>NC_142156.1:9299250-9606625 GCF_024610735.1 Ursus americanus | reverse complement strand
TCACTCTTTGGTTTCATCTTCCCAGTGTCTTTCCTGCCCTTTGGGCGTCAGTACCTCCCCAGGCTCCTCCCTCTGTCCTCAGGGGCTGCCCCTCCTTCTTGTACCTCCTCTGGAGGTTTGGTCCAAACAAGGCTGCTGAGTAAGTCCCCTGATTAAACCATTCCATCGTCAGCAGCGGCATAGACGTCAAGAGCTATCCAGGGACTTCCTCCCCCGGCTCCCTGGGAGCGAGCGAGCCTGTGGCACCTTCTGGGCAGCGCCCCACCCACTGCCCTAATGGAACTTCTGACCAGCCACTGAAGCTGGACAAAAAGTCCATGGGAAAGCAGCCTCTCTGGGCTGGAAACTCTTTCAGCGCCGCGTGCGAGGCTTGGTGCAGCTGCAGAGTTCGGCTTCCCATCACCTCTCTGGCGCCCCCTGCTGGGGAAAGCTGGCTGCAGGGAAACAGGGACGCTTCCGCTCTTGGGTCATCTGGCTCCTGCTGCAGGTCTTGAATGTGACATCTGAGGCTTGAGAAGAGATCTCATCAAACCTGGAGCCCAGAGCGACAAGGAAGAGCCACTCACCAAAAAAGTTCCAGTCGTGGAACCTTGAAGAATACTTTGCAAAGGGTGGCCTCTCTGCTCTGCATTCCAAGGAAGCCTTGAAAGATCCTCGCTCAGGATTAGGCAGAGGACAGTTCAAGGGTTGGCAGCTCTCCCATCACACCCTCTGCGCCAAGACTGGCTCCGTCATGCCCCCCTTACCGCCGTCTCTTGACTTCTCTTGGGTTGGAGAGACCCCACGGAGCAAAGGGAGCAGCAGGATCTGCTCGCTGCTGTTGGCTCAGCTTGTGATTCCAGCCCCGGAGCCTCATCCCGTTTCAGTGACGAAGCAAGTGTGAAAAATGGAGCGTGATGGGGACATCACAAGATCTTCCAGGCCCTCAACTGTAGCTGCCTGCTCTCAATCCAGCTGCGATTGCCAAGGGGCAATTAGATGTGTGTCTGTCCCTGGGTGCTTGCGTATGCATGTTTGTGCACAGATGTGTGTGTGTGTGTGTGTGTGTGTGTGTGTGTGTATACACAGGGCTGGGAGCTGGGAGGCAACCTGGCTTTGGTGGCCCAAACTCGCCTGCTTCCCCTTCTGGGTCTGCTGGCCTAATTCCCAGCTGCAGCTGCCATTCTAGGCCCCCCTCCCCGAAGCAATCTCCCTGCAGATTTGGCAGTGGGAGAGGAGGGGCTAAGAGAAGGGAAATGAACCGGAGAGAGAACTGAGCTCTAATCTGATGTCGATGATCCGGCAGCCTTCCCCAGCTTGCTGCCCTCTGCCATCAGCTCCCCGGGCGATTTTCTCTGTGCCCTGCACTCTCCCCTCTTGCCTTCATCTCCTTAAGAAAGTGTCCAGAAAGTTAAACCCAGACACACAAACACACACACAATCCACCAAAAAAAAAAAAAAAAAATCAGAGAGCAGGAGCAGGCAGACGAGTAAGAGAGCACGCGCGCAAGAGAGAGGGCTCAGAACGGGCCAGGAGGAAGAGCTGCGCAGGCAGAGGGAGGCTGGGGTTGGCCGTGACAGGGACTAAGATCTCTTAGTCCCCAGGAGCCTCCTTCATGGACCCGGGGATCCTGAGAGGGGCTGCCTCAGCTTAGGATGGGCAACTGTGTCAAGTCTCCACTGAGAAATCTCTCAAGGAAGGTATGTTTCTGGAGTTCCCAAGACCTGGGGCAGGGGAAGGGGGCATCTTGCCATCTGTTCCAGAGTTGGGGATGGAGAGGGTGGGCATCTGAAGCTTGCTACCCTTTCCGTGGGTTCTGTCGAGAGCTGCTTCCCTGTTCCCACCCCCAGATTCCCTCCGATCCCTGTTTTCGGTGTCTCCGGCTCTGAGCTGAAGTTGGGACCTACAGTTGCATGGGGGGCTGTGTTTGGGAATTAGCACAAGATTTAGGAAGGAAGCCATGTAGTTCCGGACCATAAAATGACAAGCACAGGTCCGTAGAATGTGAGTGGATGGACCCCCTTGGGGCTACTGTATCAGAAGAGGGTTGAGTTGGGCTTTTGACCCTGCTGCTACTGAGGCTCCTTCCCAGCTGTAGGGTCGGGGGGGTGGGAGGGGTCCTCATTCATCTCTTTGAGGGTCTCTGGCCCTCTCTCCGGTGGTCTCTAAGCCTTCCAACTGGTGGGTTTTGAAGTAGACACCATTGCTACTGGGGTAAGCCCTGCTACCCTCAAAAATTCCTGAATCCGGTCAGAGAATCTCAACTAGAACCAGGCTGGTTCAGGGCCCCGGATTGTTTTCACTGAGAAATAGGATGTTGAGCAAAGGTGTCTGTAAGTCGCTTTTTGTCATGGACTTATTGCTTATACACCAGGATAATATCCTTTTGCAAGAATTCCTTTTGGAAAGCAAATCACCGCCTCCAAAACATTTTTTATGCAAAGCTGGGCTTACATCTATAGGGTTTTGCTTCAAGTGGGTTCTGCCTGTGTTTCTAGTCCTCTGTAGTCAAGCCAGAGAAGAAACTCATGGGTATTATTTAAAGGGAGAAGAAGTGATAAGGATGTTTTCCTCCAGTTCTATCGTTTTCCGGTCAAGGAACTTGGTTACCACTGGGGTAAATGACTTACCCAAGGTCTCAGGTTAACTAATGGCATCTCTGTCCCTAACCCCATATTACCTCCCAGGTCGGTTGGATAGTCTTCTTAATTTAGGACATTCCGGGCTTTTCTGCTCGTCGTCTTCCTCATTTAGCTAAGCTGCTCCCATCAAATTCCCTTTAATCTTCACTGGTCCCTTGGATCCTTCTAAGGGCTGACTTTCTTCTGTGTGTACAGCCTACATCATCTCTCATCTTAGGGGGGTCTTTGGCACCAGAGGTGGCCTCCATGCTGTTGCAGAGAAGCGGAAACTGACCTGAATTAGTCTAGAGGACCACAGGGTAAAAGCCTTTCCCCTGGAGTTTTGTCCAGAGCCTGAAGAGGTGAATTTAAGAACAAGCATTGTGCCCCCCCACCCCACCCATCTTCCCCGTACACAGCAGAGTGCTTAAGAGCCATACTTCTCAAATCTCTTCTTTCCAGCCATGTGACCTTGGACAAGTTGCTTGACCTCTCTGGGCCTCAGGTCCCCCGTCCACCAGGTGGGAATACTAATATTCACCTCCTAAGGTGATTGTTGGAAGCAGATAAAGTGCTGTGCACGCTGCCGGCAACGGAGTCCTCAATAAATGGCAACTAGTATTACCGTCATCATGATCCTAATTGGTCCGCTCTGGGTGTTCGGAGAAGTGGGGGTGCAGGGGAAAAAGGAAAATAGGAGAGGTTTTGTTTGAGTCCGTGGAATAAGGTAAAAGACAATAAAACGCATGGCATTCAATTTCGTGTTCTTTCATAATAGTAATAATTGCCTTCTTCTGAATAGCTACAACATATCTGGCGTCTGTGATCTCTTTCGCTCTTTTCCACCAAGTAGTTCTCTTGGCTATTTTATAGAGAAAGGAGCTGCACTTAAGAGATAAGAGCTTTCCCAGGTCACACAGCCGAGTGGACGTGGAGTTAGGGTTTTTGAAACGCTGGTCCGTGTGTGAATCCATAGTGGGTATTTTATCGGTATTTTTGCCTCCGTGAGAGGCTGCCTCTCTCTTCCTTGCTGTCAGATGTGTTAGTCACAGATTCCCACATCTGACCTGACATCGTCCGGATTCCCACTCACTGCCGCGATGCCCTCTCCCACCTCACCAAGCCCTTTCTCATTTAACCACTCCTTGAATACCTCCAGGGAGAGCAAGTTCTGACCTGCCTTCTCTTGGCCAGCTTGCATTGTTAGAAAGCTGTTGGGTCGTGAGGCCAGCTGACCCCTCCTGTTGCCATGCTACACTTGGGAGACATCCCCTCGGTGCCAGGATACATTGTCAGCCTGTGGGCCACTGCCCACTTGGCTTCCTGAGCGTGGTAGCTGGGGAGCCGGGAACGGGGAGAGGCGGCCTGCTCCGGGCTCTGTGCAGGGCAGGACCAGGCTGTCAGGTGCCATGACTGGCCGAGGAAGATCAGCAGCCTCCCGGGGCAACTTGGTGCCAGGCGCTATTATGATTAAGACATGCAGTGGAAATTCCCCAGCCACCGCTGGTGCCTCCTTCGTGGGAACACATTCTTCTCCATCCCTTCTCAGTTCTTCCCTGATTGGCAAATATTCTCCCACTTCCTCTGGAGCCAGAAGTAAATGCCTTCTGGCTCCCAGCATCTCTCATGTTGCATCTCCACCATCGTCACCACCTTCATCACCGTCATTGTCATCCCCATGGCAACTCCATGTATTCGGCTGTTACCATGCTCCAGGCACTATGCAATAGCTCATTTATTTCTCACGGGAATCCTGCGAGTGGCCACGTTGATCCCCGCTGGGCAGAGAAGGAAACTAGAGCACAGAGAGGTGAAGTCACCTGCCCAAGGTCACATAGCAAGCAAGCGGCAGAACCAGAATTTGTCCCCAAGACTGTTGGAGCCCAAAGCCAGTGTACTAAATCGCCTCTCAGAGTTCTGTGCTGCCCGCTGCCTCCTCCCTCCTGGCTTGCGCTCGCTTTGAGCCACGTGTGCGAGACTCAGCCAGAAACGAAAAGGCTGATTCTCTACACACATCTCAGGAGATTGTTTCTTGGGGTCCAGCCGCTCTCTACTCCCAGGCTTCCTCTGAGCCAGCCTCCCCGTTGGGAAGGTCTCTCTGGTTCTGCTCTTGCTCTAGCCTGGGTCCTGGAAGCCTGTGCGAGTATGGCTGAGGCTCCTAACTCTTTTACATATCAAACCAGAATGTCCCTTGGTCTGACTGACATCTCTCAAGTTCTGAGACAACCAAAAACCTACCCTTAATGCATTCACTGAACTTGGGCTTTGCACTGAGGACCTTCACCCAGGGTCTGAACCAGGATACTGCTTCTCTCTCTCTAGGCCTGGAACAGGCTTAGGAAGTTGAAAGGGAGTCTAGTCTGTAGCCCTAGAGCGTGGGGCTTTGGGGAGAAGAGGCATGAGAGGAGAGGGAGGACGAGGTAAGCCAGGCAGGGGGAACTAGTTCTGCTTCTCAGTCTGGGGGGACAGGCTGCCCCCTAGGTCACAGGATCTTCTACTGGGCACAACCTTCTGTGAGCTGGAGGAACCTGGCAGCAAGTGGGGGGGGGGCAGCAGGATAGAAGGGTAGGGTCTGTAGCTCTAGGGTTCTAGGACAAAGACAGCCCTCCAAGGTTTAGCTGCTCTGTTTCTCCTTGGGAAGGTTTGCCTCCAAATCCTCACACTGAGGGGAGGCATCCAAGCTCAGGACTGAAGGCAGAGCGCCCTGTCCTGGATCCTGGGGGGCCTTGGGCATCCTGGGGATGCCAGGATGGAATAGAATGTTGTGTCTGGATGCTGCTGTTGTCCTAAGGGGACAGTCTCTGGGCAGTGCTGACTTTTTATAGCTGCATGGGAACCATCAGGGGGGAGGAGGGGAGGGCCAGGGCCTGGGAGCACAGCTATATTCGGTAAGCAGAGAGGGCCCCTGCCTCAGCCTCTAGAGGTCGGGCAAGCTGGGCGGGGAGCCAGAGACAGACGGGAGGGGGAAGAAGGAGAGCTGCTGGGGGCAGAGAGTGTCTAGTCTTGAGGCTGCAAACTGGGAAAAATCTGACCCACAGATGGGCTTTGCCCTGGCCCAGCCGGTGCTTTAAATCAGAAGGAAACATTGAGCTGAGTTAAGTAGCACTGCCCCTTCAGAGGGGACCTACCGCCTCCATTTTGCCCCAGGCCGCCCTCTTCCCCTGCCTGCTTGGTTCTGTTAGCAAGTCCTGTGTGTTTGCACCTGCGGTCCAGCAGCCTGCCTGAGCCTGCTCTGCGTGGTCCCAGTTCTGACTGTCCTCACTGCCTTCCAGTGGCGTCCAGCGGGGGCAGGGCCACATATCCGTTTAAGAGCATCTTGGCCAAGGACGATACTCATTAGTCTCTGAGTGAGCACCTCCCACTGGCTGGAGCAGAACCCCCACCCCACCCCTTCTCTCTGTAAGCTTCCACATGCACGTGAGTGTGTGATTCTTTGTGTGTGTATGTGTTGTGAGCATGTGTGTGCACATGTCCCACACAATGGGTGTCACTCCCAGCTCTCCCTGGAGCACCCGTGGCAGTCAAGCATCAGAGACTCCATCTGTTGAACTAATTTGACTCCTGCCTCCCATGCATCCTGAGAGCTCTCCGAACCCCGCTGTCTGACTCTCAAGGGCCTCCTCTTGAGGACAGCCCCTTCTAGGACCAGGAGCCAGGCTGAGGCCAGGAGGGCCAGTGGGGCAGGGAGGTGACACCTGCCTCTCTTTTGTATTTGCTTGGTGCTGGCTGAAGATGCGCCAGGAGGAGCAGAGCAGCTACACGGTGGTGCAGACGAGCGAGGAGGGGCCGGCAGCCAGCGGCGAGCTCCCGGGACCGCTCCTGATGCTGGCCCAGAACTGCGCCGTCATGCACAACCTGCTGGGCCCTGCCTGCATTTTCCTGCGCAAGGGCTTCGCTGAGAACAGGCAGCCTGTACGTAAGTTGGCCCCAGTGGAGCTGCGCTCGACTTGGCTTCAGAGGGCATGAGGAGGTGCTGGGAAGAAGAGGGACTCTGTCCGCAGCAACCTGTGTCCCCTCGTGGATATACCCCAAACCCTCAACTTGTGAATCTGACCCCCCCCAAATTTCCCACCCATGGCTGCGAAGCACTAGTGAGTCCACATCCACCAGCAAGAAGTAACAATAGCCGCTAACGTTTTTTGTTCGCTTGCTTGCTTGTTTTCTTGAGCACATGCTCTGTGCGAGGCTCTGTGCTAAGTGCTTTGGTGCATTGCCTCATGTAAGGCTCAGAGCAACTCTGAGAGGTAAGTCCTATTATCATCCCCATTTTACAGGTGAGGAAACTGAGTTGGAGAGGTAAACATGCTCAAGATAACAGCTAGTGGGTGGTAGAGGTCAGAAGCAAACCCGGGGAGTCTGACTCAAAGGCCTCCTGTTCTCTTAACAGCAGTACTGAATACACAGGCCTGTCCAGGACAACTTCCTACAATGGTGGAAATATTCTACGATCCGTGCTGCCCAATACAGTAGCCACCAGCCACACGTGGCTGTTGAGCACTTGAAACGTGGCTAATATGACTGAGGACCTGAATTGTTAATTTCATTGGCTTCTGATTCGAATTTAACTAGCCACACACGGCTGCTGTGTCCGGGCAGCCTCCTTCAGGTATCTGAACAGCCCCAGGGAGGAAGGTAATGATGATGATGTCACAGACACAAACATTTGCAGGTTCCACTTATAATGCCACATGCGAAACACTGTACGTATCTCGTCTCACGGGATGCTCGCAAAGGCCCGGCAGCATGGGTACTGGCATTAACCTATTTTACAGATGAGGAGACTGTAGCTCAGAATGCTGAAGTGACCTGCCCAAGGTCCCACAGCTAGGAAGTAGCAGATGTGGGCGTTGCACTAGAGTTTGTCTGACTCTAGAGGCCAAGCTCTTCTGCCAGACTGCACATGTTAGAGAGAAAGAGTGTGCATATGCTCTTTTCCCATCTGACCCCAGGGGATGGTGCTCACCCTTTCCCTGTCACACTAGTGGGTGTCCCCGGCTCTACTACGCGTACCTCCACTGCTCTGCAAGGGGAGCGTGTGATCTGAGGGCTGGCCGCCTGGACTCTGCCAGGCCCACTCTGCCAGAGGTAGCTGGATTTCCTGCTCCCTGGCTCCAGCTATGCAAGAAGGGGAGAGGGCTGCAGTGGGGGTCAGCAGCACCTGGCTCCTCTCCAGTCCTGCAGAGCTGGGTCCTGGAGAAATGGCAGGCTGCTTGAGGCTTAAAGTGTGGGAAAGGACTCATGTCTGAATGACTTGTCCTAGGGCGTGTGCATGCCTGCAGTCACCTGCTTGCTCACTTCACTTGCAGGTGGTACAGGGCATTGCAAAAATCATCCTTTTTGACCACCCAAGATGCTGCTAAGCAGCCCCTTTATTTATTTATTTATTTGTTATTCTATTTGTCAGAGAGAGAGAGAGAGAGAGAGCGCGCCCAAGCACAGGCATGGGGAGCAACAGGCAGAGGGAGAAGCAAGCTCCCTGCTGAGCAAGGAGCCTGATGTGGGACTCGGTCCCAGGACCCTGGGATCATGACCTGAGCTGAAAGCAGATGCTTACCTGAGCCACCCAGGTGTCCCTCAGTGACCCCTTTCTAGAAGATTCTGGGAGTTTCCAGAGCTGACTTCTCTTGCCCTGGGGCCAGTTTACAGTGGGTGGGCAGAAGCTGCCTCTTGCCTGCCCTGGCCCTGTTGGCTAGAACAGCCTGCAGGCACAGCTGAGACACCTCACCTCTCTGGGGCCTGCCTGCGTGTCTGTGTTCCTGATAGGTCTGCCCACACCTGGCGTGTACTTCCTCAGGGCGGGCACACCTGCCCCACGTTCTTCCTGCCCAAAGTCGGAGAGCTGTGACATGGGAAGGATGAGCCCTGGGCTCCAGTTTTGGAGCCTGCTGAACAGGTCCAGCTGGGCACCCATTCTGTGCTGGTCTGTCTGCCTCCTGGGAAGGCCTGGGGTGACTGGCACCTCACCAGCCAGAGCCCCCCTGCGTTCTCTGGGCCTCCTCTTTGGAGACTTCTCTGCCATCTGTTCAGACGCCTAAACCCAGGGCTTCCTTGAGTCCCCAAGGAGACCTGGGCACGGCTTGAAGCTGGAGATGCGTGCTTTGGACCCTGGCGGCAGCCAGCGGCACTGGCAGCCCCCAGGGTCCTATGCTGTGTCCCATGACAGGGCAAGGTGTAGGATGGGGGTCAAGTTGAAGAAGGTGGGTCATGCCCAAGAAACAGGGCACAGCCCTAATTCTGCCTCCACACCTGCGGCTCCTCCCCCTCCTCTTCCTCCCTCTCCAGCAGCCTGTCTAGTCCCGGCTTTCTGTCCCTCTAGCCCTCCTCCCATTGCCTTGCAGACTTCCTCTCTCTTGTGACCCACAACCACCCTCCCACCCTGCTTTATTTACAGGTTTTTGCCTCCAGACCAACTCTGTTCCCTGACACATTCTTGTGTCTGGAATGGGGGACACAGATGGGGCTCTGGGGTCCCTGGGCATCTCCTGTGTCTATGGGAGATGTGGGGCTGCACATTTTTTCCCTCAAAGATGTGGTCCAGGCACTCTCCCCATCCAGTGCTTGCTGTCCCTCGGATGGTTCCCAGGCTGGTCATTTTATGACTTCTAGGCCCCTCACAGCTGCTAATAGGAAGTGTTCTTTTGTTTCAGGACAGATCTCTGCGGCCAGAGGAGATTGAAGGTAAGACGCAACCCCTTAGGCGAAAGGGTTGCTCAGCTGTCCAGGAAGGTGAGGGAAGGGAGATTGCTGGGAAGAGAGGCAGAGACATCTTGGCTTCCTGGGAACATGGCCTAGAACAGCGCTGGGCATCCCCTGTGGGGCCAGGGGTCAGAGGAATGCAGTCCTGGCAGCTCCAGGGCCTGGCCCTCCCAGCCAGTGGGCTTTCGGGCTGCCTCTGCCCGGAGGTTCTGCGGGTCCCACTTTCCTTCTTTTATTCAGCCATGCCCACTTTCCTTCTTTTCCTCAGAGCTCCGAGAGGCCTTCCGAGAATTCGACAAGGACAAGGATGGCTACATCAACTGTCGGGACCTGGGCAACTGCATGCGTACCATGGGCTACATGCCCACCGAGATGGAGCTCATCGAGCTGTCCCAGCAGATCAACATGAACCGTGAGTCCCTCCGCTTCCTTCCCTTCCCGTCCCTGCCAGCGGGGCCCGCTGCGATCACACAGGCCCGGGTCTCAGTTCTGGGCCCCTCTCTTCCTGGCTCTGTGACCTGGGGCAAACCACTTAGCCTCTCTGAGCCTGTTTTCTCACCTGCAAACTGTGAAACGAGAGGAGCACAAGAAGTCCGTGAGGGAATATGGAGAGCCCCGCGCCTGGCACACAGGTTGTTGAGCGGAAGGAAGCTATTTCTCCCGTTATTCTCTGTCTGACTCTGGGTTTTCCCAGAAGCGGACCCCAAGACAAGGATTTGAGTGCAAGCAGTTTATGTGAAGGCGAAGGGAAGCGTCAGGAGGGAGTAGGGAGGGGAGACCACGAAGAGAAGGCGCCCACAGAGGGTGAACTCTCAAGCCAGCTAACACGGCGAGCGCTGAGAGTCTCCTTCTGCTCCGCAGCCCGGGGAGTCAGTGCAGCGCGCCCATCTTGAAGTTAGAGCTCTCCCCTCTCCAGCCGGGGGTTTCAGGTGTTTCGTCAGTCACTGGCGGAAAGGTGTTGTGGGTGTGGGGGTGGGAGGGTGTCAGTTCTCCAGCACTCCTACCTGCTGGGAGGTCTTGTTGGAGTTGAGTTTCCATTTGCACAACGAGAGTAAGGCTTGGGACAAATGGGCCAGGCACTCCTCACTTCTGCTTTCTCTGCCTTTCTGCTTGTGTGTCTTTGTCTCTCTATCTCTGAAATTCTCTGCCTGTCTCTGTGACCCAGTGTTTCTTTCTTCCATCCATATCTACCTCTATCCACCTCCTGACTGGTTCCCTCAGCCTAACTCTGGCCACTCCCCTGAGCCATTCTTTGACAAACCGCCGGTCCATGGTCACCTCTCTGTCCTCATTTGGCCTTTGGTTGTACCCTGGACCTGGCACTGGATAGGTCAAGGAGGGGTTCACAGTGCCTTCCTTTGCCTAATTAGAGATGGGGAGTAATTGGATGGGTGACCTAGCCCTTTCCTCTGTCTCCAGTGGGTGGCCATGTGGATTTTGATGACTTCGTAGAGCTAATGGGACCTAAACTCCTGGCAGAAACAGCAGATATGATTGGAGTGAAGGAACTGCGTGATGCTTTCCGAGAGGTGAGTCATGGACCCTGGACAGGCAGGGGTGGGGGGGTTGTTAGAATTCCAACCCCAGGGTAGTTACTTAAGAGAAACCAGAGCCCTGGACCACATACCAGCGGAAGGAGCTTGGACAGAGAAGGGTCTCTGGGGAAGGGGGTCAATGAGGCTAGAAAAGGAGCCCAGCCTTGGGAGCTGCTTCTCCATCCCCCACGTTGTAGCTACCCCTCTCTCCTCTCTGCCCTCTCTAGTTCGACACCAATGGTGACGGGGAGATCAGCACCAGTGAGTTGAGAGAGGCCATGAGGAAACTCCTGGGTCATCAAGTGGGACACCGAGACATAGAGGAAATTATCCGAGATGTGGACCTCAATGGGGATGGACGAGTAGACTTTGAAGGTAGGTGGGGTTTGAACGTCAGAGAGAAGCCAGTGGGCATCCATGAAGACTTCCAACTGTGTATCCATTCATGATTCCAACTTTCCATGCTCTTACCCTTCCATTCTCTTACCCCTCCATCCATGCACCCCTGTAATCCACCTTTCCATTCATTCCTACCCCCATCCATCCATCCATCAATCCATCTTGCCAAATCTCTCTCTCTCCATGTGTTCGTTTACCCGTCTCTTCCTGTGTCCAGGTGTCTATCCACTCATCCATCTCTAAACGATTATCCGTACTACCGTTTATTCATGCACTTATGTTTCTATCTGCGCATCTGTTCAGTCTTCCGCACATTCACCCATGTATCCACTTACCCATGTATCTCTGTCTATGCGTACATCTGTACTTCTGTGCCTCTGTTCACACATTCATGTATCTCCATCCATCTGCCTGTACCTCTACCCACACTTCCATTGATCTGTTTGTAGAGTCATTTCCCCATCGACATCCAACTTCTCATCGATCGATCCACCCGTTCACCCATCCATCCACCCTTGTGTCTAGTGACCCCATCCATCTCTACCCATTTACCTGTCCACCTACTCCTGCATCCATCCGTGCTAGGTATTTTCTGAGCACCCTCTTCCTCGGTCTGACGCTCAGGCCTCCTGAGATCGAACCACAGCTCACCTCCCCAGTTGCAGCTCCTGCTGTTCCTTTACTCACTCTCCGCCTTAAAGCCACACTCTGGTACTTGTGGTCCACAATCCTGCCAAGTTCTTGTTTGAATGCACTGAACAGGATGCCTTTTATTCTGTTCTTCACCTGGACTAAATTCTCTCCACCCTTCAAGACCAGCAGTGGGCCACTTCCTCTGGCACTTCCTCGCTGATTCTCTCCTCTTGCCTGGGCTTTTATAGCACCTCGGGCTCACCCTCGTTCTTCACACTGTCCCTCGAGTGCTAGCCGTTTCTCCTGTTGACGGAACTTTTGGAGAAGAACATTTTATCTCTGTATTTCCTCATAATTCAGTACCTGGCCCATAGCTAATGCTCAGTAAAAGTGTGTTTTTTTTTTAATGAATCAATAATAATTCCAATAGTTACCATTTACCATACATATATTATACACCTGTCACTGTACTAAGTATACTTACATCCATCGTCCCATTTTATTCTCATAACAACTCTCTGGATTGCACTATATTGCCTCATGGTACAGATGAGGACACTGAGGCTCAGAGAAGTCATATGACTTGCTTGAGATCGCCTAACTAGTAAGAGGCAGAGCAGGATCATACACCAGGTCTGGACTCTCAACCGCTACATACGTTACCCTGCCTGACACCGTGCAGGGCAACGATGGTACACAGGGCAAAAGTACAGTCAGACATTGACTCTGGACTCCAGGAACTTGCATTCTGAGCAGAAAGACAAGGTAAACATGTGCCAGAGTGTGAGTGTATCCAGAACACAAAGGTTGGGAGGTCGTTTCTGGGGAGCCAGTCGGCTCCAAGTTTGAAGACAGTGTGGCTACGTGGAAAGAAGACTTTGCTGCCACCACATCTGAAAATTTCAGGTCGCCCTGTGTCCTGGTAGTGCCCCCCCCAACCCCACAGACAAAGGCCCTTCCCTACAAGCCCAGCGTCCCCCATTTATTCTTCTAGCATGTATTGCACACCTGCTGTATGTCGAGAACTGCCTTGAGGAGCCCAAGACCAGCAAGGAAAACAGAAGCCAACAGTATAGTCCATGCTGTTTTGGGAGACATACAGCAAGTTATGGGGTGCAGAGGGGGCATCTGTGCCAAGCTGGAGGGGGGATTAAAGAAGGCTTCCTGGAGGAGGCTATAAATCAGTAGAGCCCTAAGGGATAAGTAGGAACCGCCAGGTGAGAAGGAAGGATGGGGTATCTACCCAAATGAATTGAAACTTACGTCCACATGGAAACCTGCACACAGATGTTTATAGCAGCTTTATTGACAATTGCCAAAACCTGGAAGCAACCAAGATGTCCTTCAGTTGGTGAGTGGATAAACTGTGACAATGGAGTATTATTCACACTGAAAAGAAATGAGCTATCAAACCATGAAAAGACACGGAGAAATCTTAAGTGCATATCGCTAAGTGAAAGAAGCCAGTCTGAAAAGGCGACATAGTGTGTGATTCCAACTGTATGACGTTCTTGAAAAGACAAAACTATGGAGACAGTAAAAAGATCAGTGGCTGCCAGGGGTTTAGGGGGAGGGAGGGAGGAGCCGGTGGAGCACAGAGGGTCTTTAGGGCCGTGAGACCGTTCTGTGTGGTACTGCGGTGGTGGATACACGTCCTTACACGTGTGCCACGACCCACAGAAGGGACAGCACCAAGGGTGAACTTGAACGTTACTGTGGCCTCTGGGTGCCCATGACACACCGGCGGAGGTTCATCGAGTGTATCAAACGTCCCACTCTGGTGCGGGATGTTGATGGTGGGGGAGGCCGTGCGGGTGTGGGGCAGGGTGTAAATGAGAACTCTGTAGTTTCTGCATAGTTTTGCCATGAACCTAAAACTGCTGCAAACAATCACGTCTAGTTAAAAGAAAAAGGAGAGAGGGGAGACAGGATGCAGGCGAGCTGAGAGGTGGAGGGAGGGTGAGTGTGCCAGCTGCACCACGAGGGAGATCGGGGTGGTCGGAGCACAGGGATGGGGGGGTGAGCCGTGAGAGAGACGTCAGCTGGGGCCCCAGCAGGGAGAGCCTTGCGGCCGGCAGCAGGATATTGGACATTTTCCCGTGGGGAGCCCTGAGAGGTTTCAGAGGGGTCAGCTGTGTAGATGAGACAGCCCCCCACCAGCTGCTATGCACAAGATGGATTGGAAGAGGCTGGATGGCTGGAGGGGGCCAGCCCCGGGCTGGCGCAGTGGCGATGGAGGCGGGGGGGGGGGGCACTCAGATCCGAGGGAGATTTGGAGATTTGGAGGTGGCAGCCTGAGCGGGCCCGACTGTGCTGTTTTCTCTCCACCCCGTCCTGTGCCCTCGCAGAGTTTGTCCGGATGATGTCCCGCTGAGGCCTCGAGGGCCCCTCCAGGACTGCCAAGCTCCCCGGCGGGAGAAGAGGAGCTGGAGCGCGCCTCACCCCGCCGCAGCCGCCAAGAGCCCAGGATGGACTGGCGGACGGGGCCTGCCTGCACCCCGGGGAGGTGCCCACCCCGGAACCCCACCCCTCCGCACTGTGAAAGACTCACAACTCCTGCAACTGGAAAAGGGGGGCGCCCGCCGCCGAGGAGGCCACCGTGCCAAGCCGGCAGAGGTGACGCCGGGCGCCAAGTGCCATGGACCCAGCCGCTGCTGGCAGGGTGGGCCAGGGAGCCCGCCAGCAGCCCCCACACAGCATGTCCGTTCTGGGGCAAAGCCTCTCGCCGCCCTCCTTCGCTCTGTGCCCGTCCTAGCTCGCCACAGCCCTGTTCTCTCAGAACCAATAAAAGTATTTCCAAGGCAAGGGCAGCTGTGGGGGTCTTTTGCTTCTTGGCCCCGGTCAGATGACGCGCATTTCCTGAGTACCGACTGCACGCCCAGAGCTGGCCCAGCAGTCCTGCATTCAACATGCATTTATTGAGCACCGTTAGGGACCCGCTGTCATCTCAGAAGCCAGAACCTTGTACCTCTAACTGGAGGGGAGCCTGGTGGAGATAGCGATCTGGCTGGGTACCCAGCTGCCCCATACAAAGTCAGGCTCTGTAAGAAAAGGAGAACAGACATCGGCTGAGCATCCAGCAGCTTCTGCCCCCTTCCTGTCTTCCTGGAGCTTTCAGCCTGGCGGGAAGACAGACACGAAGTACTTCAATATGTGGTTACAAATTGTGATGCTTTTATGAGGGAAAAATGCAGGGACCTGTGGTAGGCTCTCCTAAGGAGGCCTGGCGTCCTCCGGGGAGGTCAGCAGAGGTTTTCCTGCGGAAGCGATGACAAGGTGTTTGCCACGGAGGAAATCCCAGGGTGTCTGTAAAACAGATGTCCAAACAGCTGCCCTCTGCTCGGCAGAGTGGGGAGCAGGAGAGTAGAGTGGTTAGGCCCCGGGTTTACTTGCTGCGTAGCTCTGGGCCAGTCATGTCCCCTCTCTGGGCCCCATATGGAGCAGGAATAATAAAGGCCCCAGAAGGTCATCGTATTTCTGCCCTCCAAGGGCCACCATTCACATAACCGCCATGGAAGTCACTGTTAAACAGGACCCGTTTGTAATGTCTAACGAGTTCCCGCAAGTGGAGGGTTGGAGGCGTCTAAAGGAGATGGTGGTGGGTAGAAGTTACCCAGAATCTTTGACGGGGTTAGGGCGGAATCAGACAGGTGTGTAGGATGGACCTGTGTAGTTCGAGCCTGTGGTTCTCAAACTTTAGTGTGTGAGAGTCACCCGGAGATTTTGTTAAACCACAGTCTGGGCCCCGCCCTGGTGATTCTGATTCAGGGTCTGGAGCGGGGGGCCGTGAATTTGCGTCTCTGACAAGCTCCCAGGGGGTGCTCTTGCTGCCAGTTGAGGACCACACTTTGGTTTTTAAAAGCCTCAACAAATCAAGAGCGCCCATGACATAAGAGTAATGAATAGTTTTGCCAGAGAACAGAGAATATGAATTTCACCAGAGCATTGAATTCCCCAGCCCCGGCTTTGGAGGCAGGCGGTAGATTCTGGTGGAACAAAAGGCTTATCCCCAGGAAAGGGCACTGAAATGAGTCCTTCTAACTGCGGGACCACAATTTGAATAACACTGCTGTAAGTCCCAGACACTTGGGAGGCAGGTGTGCTCCCAGGCAGCAGGGTGGGGGTGGGGAGAGGCTGTGGGCTAAAGGCTGGAAGTGGGTGGTTGGGGGAGAAATCCCTGCCCTTCTGTGCAGCAGAGGCAGGATCCTTGTTCTCAGACTTGGCAGGGAATGTGGGAAGGACTGAGGGCCCCCGGCCAGAGGCCTGGGTAATCCCCGTGTCCCTGAGGCCAGGGGAGGCGGCAGGTGGGGGGGTTGGGGGGGCTGGGAGTTCCAAATTCACTCTCATAATCCAATTCCGAGACTAAGCCCTTGGCTCTGTGCCCCGCAAGGCAGGCCTGCAGCTCTGCCCGCTCCTGTATTGGCTTGGCTCGGCCCAGAGCCCTCAGATCCACACAGTTTCAGAAATGCAATGGCCTTGGAGGGCCTCAGGAGCAGTTCATAGAAAGAGGGCTTCTGTGGGCATCTCCGTCAGCTGATGGGATGAGCCGCTAGTGGCACTGCAGGGAGAAGGTGGAGTTATGGTGTCAGCTAGGACACTTCTTCCTTTTTTATTTATTTATTTATTTATTTATTTATTTATTTATTTGACAGAGAGCAGAAGCAGGGGGGAGTGGCAGAGGGAGAAGAAGGCTCCCCGCTGAGCTGGGATTTATTTATTTATTTATTTATTTATTTATTTATTTATTTGACAGAGAGCAGAAGCAGGGGGGAGTGGCAGAGGGAGAAGAAGGCTCCCCGCTGAGCTGGGAGCCCAACTCAGGGCTCTGTCCCAGGACTCTGGGATCATGACCTGAGCCAAAGGCAGAAGCTTAACCAACTGAGCCACCCAGGCGCCCCATAGGGCATTTCTTTCCCCAGTGTGGTAGCCTCCTAATCACAGACACAGTGGCTATGATAAAGTGACTTGAAAATATAGCCAGGCCGCTATTTGGAGGAACCCTAGTGCTCAGGACAAGGGAAAGCCCAGAGGCTGGGCTTCTGCCTCTTCCAGTGCTGAAACTCCAACGCCTCCTCTTGAACTTGTCTTATATTTAGTGGTTCCTAGCAAGATTGTTTGAAGAGAACGTTCTACTATGTTTCAAGAATCAAGACTCATTTTTCTAGACAGACTCTATCCCAGGTGGGAATTCCTTTTTTTTTTTTTTTTTTTAAGATTTTATTTATTTGAGAGAGAGAGATTGAAAGCAGGGGGAGAGGGGGAGGGAGAAGCAGACTGTCCACCAAGCAGGGAGCCCAACACAGGGCTAGATCCCGGGATGCTGGGATCATGACCTGAGCTGACTGGCAGACACTTAACTGACTGAGCCCCCCAGGCGCCCCGCAGGTGGGCATTCTTTCTGTGGTCTACACTATACAACTGCTTAACTACCTCCCGTGGCGGGGAACTGGGTGTGTGTCATCTTGGAAGGGCACTCATTGTCTGAAAGGTCCTTCAGTCTGAGCCTGGATTTGCCTTCGTATGACTCCTAAAATCCAATTCATTCATTGGTGCATGCATGCATTGGACAGACATTTACTGTGCACCTACTGTGTGCCCGGCCCTGTAGCAGGGTCCCTGTCTCTAGCAGGGAAAATGGTTCAGAAAACAGGCAGGTACAAGGTAGTGGCATCACTGCTGCTTACTAGGCTGCTTACGAGGTTAGCCTAGGAGAAGTGAGGCTGTGTAAAAGGTAATCTGGCAGGATGGGGATAGGGTGGAAGGAACAGATTTGCTAGGACCCAAAGGATCAGCCATGCTCAGTCAGAGGAGGTGAGGGGAAGAGTATTTCTGGTTGAGGCAACAGCACGAGCAAAGGCCCAGCGGTAAGGGAGAGCCTGGGTCTTTTGGGAAATGACGCAGAATTCCATCTGCCTGGTGAACTGGGCTGGAGGGAGGAGCAGACAGAGATGATGCTCTTCGGGGAGGCAGGGCCTCATCCACCGCAGCCCCTGGAGTGTGGAGAAGCTCAGGTGGGACCTCTGAAGGGCGGCCTTCAAGTGTCAGTCGGGCCCACGGCAGCAGAAACCGTGGTGCCTATAAAAGGCTCTCTTTTGGAGCCAGATATGTCCAGGGGGTGGAGCAAATCACAGAGCTGCTGAGGACACCCAGGAAGATCCCTTTAGCAATGTGGTTAATAGCATGGGCTCTGATCAAAGGATGGAGGAAAACAGACATTCCATGCCCCGGATGGAAGAACACCCCCCCCCCGGCCCCGCCTCCCCGGAATTTGCCAGGAGGACAGAACCTGAGTCTGAACGTGCCTCTAGATCCAGCGGGCAGTTGGCAGGAAAATCAGAGGACAGAGTAACATGCTGAGTTCTGCCGTGAGTATTCTACCATCCAGGCTGGGAAACCCCACAGATCAAACAATGAAAGCTCTTCCATAAATAAATTACAAGAAAAAGAGAGGGAGGGAGGGAGAACATATAGATTCAAAGAGACTGAAAAGGTACCAAATTTAAAGATGTGGCTGACTAGCCAACAGTGATTAGGGATGTATACTCAGGCGAGCACATCATAGAGAAACACAGGGAATTCTTCCGTAAAAAAAAAAAAATTCTTCCTATAAAAATCCGAATTGTGGTTGATTTCAGAGAGAGGGCAGGAGGGGGCTGTGACTGGGAGGGGAGAACAGACGGGCTTCCGGAGTTTCAGGCAAAGTTCTATTTCCTGACCTGTGTTCTGCTTACACGGGTGTTTGCTTTGTAACAATCCACAAGGTTATACATTTGCTCTGTGTGTTTTTCTGTTTGTCTTCTTTTGTAATAAAAAGGCTAAAAGAAGTGTGAGCTCCGGAGTCAGCCAGCTGGGTCCAAATCCCTGCTCTGCCATTTTTCAGCTACGTCCTCTTTGGTAAGTGATGAGACCCTCCGGACCTGTTTCCTCATCTGTAAAATGGGGATAATGTTAGAGGGTTGTTTTGAAGATTAAGCAAGTGAGCGTAACAGAAGCCCTTGGAACAGTACCTAGCACTAGAAGCATTATGCAAGTTTTGCTATTATTATGGTTGTGTTGTTACTCCCCATTTCTCTACCCGTCTCTCCCATGTGTCCTCATGCTTCCAGGATCCTCGCTTAAGGAAAGAGGAAAAGAGAGCCAGCTATGGTATTCTGTAATGGCTGTGGCGGAGCCTCTCATTGACAGCGAAGAGATAATCAGCTTAAACCTGGGATCTGGCTCGATGACCAGGGAGTGACTGTCCACACAGCATTGTCCTGCCAAGTAGCCCCGATGCTGCTGGCTGTGCCTGTGGTATAGGTTACAGAGCCAGAATACCCTTTCAACCCCCGGAGGTGCCTGCCACCTGCTCCCATTCTCTGCTGATGCCCGTCTTTCTTAGAAAGAGGACAGAGGGCATGGGCTTCAGTGGTAACGTGAATCTGGGCTCAAATCCCAGCTCTGCCACATAAGGGAGTTAAGGGGTGTATGTGTTCCAGGAGTCCATCTTCCTCTTCAAGCCTCAGTATTTATTATTAATAACAGTATCTGCCTGATGGGGTGGGTGGTAAAGAGATGATCCCCGCACAATGCTCAGTAAAGGGCCTGCCTCAGGGCCCTCACGCATGCTGTTCTTTCTGCCTACAATGCTTTTCCCTGCACTTCCTCCAATAGCTGGATCCTTCTCATTTTGGAGGGCTGTGCTTAAATATCTCCTTGACTTCCCTATTGAAGGAAGGTAGGAACCCATGGCCACATCCCATGGAGACTATTTAGAGATAGATGAAATTCATGGCCTGACGTGTAATGTTTATTTTATTACAATACATTTTTGGTTTTCTGCTTATTGTATGACATCCCATTACCCCTCACGAGAACGGACCCTCCGTGTTGGCAGAGACCACCTGTGTCTTGTTCGCTGCAGTATCTCCAGTGTCTAGTAGGTACTCAGCAATTATTTATTGAATAAATGGAACAAATCCACGAATATATAAATAAATATATCTGTTCACTCCTCTATCATCTGTCTTCCCTGACTGGCTCGTGAGGGATGGAAGTGCAGGATCTTACCTGACCTGTCCTCTGCTGGGTCTCCTGGACCTCTTGCACTCGGCCAGGTGCGTACTGCATGCTCAGTAGATACTTGTCAGATGGATGTGAGCTTGGGGGGCCAGAGGGGGGGCAGCCATTTGTGACTGTTGCCATCAGATGCAGGAAGGGCTCCAGACCCTGTTCCCGGTGATTCTCTGGACCTCAGGTCTTGCTCTGCTCCAGAGCTGGGTCTATTTGGATCATTTCCGTGTGCCCGGGGCGGGGGGGCATGAAGTCGTGAATGCAAGTACTGTGAATGGGAAACAGACCAAGGACTCGGAGCTGGAGAGACCTACATTCTTGTCCTTGACCTATCATGTTCAATCTCTGGGTCCTTGAGCTAGCTGGTGAAGCTTCCGTTTTCTCATCAGTTCCAGGGGAAATAATAACCATCGCAACAATAACAACATATTTGCCTGGAAGGGTTTTAGGGTCAGATCAGGTAGCAGACATGAAAGCCCAATGTGGGTTGAAGAGTCCCATATACAAGCGCATTAGTAGATACAAAGGCATGAAAACAGCTGTCGAAAACCAAATCCTAGAGTGAAACTCGAATTCTGGGGAGACACTGCTGGGTGTCCATCAACATTGTTCTTTTCTTCTTCCTTAGTAATAAAACTCTCAATTTCTATGACATTCAGAATGAAGACTACATTTCCCAGCCTCCTTTGCAGCTCACAGTGGCCTTGTGCTCAGATTCTGGCTGATGGGATGAAGTGTGTGCAGTTTCTGGAAAGTGTCCTAAAAAGGAAGACCTAGGTTTCTTTGCCTTTCTTCCTCCTTCTTGCTAGCTGGAATGTGGCCTTGAAGCTTGGGGCTTGAGCAGCCATCTTGGACCATGAGGAAGAAATCAGTGCTGAGGTGGAGTCAACGGAACACCAATACAGAAGCAGCCTGAGTCCCTGACACCTCAGAGGAGCCCCCCTCCAGAGTCCTTAACCAGAGAGGAAAAACCTCTGTGTCTTTTAAGCCATTATTACTTTGAAATTTTCTTTCACTTGTAACCAAATTTATATGTAACTGATACACTCTCCAAAAAAGGTAAACACTTGGGCTAGATGTGTTTTGTTTTGTTTTTATAAGATTTATTTATTTATTTATTTATTTATTTGAGAGAGGGAGAGTGAGAGAGAGAGAGAACACGAGCAGGGGGGAGGGCAGAGGCAGAGGGAGAAGGAGAGGAGCAGACTACCCACTGAGTGCGAAGCTGGGACTCGGGGTTCGATCTTACCGCCCTGAGATCAGGACCTGAGCTGAAATCAAGAGTCGGAGGCTTAACTGACTGAGCCATCCAGGCGCCCCTAGAAGGGTTTTATTTTAATTAACAAACTCTTATACAACACCAGCTCTGTTGCTGGCATTCTATCAATCCCTTTACAAATATTAACTTGTGAATTCTCATTATAATTCTAGGAGAGAGAAATCACTATTATCCCCATTTTACAGGTAAGTCTTGGGAACTTCACCAGAAGACGGAGATAGATCTTGGAATATTCTCTTGTCAGTTTCTGCTTCTGGTAATTCTTTCAGTCAACAAATATACACTGAGCACATAGTATGTGCCAGGTCCTCTGCTGGGTGTTTGGGATATGAGGACAAAAAGACAGATTCGATGGCTGGTCTCATGGAGTTTACAATCCAAACTGTCCTGTCCAACATGGTAGCTACTAGCTACATGTGGCTGTTTACATTTAAATTAATTAAAATGAGATAAAAACTTAGTTCCCCAGACAAACCAGCCACATTCCAGATGTTCCATAGCCATAGGTGGCTAGTGGTTATTGTACTAGATGGGGCAAATGTGGTACATTTCCATTATGATAGAAAGTTCTGGTCTAAAGGATAGCTGGCAAGTAAACTAGCCATTTACAATTCACTGTGTGAGCACTGGCTATCATATTTCTTTCTTTCTTTTTTTTAAAGATTTATTCATTTGAGAAAGAGAGTGGGAGAGAGAGAGCACAGGCTAGGGGAGAGGCAGAGGGAGAGGGAGAAGCAGGATCTCCCATGAGCAGGGAGCCCGACTCCGGGCTTGATCCAAGGACCCTGGGATCAGGACCTGACCCCAGGGCAGATGCTTAACCGACTGAGCTTCCCAGGCGCCCCTGGCTATCATATTTCTTATTGCTTCCCTAATTTGCCCAGCTCCGGGGGAGGGAACAGAAAGGAGAAAGCAGTGGCTTTATTTACTTACGTAGTATTGTTGGGTATATGTTAAGTTTTTTTTATTCATCAATTCACTCCAACTTTACAATCACCTCATTTTACAGATGAGGGAACTCAGGGAGGGAATGTGACTGGCCAAGCTTACACCTAGAGTAGACAATAAACATTCCCTGATGTTCCTGGCTCCATAAACCGTGTCCTCAACACAATGAAAAGAATCTAGGAGATAATAAGAACATTTAGCTTATGTGGAGGGCTTACGATGGCCATGGGAGGCACTCTCCTGAAGTCTACTTTCTGTAATCCTCATCCTAACCTTAGGAGGCCAAAGGTTGACATCACCTCATTTATAGGTGAGGAAACCCGGATGCAGAAGGGAAGTGACTTGCCCAAGGCCACCCAGATGGGAAGGCGCTTGCTTTTTCTGTCCACATCCTAGGCAAATCCAGTCCTGCCTGGCTTCTTCCCTGTGACTCATATCCTCCTGGGGGAAGTGAGGAAAAGCCGAGTCCATTCTCCCTCCCCTGAAGTTCAGTTCCAGTTGCTCACTGGGGGCCAGGGCCAGGACCAGGAGACACCAGGGGCTGGTTCCCAGGCTCTCTGGGTAGATCTGGCTCCCCTACTGTCTGACTGCTAGAGGCCCGGGGTGAGGAAGCTTGGCTTTGGGACCAGACCACCCACCTCTGAGTCCAAGGGCTGGAAGGGGGTGCTGAGCAGAAGGCAGGACTGGCCCCCACCCCCTTTCTGTGTTTACCTTTTGAACTTTAATTGTGAGCTTATCTTTAAGGGAAAGAATATTCCATAAACTTAAAATAGGCAAGACTTAATTAATAGCATGCTTTGTTCTTCTGATCCTTATCTGTTCAGGAAGACACACCCCTTTTCAGTTTTGTGGGTCAAGGTGAAACTGCCTCTGGGGGCTTACCAGCAAGCTGCTCCATTTTCCACTTTTTTTTTTTTTGTAAGATTTTATTTATTCATTTGACAGAGAGAGAGAGACAGCCAGCGAGAGAGGGAACACAAGCAGGGGGAGTGGGAGAGGAAGAAGCAGGCTTATAGCGGAGGAGCCTGACGTGGGGCTCGATCCCAAAATGCCAGGATCACACCCTGAGCCGAAGGCAGACGCTTGACGACTGTGCCACCCAGGCGCCCCTATAATTATTTCTTCTTATGTGATTAATAGCTACTGTGTACTAAGGACCTACTATAGGCCAGGCATTCTGTTAAGGGCTCCTATCATCCTAGTACAGTGGATCTTCTAGTTAATTCCATTGCACAGATGAGGCCCAGAGAGGAGAAATGACTTTCCTGAGGCCACATAGCTCTAAAAAAGTAGAGCTAGGCTTCAAATCCATGGCTCTATGCCCCCAAACACCCATGACTAATATTTATTGATCATTTAACTATGGGCTCCAGGGTCCCACCATGCTAGCTTGTAAAACATGTTCTTTTTGTTTTTCTTGTTTAAAATATGTCTTTTTATTTTTCACAATTCTACAGAGTATGTACAATTGTTCTATCCATTTTGCAGATGAGGAAACTGAGGCTCAGAGAGATGAATTCATTTACCCAAACTCACACAGTGTTTAATGGCAGAGCTGTGATTTGCACCAAGCTCTATCTGAGAGGTAGCTTGGTTCAGAGGCTAAGTATTAGATGAGAAACCAAAAAACCAGATTTTGGCCCTCATTGTGTGGGCAAATCACCTAACCCTACTGAACTTTAGCTTCTCATCTGCAAAATGCTGGACATTATTTTCCCAACTTCTTGTGGTGGTTGTGAGAATAAGTGGGTGGGAATTAATGGTTATAGAGAAACTGTCCATCGGGGCCCAGGTTTACAGGCCTTATCCCAGCTTTGGATGGAATTATAGTGAATTTTATCTTTTTAAAGTTCTCTTCTGAGTTGTCTGTATTTTCCACAAAAAGTATATTTTTCTTCCACAAACAAACAAAAATGGTGTCTATTAAATTTTTAAAAAATTTTTCCAACTTTAGTGAGAAATAATTGATGGACATCAATTTTTTTTAATGCCTATAGCTTTATAAGATACTTTGAAATCAGGAATTGCGATGCCTCTTGTTTTTTCTTTCTCAGGATTTCTTTGGCCATTTGGGATCTTTTGTGGTTTTAGGAGTGTTTTTTTCCTACTTCTGTAAAGGAGTGCCATTGGAATCTTGACAGGGATTGAATTGAGTCTATAGATGGCTTTTGGTATTATTGACATTTTAACAATATTAGTTCTTTCAATCCACCAACATGGAATATCTTTCCATTTATTTATGTCTTCTTCAATTTCTTTCACTGATGTCTTATAGTTTTCGGAGTAGAGATCTTCCACTTAGTTAAGTTTATCCCCAAGTACTTATTGGTTTTTTTTTCAAGATTTATTTGAGAGAGAGAGAGAGAAAAAGAGAGAGCGCGCGCATGCGCGCGCCCACACACAGGAGCACGTGAGGGGGAGGGGCAGAAGGAGAGGGAGAGAAAGAATCCCAGACAGACTCCCCACTGAGCGCAGAGCCAGAGGTGGGGCTCGATCTCAGGACACTGAGATCATGATCTGAGCCTAAACCAGAGTCAGATGCTTAACTGCCTGAGCCACCAGGTGCCCCTTTATTGTTTTTGATGCTGTTGTAAATGGAATAGATTTATTTCTTTTTCAGATAATTCATTGTTAGGTGTCTATTTTAAAACATCTCGTTTAATCCTTACAACAACTGTGAGGTGGGTGATCTTATTTGCATTTTAGGAGAGGTGATTGCAGAGAAAAGGAGTAACAGAAGTAGCTGGGAAGCCACTGAGAAAGGAACTGAACACAGTTCTTTCTGACCCCAAAATCTCAGTTCCTGTCACTCCATAGAGGGCAAGTTCTCCATCCCGAGAGGGTGCTGGTGGGCTTCAAGTAAATTATTAAAATAGAATTTAGCTATCATCCCCCCACCTCCCTTTCCCCAGCCCCAGACAACCACGAATTTACTTTCTGTCTCCATAGATTTGCCTATTCTGAACATTTTATATAAAATCAGTAATACAATTTGTGGCCTTTTACATCTAGCTTCTTTCACTCAGCGTAATGTTTTCAAGGTTCATCCATGTTGTAGTGTATACCAGTACTTTATTACTTTTTCTGGTTCAACAATAGTTTATTATATAGATAGGCCACATTTTGTTTATCCATTCATCAGTTGATGGACTTTTGGGTTGCTTCCCCTTTCGCTGCTATGAACATTCGTGTTTAAGTTTTTGTGTGGATACATTTTCATTTCTTGGGTAAAATGGAGTGAAATTGCTGGGTCAAATGGTTACATTACTTTCTATGAACCTCAGATCTAGCCTTCAGAGTAGGAACTACTAGTTTCACAGTTGAGCCAACTCAGACTCAGAGAGGTGTATCATTTGCCCAAGGCCACACAGTGAGTAAACGGTGGAACAGGGTTAGGACCCAGGCAATCTAGCTCAGATTCCAGGCTCATCCTGCCTGCAGGTCTCAGAACTTTTGTTTTACCTAAGAGTTAGTCTAATCCACCAGCTACTGTATCTCAAAAAAATGGGCCAAGCTCCGCTATACACCGGTAGCCCAGCCAGGAATGGAATTTGAGGAGTCCAGTGGGGGTTAGCCAAGTATCTTATTCATCTCATGGGGTGACCGAGGATCTGGGGAATGGAGGGGAGGCTTAAGGTTGGGTCTTTTGAGTCCTCCCCAAAGATTTAATCCATTTTTATGATAGTTTCTCCTGGACTAGGCTAGGCTGCCTTACGGATAAAATAAACATGAGCTTCTGGAGGTAGTATGTGGCTAGAACATGGGCTCTGCAGGTCAACTGCCTTGGAGGGAGGAAGCCCCCGGCACCTCTTTGTACCTGTGATCCCCATTTGCACCATACCCCTGCTCTGAGGGCCATTCAAGTGCTGACTTATCAGGTTCCTCCAAAGAGTGGAGAGTGGGATAAGACACCCTAGTGCAGGACTCCAGAGGTGACTTGATATGGAAAACATGTCTGTGGGAGCAAGCTAGTCCAGATCTTTGCCAAATATAGGGGAGAAGTAGGACTAAGGGGATACTCTAAAAGTTACCCCTGTAGGGTCTGGCCCTGGGGGGCTGGGGAAGGAATTATGGGGCATTTAAATCCCTCACTGATACTCTCCATTTTGGTATCCCATTTTGTTCCTTTATCTCTGTTCTAACTAAATAATTGAGCTGTGGGTAGTTCAAAGTCTGCTGTTCTCATTCAGGACCCTGGGTGTGTTTTTGTTCACTGCTGCACAAAGCTCATTGCCTGGCACGTAGGAGGTAAGGTTGGTTGTCGGGTAAAATGCAAAAGCCCAGTTAAATTTGGACTTTAAACAAAATATGAATTATTTTTTCACATAAATATGTTCCATTTGTTTATCTGAAATTCAAATTGAACTGGGCTTCCTGTATTTTATATGCTAAATCTGCCAACCACAGTAGCAGGGTCTCAAAAAATATTTGCGGACTTTGCGTTGGCTCTGCCCTAAACTTGCGGTGTGACCGTTTGGCCAATACTGCGACCCTCTCTGGGCCTCACTTTCTCGGTATGAGAACTGGGGGGTTCGGACAGCGACCACAGCGCAGGGATCGTCAATGTAGTAAAGTGCTGGGTGAACTGCCAAAGAGCAGAGACAGACCTCCGTGCGAGCCTACACCTCCAGAGTGGAAACCACGCTAGACTCCCCACACCATGCGGGGGAAGTCCCGATCCAGCCCCTGAGTAGTTGGGGCGGGCCCGAGGCTGTCACCATGGATACACGGGTAGCCTGGAGCCCCTCCCCCACAAGGCCACGCATTTCCGCTGCGTTGGAGCCTTCTGATTGGGTGGCCTCCTGGACGCTACCACCAGCCCTGAGCCTGCTCAGGGGTGGGGGCGGGGTGTTGTCCTCGTGGGACTCGTTCCCTGAAGACCTGTGCTTTTGGCCTCTCTGGAGGGATGGGTTCTCTGCCTCACAAGGAGAAAAACACTGAGGCTCAGGTCGGAAGAGTGTCCACTGCTACGCCTACTAGAGCTCATGTTCATGCGTCTCCCTGAGAAAGGGAGAGGGGGCGGGAAAGTCAGCAACGCCCCCTCCGGAGCCTATTCGGTCCCAAGATCTGGAGCACCGGAAGTGCTGGCGACGTGTCAGTGCGCCCTACTGTAAACCTTCCCTCCTAGGCCACCTTTCCTATTCAGCTGCGGGATTCCGGGGCCGCCCGGGCGCTGCACCCCGCCACTTCCGCATCGAACCGCCGCTTCAACCGAACTCCCAACCTCTGCGCGCGCTCCCTCTCGAGCCTGATGGTTGGGCCGGCGCCTGCGAGTAGCCACGCCCTTTCCCTCGCCTGGCAGCCAATGGACGGGCGTTTCCCGGCGGGGTGATGGGTAATTAATGAGGGTCGGGCGCTGATTGGCTGCGGGGTCGTGGCCGGGGGCTGGGCGGCGGGGTAGGTTGTTCTGAGGTGGGAGGCGGCACCGGTGGCTGAGAAGGAGGCCTGAGAGCGACATGTCTCCGGCGGCTGAGGCAGAGCGGCTCGTGGCGCTGTTCTTCTGAGTCCGGAGCGGCCTGGCGGCCGGCTGAGCACGAGGGTCGGCGGAGGCTGCCCCCGCTGTGGTGGCCGCCATGCTGGGGGCCCGGGCGGTTGAGGGAGCCGCCGTGGCGCTCCTGCGACTGCTACTGCTGCTGCTGCTGCCGGCGCTCCGGGGGCCGGGGCTCGGCGTGGTCGGCTCGGCGGGGGCTGGGCTGTCCGAGAGCGTCATTTGGGCCGTCAACGCGGGCGGCGAGGCGCATGTGGACGTGCACGGGATCCACTTCCGCAAGGACCCTTTGGAAGGCCGGGTGGGCCGAGGTGAGAGCCCCTCAGCCGAGCCGTGGGATCCGGGGCCTGCCGCGCTGGGCACAGCCGGCCGAGGGCTACGGGCCCTGAGCCCCCTCGACACTGGGGCCACGTCTCGGGAGCCAAGTCTCTCTCTTTGCAGTTTCCTCAGGGACCCGGTCCGAGCTCAGAGCCTGGCGCTGGCTCGAAGCTACGGAGAACGATTGAGGCAGAGTTGGCGAGAAGTTATATTTGGACCTCACATCCTGCATTTTCTTAACCCCTCACTTCCACCCGATCTGGGAAAGTAAAGACGAGGGAGGCCTGTTGCCACCTCGAGGCCTAACGGGTTGTAGGTTATCAGAGTCTCAGGCCTGGGTGGTTTTGCTCTCTATCAAGACAGCTCCTGGTAGATTCCTGACATCCCAGAAACCAGCCCCTTTCCTTACCGCTTCTGCAGGAGCGGGGCTTGATTCTTAGCCAGCATAGAAAGGAATCTTGGAAGAGGACGGGCCAGGAAAGTTTGATTGTAGCCTCTTCCCGTCCCCTCTTTAGAGCTTGGAATATGTGTACTTAAAGGGGGAAGTTGAGGCTGCCCTAGAGGGTGGTTATATTGAAGCCATCCTGCACGTGAGGCTGTAAGCGTGTCAAATGGGTCAGCCAGTGTAAGATCTGAGTATTGTGTCCCAGAGTGTGTAGAGCCCACCCTAAGTGGCCTTCAGAGGTATGTTTCCAGTGTATGGGAAAAATGATTTTGACTTAACTGACTAGCAACAGCAGTTTTTAGAGAGCTGCACAGTTCTCAAAGCTAGTGTAAGAATTGCCAGGGGAGCTGGTTAAAAATGCAAATTCCAGACCTAATAGATTAAACCCACGTTTCTGCACCAGGGGCTTCTGATGTTGGTTATCCCCAGATCAGACTTTGGGAAAATCTGCTGTAGACTCTGTTTCTTCTGTAAGTGAGATTGGACAACAGGTTTAAGAGGGAAGTTCCTTACTTCATGTGTTGGAAGGAGATTTATGTTGTATGCTGGGTTCAGAGGCTGCCAGATTGGCAGTATGCCATCTCCAGAAAACCAAGAGACAGACTTTCTCTCATTCTTTCCACGATGCCCAGATTTGGCTCTTGCCTTTAGGAAAGGGTTTAACTTCGTTCTTCCAAGTTAATTGCAGTGTCCTGGAGTTTGTTGTATTAACGAGTTTATTGCTTCCATACATGTGAGGGTGTTGGGACACAGGGCTGTTTTCTGAAGTTCTATGTTTGTTCTGGAATTCAGTTAGCCCTGGCATGTAGGTCTCAGTAGCCTGGGTTCAGCTGAGTCAGGGCTCCGGTTTTTAGCAGCTGTAACAGCAGCCAAAGCCAGACTTAACATAAGCAGGAGGTCATTGCTATCTCCATCCTGGACCCTTCCTCTTTCTTCACGGGTGTGGACAGGGAGGAAGGAGCCCTTGAGGAAACTAGAGACCGTTTGTGGACTTTGCCTCTTGAGATAGCAGTGGTGAGGACAGTGTGCAGATGGTTTCCTTCACTTAACAGATACCAGGCCTCACGTAGGTTATGTTATCCTATTAGGTTTATTGTGCAGAAGAAAAAGCTAAGATTATAGAGGTTTAGTTCCCAGCTTTTCCTCTTATTTGGAAATCCTGGTTTTAATTTGTGGTGTAGGTGATTTTGGGGGTGGAGCGGGGGAGGTGCTGGTGCTGGTCATTATTCAGCCAGGCTCTGCTTCCTTGGGTTATTGCTTCATGGTTGCAGTTTCTTTGGAGTTCATTGTAGCAGGTAAAATTACATGAGATCTACCCAAGCCCATGTGTACTGGAGCCCTATCTTGGACCCTGGCCATTGGGGCACTCTATAAACAGAGGTTCTTTGCTCCACTCTGTGAGAGTATGACAAACACGGACCATGAATTACAGCAGTAGGAAGGGGTAGAAGAAGAGTGGAGGCTGGTTGTCAGCCTCAGCTTGGACCAGCCTGTTGCAACGTTGCACTTACTGGGTTCCTGAGAGTAGCATTTGGTGGCCTTAGACCTGGGCTTGAGACATGATTCAGCTTCCACTCTCAGGGGGCAACTCTCTCATTTCTTTCTGTGCTGAGGAGTCGGCACCACCAAGGGAAGGGTAGCCATTCCATTCACTCTGCCTTCCCTTCTCTGGCACTGTGTAGGTAGGGTGTGCCAGGTATTTGGAGACCGTTGCTTCATGCAGCTGTTTACACTAATTGCGGTAGGAGCTGTGTGTCTTATTTCTTTTGCCACATGCGTGTGATATTGTTTCTAGCATGCTGAAGGAAGTTCATTTTATGTTGACTGAATCCAGGTATTTGTTGCCAAGTTAATCCAGAAAAGGGTTTGGCCTGCTTTTGAACTTGGTGTTTCTCTGTAGTGTCTTTGTAGTTAAGCATTCTTGTAACTGTGAGTGGCCTAGGGCAACTAGTGGTTTTGCTTTCAGAAGCACTCCATAATATTTATTGAATTTCATCTCTGCCTTAAGGATAGCTAGTGCCATCGGAGATACTCATAGCCTGGGAAAGGCTTTTTCAACTTGTGTGCTTCACCAGATGGAAGTACCACTATGCTTCAGCAGTGCTCAACCTGGGGTTTTGGCATGCTGAACGTTCCGGGTTCTTTTCAACTTGCTCATTCTGGGTTCCTCCTGACTGAGGAGGAAAAGAGCTGGTTATTTGGCCTAAGAGTATAGAACTTTGCTTGGTTTTAGGAGAGGCTGTTTCCTCTTCATAGAAAGATAGCTGCTGATCATTTGTTTGACCTTGAAGAATACGCTTTACCTCTCTGGGCCTTGTTTTCCTTTTTAGTATAACTTATTATTGCTTTAGAAATCAGTGGCCCCAAGTCTGAAAACTCTCCTGTCCAGAATGGGTTAGTGTCTCTATCTTTTTCTGTGCTCGATGACCTTTTACATGAAGTTATAACTAGAGCACATTATGGTTCCAGAGGGGTAAAAAGGTGGCTTAGAGCCTGAGCCTATCAGATTACTAATTCTGCAAGCCTAAGGAAGACCCTTCTCTGGGAGGGCAGCCTTCCTTTTGGCTGGGGAGGGATCTGGCTTTGGGGAGATAAGAACTTAAAAGAGCGTGAGAATCATTGCTCCCTCTGATTTGCTCAAGGCCATGGGATTTGTTTAGAATTCTCTCCCTATACTGTCACCTAAGAAGCAGGCTTCATCTGCAGGCCCTCCAAGTAGCAGAATTTCGTAGGTGGAGAATTTAGGTAGGTGGTATCTCCCATTTTACAGGTGAGAAAACATCGAGAAAATAATTTGTTCCAAATCACATCGTAGGTGGCAGAGGCAGGATTCAAATCCAGGCCTGTCTTACTGTAAAACTGGGGCTGAATTTTTCGAGCTTTGTCCATTGTCCTGAACTAAGAGGCAGCAGGCATAATGTAGGCCCTTTGGCCCCCTTCCTTTCTGTTAACTGTCTGAACTGTATTGTGCCAACTCCAGCAGTGTGCTGATTGTGTACACTTCACTGTATTTTAGAGAAATCTGTTTCACTGTGAATACATGAAGTATAAGGGGGAAAGAAAAAAATCCTTTTTGTTGCTGTGTCTCTTGGGACTAGGGCAAATGCAACTTTACATGTGGCAGATCTCCTGGGAAAGCTGCTTGGGCTTTAAAGGGAAAATATTTAAAGGTAATTCCAAGGTTGTTAAGTAGTTTCTATTCACATGGCTGAGTTTTCTTCCTTGTGAGACTGAGGCTGTTACAAATTACATTACTGTCAGTTTCTCACTTTTTCCACTAGGCAAGAAAAAAAAAAAAGATTCCCCACACATGCGCAAAATTTTCTGCGTATCTACAAAGCAAATCTAGTTAATGTTCCAAATCTGTAAAGATCATAGTTCTCATGGAAGAAGGAAATTCTAAGAACTCAAGTGGAAGAGAAATAGCAGTCTTTTAATCTTTATGGGTTGTGCCCTGGTGTAATGGTTTGAGCCTGGGAAAGAGCTGAGGCGTCTTGGCAGTACGTCCTTTGTAGTGCTACTTAGCACCCTTCTTTGATTTCTTGAGAAGAAATAAGAAGAAAAAAGTCCGAAGACAAAAGTGCAATGAGTTTCCTGTTGCGTTGTCTCATCAGGTCCATCTGATGTCATGGCTAACTGTTCACTTACAGGAACTGTTAACTGTTATGTTTATTTTTTTGAGGGCTTGACCTTAGCCACTGGCTCTTTTAGTTACTCTTTTACCTCCCTTGGAGATAAAAGATCCCTTTGGAGTTTTGGTGATTCAGATGATAAAGCTCCAGGGATGACTGCTTTTGGACATCTCTCAAAGGATCTAGGTGCCAAATGTCTTCAGAGTCACTGTGTGAGATTGGAAGGTGGTCTTGAAATCTTAATTCCAGGCTGGAGGAGAGACTGGACCTGTGTACCAAAATTATTGCTAAGTCTGTAGTTTGGAAAGTATTGGAAGACCTCATTGTGTTTATAGGATAAAGGAGTCAGAGAAGCTACTTTCGGAAGGAGGAAGCATAGCTATTCATCTCTGGGGCTGGAGTGTGGTGTCTTATATTTGAAGAAAGACCCCAGTCTAGTTTGTTATGGGGTGGGAGAAAAACATATATAGTCTCGTCTCCTACCAAGGCTGGGGGAAGAGGGCTGGGGGCAGTAGAGGTTTTCCGCTCTTCTGGTACTGACCCAAGGTATGTAACTTTTTACCTTTTTTTTTTTTTTTTTTTTTTTTAATGTAAACTCTACACCCAAAGTGGGGCTTATATACTCATGACTCTGAGATCAGGAGTCGCATGCTCTACCAACTGAGCCACCCAGGCGTCTTTTTACTTTTACCCTGCCTTATTCCTTGTCAGTTGTGAAGTGGGAAAGGTGGCTCCCCCAGGACTTGGGCATCTTAGGCCAAAGGTGCCAGTAGAACCTTGGCAGATTTTTCTTGCTAGGATGGCTCTATCCCTGTGGAGAGAATAGCATGGTTTCACTGCTCTGCAGGCATCTCCTTTGTTGCTGTTTGTTAGTTCAGCAAATCATATTGAGTGCCTGTTTATGTGCCAGCCACCTTGTTAGGTGCTGGGGACACAGGAGGAATTTTTTTTCTTCTTTTGGTTTACCTGGGAGAATGTGCAAGAGAGAATAGGTGAGGTTGAGTTTTGTGAATTTGTGAGAAGTAAGGTGCTTGCATGTAAAGCAAATTAGAGAGCATCACACCCTTCTTTTTATGAGCATGTTTCTCTTTACCAGCCTTGGAACTTTGTGAATGAAAATTATAAAAAGCAACTAAGCTGGTATCTTACTTGCAGTAAAGACAATGCAGAAATGACTTTCCTAACATATCCTGTTTGTTTTAGACTCTTGAGCTTTTCTGAATGAAAACGCACGCACACACACACTCTTTCTCTCTCTCTTTGAACTTAGTCATCTTGCAGAGTTCTTGGCCATTCCCCCCCCCCCCCCCCCCCCGTTCTATGAGGTTTCTCTGAAGCTCCCCTTCTCAGGGAGCCAGGAGCTGTAGCTATCGCCTGTTTTCTTCCTGTCACTCTCTGTCCAGTTGAGGAAAGTTATTTTAACAGGCTTTTAAAAAGTTCTACTCTGAGGGTTAGGGAGCTGTTGGGGTGATTAGTGTTTGGTTTCTTTCACTTTACTCTTCCTCGGCAATGGCTCTCTGATTCTTACTTTTGTGTCTGGTCTCTTTAGAGCCAGCAGAGAGGGGGTGGCCCCTTCCTCTGGGAGGGTTACTAGCATTGCCCTGGTAATAGCTCTGGCAGTTCTGGGGTCTCTGCTCTTTTTGTGTGTCTTGCCTCTGATGTGGTTTCTCTTTGTTTTTTGTCCCCAGCCTCTGACTATGGTATGAAACTGCCAATCCTGCGTTCCAACCCGGAGGACCAGATCCTGTATCAAACAGAGCGGTACAATGAGGAGACTTTTGGCTACGAAGTGCCCATTAAGGAGGAGGGGGACTATGTGCTGGTGTTGAAATTTGCTGAGGTCTACTTTGCACAGTCCCAGCAGAAGGTGAGGCCTGGTCAGTGGGACATTGCCACTCTTGGATAGTCCCCTGCTATGGGCCAGAGAATGTAAGAGCCTCCCCAGAAGGGAGGAACAGGTGAGCTTTGAGGAAAAGCTGGATTCCTTCTGCCCTAGAGAAGCAATGTCCCATTGCTCACAAGGCTACACTTGCTCTGGGGGTTGGTGACAGAACGCGATGCCAGAATCTTAGTTCTTGGCAACTACCTGATCCTGGTTGTCCTCCTCAGTTGTCAGCACCTTCTTGTTTTTAGCCTTGCTCTTTTTTTTTTTTTTTTTTTTTAAGATTTAATTTATTTATTTGACAGAGAGATAGAGATAGCCAGCGAAAGAGGGAACACAAGCAGGGGGAGTGGGAGAGGAAGAAGCAGGTTTCCAGTGGAGAAGCCTGATGTGGGGCTCGATCCCAAAACGCCAGGATCACGCCCTGAGACGAAGGCAGATGCTGAACGACTGAGCCACCCAGGCGCCCCTTAGCCCTACTCTTTTCCTGTCTCTTCTTGAAAATTTCCTTCTGTCCATATTGAGGTTTTTGTTTGTATTCTTTGTTCCCTAAGGCCAGTATGAGACCTTGACAATGAAAGAACATGGCTTTGATTTAGCTAATGTAACGAACTCTGTACGCTTGACTATATCCAGCCCTGTCATTTTAAAAATTATTTCTGAACTTGAAACCTGGGCAGGTACATGATGTCCAGCTGCTAAAGGAGTATGAAGCTGATGGTTTTGACATTGTCTCTCTCTTATTTAATCCTGGAAGGTATTTGATGTGCGATTGAATGGCCATGTCGTGGTGAAGGACTTGGATATCTTTGATCGTGTTGGGCACAGCACAGCTCATGATGAAATCATCCCTATGAGCATCAGAAAGGGGAAGCTCAGTGTCCAAGGGGAGGTGTCCACCTTCACAGGGAAACTCTACATCGAGTTTGTTAAGGTAACCCTTTCCCTCTGCCCTCCCATCTGAGGAAATGTTTAAAAGAATGGGTGCAGGGGGAATGTTTACTGCTGTGTGGTGCTGACCATTGTTTCCCATTTCCTAGGGGTACTATGACAATCCCAAAGTTTGTGCACTCTACATCATGGCTGGGACAGTGGATGGTAAGTGGTGTCTTTAACCTCCTTTTTTCCTTGGGCTGAAGGATATGGTTGAGGAAACCCTTGGGGGAATAATTTAGCTGATCACTCTTGTGAAAACACTTAAAGCCAAATTGTGGGGAGTCCAGAGCCAGATGGTTGGGGATGAAGTGTAGCGTGGTGCTGGCCGTAAGCTTTGGAGTAAGGTCTGTGTTCAAATTTTGCTGCTGCCACTTAATCAGCTTTTTGGTTTTGGACAAATTCCTTTAACTTCACTGTAAATTTGGCTTAATAATGGTACCTACTGGTGTGCCCTGACCCTTGTAGTCTTTTGGAATGGCCTTAAACTTGTCCTTATTCTCTTTCTTTGACATCTGTTTCCTGGGGGCAAAAAGGGAAAAGGCAAAAGGAGGAGGAGTCCTTTAGTGTTTTGGTATGCTCTGAGAGAGTCCAGAATTGCTGGACTGCACTGGACAGAAGTTCACTTTCCAGTGTCTCCTTGTCCTTGAGATCCAGCTTTAGGGTGTACCGCTTTCTCAGCGTTGAGATGATCCTGCCGCTAGCTTCCCAGGCTGATTTTTTGCGGAGAAGGCTTGTGTCTTAGTGACTTTTCTCCTCCATTCTGCCTCTGCGTTTTCCCAGTTCATCCCGAATGCACCAGGGAGCTCATCTGGTGCACACCTTGATGTGTCCCCAGATGCTGGTATTCTGACATCTAGGCAGATGTCTTGCCACAAAAACAGATTTGTAGCTTGAGTCCCTAAGGAGGAGGCAGAGCAGAGGGGTAGTGTGTGCTGACAACCCAAGGCTCTGTGGCTCAGCTTTTCCTCAGTTGCTGTTTGAATCAGAAGGGAATGTGGGATTGTGAAGGCTGCAGGAGGGATTAGAAAATGCTAAGTTTTGGGTGTCGGGTCATTTTCTCTGTTCAATCTGGTCCTCCCATGGTTCTGAAGAAGTAGGACAGGAAGGGGAGATAGCGAGCCTCCCTGGGCGCAAGGCTTTTACTGTGTTTTAGTTAAATCTAAAGAAGACTAGTGTTTGCAGCAGTCTGCTGTTCTTTAGGCCAGGAGCTATTTCTGCTACTTCTCTTTTTTCCTGTGGACCCTGCTTAGGTCATAGCATCTCTTTATTGTGGCTCATTTACGGCTCTTAAGGGTCTCACTTAAATGCTGTGGGTCTTACTTAAAAGGTGTCTGTTTTCTTGTGTCAGATGTACCAAAGCTGCAGCCTCATCCAGGACTGGAGAAGAAAGAGGAGGAAGAAGAAGAAGAAGAATACGATGAAGGGTCTAATCTCAAAAGACAGACCAATAAGAACCGGGTACAGTCAGGCCCCCGCACGCCCAACCCCTATGCCTCGGACAACAGCAGCCTCATGTTTCCCATCCTGGTGGCCTTCGGAGTCTTCATTCCAACCCTCTTCTGCCTCTGCCGGTTGTGAGAACAAATACCATCCTGAACTGGGTGGAGGGGTGAGGGAAAGAAACCAAACATGTTGGTTTTGGTTTCTGTATTTTTCACAGTGATTAACAAAAAAACAAACAAACAAAAACCACACACAAAAATTAAAGGAGAAAAAAAGAGGCAGAGTGGGTAGAGAGCAGCCCTCATCCACCACTGGTCCCAGCCCTGCTTCAGTCCTTGTGCTCTCTTTGTGGCTGGCCCCAGCCGTCTCTTTCCTCTCCACGGTACTTAGGGTAAAGCGGATCCTACACGTTCAAGGATCCTCGTCTGCACACCTAGTGGAAAGGACTCTGAACCCACAGCAGACACGGTTCCTTTTCTTAGGTTAGAAATTAACAGCAGGGAAATGTCATCTTATTACCTGAGAAGACCAGCGCTGAGAGTTGGGTATGTTCTGAAGTGATGTCCAGATAAGTTTTCAGATGTCATGGGATTGAAAGTGTGTGTGCTTTGTGTATGTGTGAAGGTGTATAATTTGTAAGATAAAGACGAAAACAGAGGGGGATTAAACAAAAAAAGAAAAGTAGATACTTCCTTACTTGGAAGCCTTTCTGGTTTCAGCCTAATGATGGTTCCACCTTAAGTGTTTGCGCTTTGTCATTGCTTGTCTCCCTGACATGTGCCAGTTAGAGGACTGTCTGGTATCCAAGACAATTAGTTTACGTCAGGTCCTCAAGTTGCCTCTGACTTGTTACCACAACAAATCATTTTGATTTCAGTGCCTGTTGGGGACTTGATTTCCTCTCATTTTCCCCCCCTTAATCTGGCTCACTTGAAATCTCTCTCTCTCTCAATCATCCTGCTAAGTTATTGCCAAGAAGGGAAGGAGACATGGGGATTTGGGGTTCCCTTTGCTTGAATGTCTTATCCTCTACCACCTCACCTTGTTGGTACCTCCTTCCCTGGATCTCTGAGCCAGCAGCCAGGAGGACCTGACCCAGCAATTCTTTTACTGGCCCCTCTGTAGGGTCTTGCTGCCAGGGGACAGGGATGCTTTCCAGCCTGCAGCAACAGAACACTTGACCTTAAAAGTCTCTTCTGGTCTTTGGATTAGAAAAGGCTTATGTTAGCATAATTTAAGAGCCACCTCAGAGACTTGAGCCCTACTAAGTGACTGACCACTGTTTAGAGTGTCTTATCTAGTATCTGATACTCACTTATTCCCACCTTGTGTCTGTGGCGCAAGTCAACAAGTTTTGGTTTATGCCCAGGGCTGCCCCACAGAACTAGACTGATTGTCTGTATCTGGCCCAGGGGCGCCTCTCACTGATCTTAATAGTATGCCCCTCTGCCCTTTCATCTCCCTATCCAAGTTACAGTTGGGTTCTTGATGTGACGGGGCTGAAAGATTGCCAGTCAGCCATAGTCCTGGCAGCTCTGAAGCCAACCTTAGCATCTAAGTGTCTGTCTTAAATTCCCTGGAAAAACTTCTGCAGGAAATGGAGCTTCCCTGTTCCCTTCTTTTCTGGTCACTGTTATCCTTTTCCCAGTTAGGGCAGCAATGAGGGAGGACCCAGCCAAGCTACAAGGAACTTTGTGGATGGAGGGCAGCAGGATTAGCTTCTGCTTGGGCTGGAACAGCACAGAATCTCAAACAAGGCTCATCATTTTACAGTGTGTTTAATTTTGTCTTTCTTTCTTTTTTTTTTTTTTTCCAATGTTTTTAAAGAGCTCCATATAATTGAACTGTTTGTTATATGATAAAGTAAGTAGCCTTTGGGCTCATGTCCTGGGTTTTGACTCTTGATGAGTTACTCTGGGTCAGCATTTAGTCCTTTGAGAGTTGGAGCCCTTTATTTTAGCTGTGACTTAGGCCTCAGTAGTAGGGTATTGAGTCAGGCATCTGGATGGCTATGGCCTGAGGCTGCAGTAAGAGAACACTTCCTGGAGTGCTTCACAAAGCTCCCTGCTTTAAAGGATGACATTCTATGGCCTTGGTCCTGGGGACCCCCTGCCTGGGGCAGTGGACATCCTGACTATTAATTGGGCTTCCGACAGTGGCTTCGGTTCCTCTTCCATCAGAACTCCCCACAGCTGTAGGCCACTGCCTATGGAGTAGACGAGATGAGGAAGGAGGACTTGCTGCCTCCATTTTGCCTTGTTTGTTAGTTTGCCTGGGTCTCTGAGGAAGGAGGGGTCCCGCCTCCTCACCTCAACCCATCCCTTCAGTGACTCAGAGTCTCAGAAGGAAACTCTGGCTCCTGGGGCCATTTCCTAATGGTACTGTAAGCCAAGCAGCTTTGCTTCCAAGCCCACCCCTGTTTCCAAGCCCACTCCTTTCCCCTGAGCTCAGGGATAGGGATGGGCATTTTCCTCTGCTTGTGTCCGAAAGGAAGGAACATCTTTCTATGGCTCACAAAAACTAAAGGAGAAGTGAGGAAACAGGAAGGAGTTTGGTGGGGGCTGGGGTAGAGTCCCCTGGAGCCAAGCCCACCCAGCTAACAGAGCTGCCCAGGGCCGGTCACAGCTGGCCCATGATGCTGAACTTGAAAGCTTTTTTTTTGTTGTTGTTATTGTTGTTTTGGTTTTTTTTGTTTGTTTTTTTGGGTTTTTTTGGCTCCTCCAAGATGATATAGGTACATGAAGTTTAGGTTAAAGGGGTGGGGCGGGGCACTCTTTGTTTTTATTTTTGTATTGTGTGTGTCACGAATTACTCTGTTCATCATTTGCTTTTTGCACTGTTTGTTCCCCTGCCTGTATTTTGAGCTATTACTAGGACCAGGCGGCTATGCTGTAGGGAGTCTGTCTGGGGTCGGGGAGGCGATGAGGGATGCCACTTAGGCCTGGGGAAAGAGAGGTCTGGGCTCTTCTACTGGATCCATGCTCTCCTAGGTTTTTAGATTTCCCTAACCCCAGCTGGCTAAAGCCAAGAGGAGATGGCCAAGATGAAACTCCTTTTTCAGTTCAGTTTCTGGGTGGACCACACAAAGATGTCTGCTGGGGATGGGCTGAGAGTCTGCAGCCTAGCTCTGATTTGGGTCAGGGGCCAGCTGGCCATTTTGGGTTTTACTCATGCTGACTGAAACGCTGTGCCAGGAAATAATCTGTGGGACCCATGTCCCCTAAACCAGATCCATTTTCCCATAAAGTCTCCACTACGGAGGAGAAGCTGCTCAGTGGATATCTTGAATTCTGGTGACTTGAAAGATGGTTATCTTTAAGTGTCAGTGGTGTCAGACTCCCGGGGCCACCAGCTGGTTTGAGAGTGTGACCTTGTTCTCTTTTTCCCACTGTTTGCCTGTGAGATACTGGCCTGAAATTGGGGGATCACATTAGAGGTCAATTAGGCTTTGAAGAGATGAAGTGAAGTTTAAGTTTACCTCCCCCTTTCTGTGCCTGGAAACTGTTTAATCCAGTTTCAGAATTGTGTTTTGACTTCTTTGTCTTTTTGGAGAAGCTTCTGTTTTAAGGAATTTCTCTTCCTTCTTATCCTGCCTCTACTTTCTCCTGAGAAGGCCTGGCCGTGGCTTCTAGAATCTCAGTTGACCTTCAGAAAACAGCAGCAGTATTTTCCCTTTCCTAGCAGGTATACTCCTTTCTCTAGAAATTGGCTCACCTTGGGAAGCCCAGGGAAAGAGTCCACAAGTTCTCTACCCTCCCTGGAGATTGGGGCAGGACCCACCCCGGTCAGCACAGTGCCTTTTCCTCTCCTGCTCTGAGCCAGGGTGGGCATTCCCTCTAGATTCAGGTCTGGGCAGGGGTCTTAGAGTCCCTGCCATGGGGCTGCTTCCCCATCCCTCTCTCCCCTTCCCCTTTGCTGGCCGGCTCTGACCTAATTCAAGTGTCTTCTTGCCTCGAGGAGCCTTAATGGCATCAAGTGGCAACATGTAATATTGTCCTCCATGCCTCTCCAAAGGACCTGGGAGAGCAGGTGAGCTTTCCAAAGCATGAGACTAACAGATGCTCCTGTTCAAAAAAAGGAAGGAGGAGGAGATGCCTTGGGCTTCCTTGTGCTGTGGCCCTGGGGAAGGAGGCTGGGGTAGGGCTAAGTGATAGTGCAGAAGCAGAACCAGGAACACCTGGGATGTGTTCAGAAATCTTAGAAGAAGTCTGCTTCTCTTCTGTGGAAAGATCTAATTAGGGTTCAAAGAACTCTAAGAAAATTGCAAAGAAGCCTTAATGTTCAAGCTTCAGAGAGATCAGAGTAATTTCTCCCTATCCATCCGAGCTCGGACTCTTTCTGTATTTAGACCTCTCCTGGGGCAAGAGGGCTAGATTTCCTCATTTTATTAGGACACCAGGTTGGCACCAGTGGGTTAGCTGCCCAGCTAGGGCGGGTTCTTTGTACATGGGTGGCTCGCTGCCGATCTGGTTTGTCCTTCCCCAGCTGCCTTTTGGCTAGCCTGCCTTCGGTTGCCAAATCATTTTGATAAGAGCAGATGATTTGGGGACTGGCTGGGTTGGCAGGAAAAGAGCAGGATGGCTCTCTTGGGACGGTCCCCTCCCACCCCCCCCCCACCCCCCAGGAATATAACAACAAGGAGCCAGGATTGTGCTGGCAGCCAGGGAAACAGTAGTCCTGTTAGAGTTGGCAGGGAGGGCCCTGGCACCTCTCACATCCAGGCAGGCTTGTGCGATGGGGGCACATAGCACCAGGAGAAGCAGAACTTCATTCTCACCTCTATTTTGAGCTTCAGTGCTTTATTTCAGTATGAGGGAAAACAACAACAAACTGAAGTGTGCTTTCCGTCCTTTCAAAGGACAACTGTCGGGAAAGGAGAGCTGAGTTGCCAGGTGGGAGGGGAGAATTGGCAGGGAGATCTTCACGGCAAACCAGGAATGAGGCGTTCTTGACTCTTGTCTTCCCTGGTGTGTCATAATCCAGGGAATGAAAAGAAATTTGACCCTGGATTAGTCCCCTCCTTGGATTTTCCTTCCACCATGTTCTCACACACTAGGACCAGCTGCCCATTCTGAGCTCAGAGCAGCCTCTTCAACCATTATCGGCCTAACCTGGCTTGTCAGGAAACCCACACCACCCCTCCAGATTGGGCCTGGCTGCTCTGTTCTGTACCAAGTACTGGAGCATAGTGTCAAGTTCTTAGCCCTGGTAGCTCCTAGATCCCCATCCTCTCCCTGCAGAGGTCAAACCAACTCTTTGTCTGTAGCCACAACATGCATTTACAGCAGCACAGTGAGATGTGATTGAGGGGCTTTGAACCTGGCTGGCCCGGGAAAGCAGTAGGGGTGGATAGAGCTGTCTTTCCTTCTGGGCTGTCTCCATCTGTCCCTACCCTTTACATGCCCCCCCCCCCACCAAAACGTAAAAAAATCAGGATGTTTTTCACTGTCCATTGCTTTGTGTTTTAATAAACAATTTGCAGTGACACTCTGTTGAGATTGAGTTTGAACTTGATTTTGCAAAGAGGTGAAGTGATGGGGTGGGAAAGGGAGACCTGGGGGCTCACTTGGCTGCAGAGGGCTCTCCTGTGACAAGACTAGGGGCTTTTGTCCATTTTAGCCGGGATGTTTGGTTAAGGGAATGAAGTTCTATAAACCTCTGTCTGGCCATTTCAGCCAGCGGTGCATTCAAGGGAAAATAAACAGTTGTTTTGTTTTGTTTCCACTTTCACTGGAGCGCCAGGCCATGACTGTCTCCCTTCCAGTGCACAGCTTTCCCTCAGCTTCCGTGACAGCCTGTGGACAGACCAAGCCCTGGGACAGTTTTCTCTGCTTTTTCTCTCTCTCTCTCTCTTTTTTTAAGAGAGCGAGAGCTCACACCGTGGGGTTGCGGTGGGGGGGCAGGTGTGGGCAGAGGGAGAAGGAGAGAATCTTGAGCAGGCTCGACGTGGGCTCAACACAGCGCTCAGTGTCACAACCTTGAGATGGTAACCTGAGCCAAAATCAAGAGTCAGATGCTTAACTGACTGAGTCACCCACATACCCTAACTGCTCTCTTCTAGTGTGTTGTCAGTGTTGAGTATACATTGGGAAGGGGCAGAAAGACCGAAGGATGTTTTTCCTGGAATTTATCTGCCTTGTTTTATAGCTGAGGAACATGAAACTCAAAAAACTTAAGTAATTTACCCCAGGCGAGTCAGTAAAAGGTCAAGGCAGGCTTCAGACTCCATCTGTCTACCTGCAAAGCCCATATTCTTTCTAAGGCTGTAAGGATAACTGTAGATACCCCTTATGGAGCCCTTGAAACGGATGAGGCACAATGTCAAGCACTTTTACAGATGTTGCTCCTGTTTAATCTTCAACAAACCAGTTGGTATGAGCCTTTCATGGGTGAAGTGACTTGCCCAAGGCAATACAGCCAGCAAAAAACAGCTGGGATTTTACACCTGGAATCTGGCTCTTGATCATTACTCTCTATTACTCTCATTGCCTTTCCTCTCCCCACAGTGCTATGTGACTGGCTCCAGACTCCAGAACCTACCTGCTATATTTCGCCAGCAGGAATGGAGGCTGCTGGTATGAGGAGAGGGAGGGAGAGTTTGGCCTACCTCCCTCAGTTATCCCTTGAAGGGCAGAATTCAGTGCTCAGCTCCAAGAATGAGGCCAGTGTTGATGGAGTCTGTTCTCAGGGCCCAAATAAACTGGGAGGCTCACAGAGCCTCTTTCTTAGCTCGAGCCCACCCGTAACTGGAGTTCTTTGCTAATTCAGACCTGGCTGTTACTATTTCAAGTAGCTTTCCATGAGCTGCCAAATGGGGGAAGAGACCTGAAGAAGCCTTGCTCTAGGGAGTTGCAGGGAGGAAAACTGTCTGACAGAAGATCTTAGGCCAAGTGCTGGGGGTTGGGTTAAACCACTCCTTGGGTCCAGATCTTAATCTCGCTAAGGAAATCAGGCTCCCGGTTGGCTGGAGCCGGTGTGCCGGACCTTTCTCCATACTTAGTACCCCACCCCCCTCCACCCCTTATAGAGGAAGAGAGATGAGTTTCCCCCACATTTACTGGAAAGCTTGTTGCTGTTAGCAGTGGTGAGGGGTCAAGGCAGAGAGGAGGTGGAGCAGGGAGGTTCTGGAGCAGGATTGCCTCTGCTCTCTAGCAACCTGAGATGGCAGGCACCTCACTGCAGGACTCTGGCCCAAGAGTTGTAGTTTTGTTTGTTGCTACCCATGTATATGTTAGTAAAATTAACCCCACTTGCTTTTTGGCTTGGCCTGGTGCTAAGACTTGCTCTCCTAGGTTTCCTTGCTGTTGCCCCTGAAGTCCATGTGTCGCTTCCTCAAGCCTGGTTCCCCAGCTCGTTTCCCCTCAGCTCTTTCCAGTCAACACGCTCTCCCGTCCAGCTCCATGTCTTCTCCCCGTCCGGCGTGCCTGCCCTTGGCAGAGGGGTCCTGCAGAAAGGCCGCAGAAATAGGTTGGCATAGTGACCATTCATGAGACACACTACCTGGCACCAGCATCGTGCTTTTTGCTTTTCTTTGCTGTTTCTCGTCTCTGCTTCACTACAGCCCTAGGGGAGACGCATGACTAGCTCGACTTATAAAGGAGGAAAGGAAGTGTCAGAGGGGATAGATGACCCATGCAAAGTCCCCCAGCTGGTCAGTGGCAGAGTGAGGACTGGGACTGTCGGACCGCACACTTGTGGTCTCAACGCCACCATGGGCTTTTCTTTAAAAGGAACTGTTTGGCTGACTGGGTGGCTCAGTTGGTTGAGCAACTGCCTTTGGCTCAGGTCACGATCCTGGAGTCCCAGGATCGAGTCCCAGGATCAAGTCCCGCGTCGGGCTCCCTGCTCAGTGGGGAGTCTGCTTCTCCCTCTGACCCTCTTCCCTCTTACTCTCTCTCTCACTCTCTCTCTCTCTCTCTCAAATAAATAAAATCTAAAAAATAAAAAGAACTGTGTGAATGAAGATAACTAATGATGCTGGGTGATGGTTACGTGGAAGTTTATCATATTCCTTCTCTGGGAAAGAAAGTAACCCTTTAAGGGGAGCCTGGGTGGCGCAGTCGTTAAGCGTCTGCCTTTGGCTCAGGGCGTGATCCCAGCGTTCTGGGATCGAGCCCCACATCAGGCTTCTCTGCCAGGAGCCTGCTTCTTCCTCTCCCACTCCCCTTGCTTGTGTTCCCTCTCTCGCTGGCTGTCTCTCTCTGTCAAATAAATAAATAAAATCTTAAAAAAAAAAAAAAGTAACCCTTTAAGACTAAGGGATACAGGAAATGCATAAACATATATGTATATTTTTAAAGTTATATGGGTTGCAAAATGTGAAAACTCAATCATTCTCATACCTACCTGTCTGATCCCTAGAGGTTAATACAGGTGACAGTCTGGTGTGTGTATTTCCTTTTATATGTATTTTTATATATGTCCATATGCACATATTTTCACATTTATTGTGCACACATGCAAGTGTTTCTTAGACTCCATTAAGGAATTACTAGGTCAAACAGTACATGCATTTACAAATTTGAAAGTCGTGCCCTCCACAAGGCTCCATGAGTTTTCACTCACCAATCTTGTGCTGTATTGACTTGGAAATAGGCCAGATACCCTTTTTGGAAACAGGTGGCATTAATTAATAAATTAATGCTTTGTAAAAACAACCCTCAGCCAGGGAGAGTGGTGACTTGGGTACTAGGGAAATTACCAGCTCTCAGTCCCAGACCACAAGGCATTCCTGCAGCCCCAGCCTGACCCGCTGATTCGATGCATGGCACCTTCAGGAGGCAGTAGGAAGGAGGACTCAATTTCCCAGTCTTTGCAGAAAAAAGCCCTCTGATGTCTTGCTTACCTTGGCGGCACCAGCTCCAGGCCCCACCTGCCTGGCCTGATTTGAGGCAGACTGCCTGGCTACCCTGGGACTGTCCCAGAGAACAGCCACTGTCACACCTCTTACAGCGAGGAAAACAACCAGCTAAAGGAGAGGGACTTGCAGAGCTTGGAGCTGGGGTGAAAGGAAGGCCATCCATCCTTTCCATCAGGCCGCTCTTCACCTGTCTAGCGCAGGGAAACCTTGGGGTTACTGTTTAGTGCGGTAGATCTCTGTTGTCCTCTTTCTCCCAAACACAGTGTGAGTTTACGTACTATGTATTATGTAAAAAATTTTTAAAAGAGCCTTTTGATACACCTTAGGAAGATTTGATGAAGAGAAGCACAGGCAGATTGGAGTTTATAGCCCTTATTTTTCCTACTCCATATGTATATATATTATAATACATACACTATATTATATACACGTATTATTTTTGTGTGTGTTTTCTAAGGACAGCCTTTTCCTTTTAATCACAATTCATAGGTGGTGTCCTGAGAGAGTACAGGCCCTAACTCCCTTATATGGCAGTTTTTATTTAACTTTCTTTTGAGCAGAAAAAAGTGATCACGTGTGAAGTTGCTTTTAAATTTTAAGAGAAGATAAGGCTACTTTGGCTTAGCATTTTCTTCCAGACAGAGATCCTAAGATATATATTTTTTTAATATACAAGCAGCCCATGACCATATGCCTGCGGTGATAAAACAGTACATAAGTAGCCCTCGTGTCAAAAGTGAATATATTCCCTTTTTAGTTCCTTCCAATACTCTCCTCAGAGGGAACCGCAGTTAACACTTTAGTGCATTTCCAGACCTCTTCCTGTGCAGTCACAAATACAAATCCATATATTCATGTCCTTTCTATTTTAAACAAATGGGATTCTATGCCTTGTTCCCCCCCCCCTTAATATATCTTTAAGCTCTCTCTCTGGTATATATAGATGGATCTCGTTCTTTCTAACAGCTGCATAACATGAATGGCTGCAACTGTAGTTTATTTTGATTTTTCAGTGTTAGAAATGGTCCTGTGATAAACATCTTTGTGCTAAACGATCTGAAGTTGCAGGTAAGGGGGTTAATACATTTGTTGTGATCCCTAGAAAGAAAAGTGGGGATCCAGGTAACTAGTCCCGGTGTTCTGAGAACAAACGTTTAGTGCGCAAGTGAGTGTGGGAAATGGCTGCCTGCTGAGCCTCCCTTCTGGTGATTCACAATTAAGTAGCATATTAAAAGTTCTGGAAACTCTTCAGCAACCACTCACTGCTGAGTGGTTTAAAAAGAGTTGTTTGCGAAGGGAAGGATTTTAATTCTTTGTACACACCTATTAAAATTTTCCTGAACTGGTCACCTGGGTGGCTCAGTCAGTTAACTGACTGCGTTCGGCTCAGGTCATGATCCCAGGGTCCTGGGATTGAGTGCTGCATCAGGCTGCCTGCTCAACGGGGAGTCTGCTTCTCCCTCTACCCTTCCCCCTGCTAGTGATCTCTCTCTCTCTCTCTCAAATAAATAAATAAATAAATAAAATAAATAAATGAGATTTTTCCTGAATGGTTTGGTAAATGCTACCCAGTGGTAATCTCTCGAAGATAGGGCAGCATTTAGATAGGAACTTGGCCACATACTGTTCCACAAGGCTGGGCAGCTGGGATGGAGTCAGGTTTGGATTTTGTCCAGGAACGAGGCTAGGCCTGTCAGCCCCTCCCAAGCCCCTTACATAAGGTGAAAGGGACCCAGCAAGCCCTGGCATAAACCAAGTCTCGAAGCTGGTCGTGAAGAGAGGGGTGGAGTTTCACTCTGGTCTAAGTCTGCCTGAGAGGTGATATCAGACCTAGCAGACACGGTACAACAGTCGGGCCCAGTCCTCTAACACAGAAGACTGTTGACCCAGAATCCCTAGAGAAGGAGCCACTTGGGGTGTGAGAGGGCAGCCTTAACCTAACACCCTCTGCCCACCCACCCAATCCCTTGGCCCACCTCATCCACTTAGTGAAATCATGATTAACTTCCAGGGTCCCGTGCAAAGGTTACCTCTGTGAAGCCTCTACCGAATCGGCCAGACCACTCCTTTGTGCTCTGGTAGCACCGTTGCTGTACCTCTGTTAGAGCAGTTAGCAGTCTGGCTTGTCTTCTAGTTCATTCATACTGGGCTGGTCAAGAGGAAGGTCCACATAATGAGTTATGTACTTCACAGCCTTCACTAACAAAGGGGGGGGGGCTCCTTCATGGTGGTGCATTCCTTCACGCACTCATATAGTCATTATTGAGCACCTACTGTGTCAGGCATTAGCTATACTCTCAGGATACAATAGTGAATAAGGTGTCCTTACTCACATTCTCACATTTCCTGTTGTCTAGCCCGATGTCTAGCTCAAAGCTTGGCACAGTAGGGTTTAGAAATGGTAATCTAATTGGAAAGCCGCTTTTGCATAGCAAGCACTGTTTTAACTTCTGTGCTACAGGATTAGAAAATATTTCCTCAAGATGCCTTGTCTAGTTTATATGACAGAAAGTCATTTGACTGTATGAAATATTTTAAAGACATTTGGGGTGACCTTGGGGGCCTGATGGAGTCTGGGGGGTTAGCACCCCCGGCCGCCCCTAGGGCTCACCACCTGGCTGGGACCCAGCTGGCCGAGCAGGCGGCTGCTGGCCACTGCCCCGCAGGCCCCACCCCCTCCCCTCCCTCCCCTCCCCCCCAGGTGCCACACCCCCCCGGGCCCCGCCCCCGCTCTCCATAGTTACGGCGCTGCGGAGGCGGCGGCCATCTTGGCGGCGGAGCGATGAGCGGGTTGAACCCGAAGACTGCGGCCGCGGGGTCGGCGGCTGGGCCCGGGGGGCTGGTGGCCGGCAAGGAAGAGAAGAAGAAGGCGGGCGGCGGCGTCCTAAACCGACTCAAGGCGCGGCGGCAGGCGCCCCACCACGCGGCAGAGGATGGCGTCGGGGCGGCGGTCACGGAGCAGGAGTTGCTGGCTCTGGACACCATCCGGCCCGAGCACGTCCTGCGCCTCAGCCGGGTCACCGAGAGTGAGTGCCGGCCCGACCGCGCCCTGCCCTCGCACCGGGCCCCGGGCCCCTTGTCGCCCTCAGCGGAGCCGGCCGCTCGCCGTCTGACCGGCCCGGGGGTCCACCCAGGCCCCCCCCGGCCGGCCAGGCCGCGTAGTTCGCCGCTCTGCCGGGCCGGCTCTACGCTCCCCACCCTCACCCAGACCTGGTTGGGAAGGGGCTCTCCTTGAGCTTGACCGCGCTCCCCTGTGCCCGGCCACGCCAGGCTCCTCCTCGGCGGGCCCCAGCTGGGCCTCCAGGCCCGACCCTTACCCGCCTCAGCTGGATCCGTTTGGGTAGGGAGCCCCATTAGCGTAACCGGAACCTCCTGATCCTGGTTAAGTGGGACCGCTGCACCCTCGTCCTGGAAGACCCACGGGTATCAGTGAAGTTCCTGCTCAGCCAGGCTCCCTCAGCCTGCCCACTCCCAGCCTTTGCAGTCTCTGCCCGCCCAGACCCCTACCTGCTTTCTCTGCCTTTCCTTCCACTCCATCCCCTTACAGCCCCCTCTCCAGCCTGCCTTGGCCCCCTTACTCCTTTGGTCCCAAGCCTTGCCCCTTTGTGTGCAGAGGGGCCCTTCCTTCCTCAGACATTGCCGTGGCATTTCATGTAAATTTAAAACTGCCACATTAGAAAATATGTTAATAAAGTTTCAGTTTATGTACACAGTCCAAAATGTGAATCCTGCTTTTGACACCTGTTTTAGTGAATTAAGAATGTGTCAGGGTTTAAGAAATGCATTTCTTGCCTAAAATGCAGCCATCCTACACGGTTTTGTTGTTAATAAGGAAGGGTGGGAAGAAATACATTGCCCACCCTGTCTTAGTTCTCCTCCCCTTTTATGTTCTCTTCCAAGCCAAGCCCTGACTTGCGGTTCTTTCTCTTGCTGCTACCCCCCCCCCCCCTTAGACCCTGCTTGCCCTGCCCATCCTTGCAGGCCCTCCAGACTTCTAACCCTGCCGCACCAGCACCCCCTCCATGGATCTAAGGCTGCCACAGTGTCACCCGCTGAATTGCTTTAGCTGTCAGCCCGGGGTTGCTTAGGTGTACCTCAGGTAACTGGTGGCAGCTCTAGTGATTTAGGGGTGGGAGTTTAGACAGTGGGCCTTGGTCCAGCCCGTATGAAAAGGAATTCCCATCTCCTGATAGGTTTAACTTGATTCTGGATATTTCATCGTCCCCACCCACTTTCCATTAGGTTGGGCCTGTCCTTTGCATGCCTGAGTATATCTTTAGAAGGTCTTGCTGTTCAGTTTATTGAAACATTGGGAAAACGCTACTTCTATTCTATCCCCGTTTTCATTTGGGGCTCTGAAGGTCCAGAAGTGCTCATCACCTGAGCTTTCTAGCCTCCTGCTTTCTGCTGATATCAGGGTCAGTCAGGCCATTCTCCTGCCTGTCCCTAAGCGGCATTCTCAGTGGGCACTCGGATCGGTGCTCTTGCTCAAACTCACCCCAGCAGCCTGCTGGAGAAAGCCACAGGTCAGAGCTTGGTGACCTCTGGATTGTGTTCAAGTCTGTTCCGTTCAGCAAGTTATTTATTGAATACCCTCCGAGGTGCAGAACCCATCTGAGTCTTTTTAGGATTTACAAAGTAATCAGCGGCTCTCAAGTTGGCCGTATTACCGGAGAGACAGCTTGTAAAACATGGAACAACTGACACAAGCAGACAATGTAAGAAAAAGTGCTCAAGTGAGCTGTGGAGAAGATGCTCTCAGGAGTCGTCGTAGAAAGAAATCAGGGAAGTTTCCTATGATCAGTACCATTCTGACCAGCTGCTCAGGTTGTCACAGGCTCCACTTCCCTTTGGCCTAGTGCCCTCCCAGCAGATCTGCCCTGTCACCTGTGTAGGTATGGCCCACTGCCTCATTTTATACAGTCCACAAGCTAAGAATGGTTTTTACATTTTTAAATAGTTGAGGAAAAAAAATCTCGGCACGCATGGTTATATGCAATTCACGTTTCAGTGTCTGTAAATAGTTTTATTGGACTACAGCCATGCTCATTTATTTGTAGGTTGTCTGCGACCGCTTTTCGCTGCAGTGACAGAGTTGAGTAGTTGTGACAGAGACAGTGTGGCCCCAAAGTCTAAATTATTTATGATGTGGCCCGTTACAGAAAACGTTTGCTAATCTCTGCTGTGCGATACTCACAGCTGGCAGACCGGCACTATATTGGCCATTAGATCATCGTAAATGTTTTAAAATGGAATTGTAAAAAAATTCTCTCCTGCTGTGACATCAAGTTAATAGATCATGAAAGCTTTGTAGGCCATTTTTGGGGTGTTTCCAAAGGAAGCCCCTTATATTATTCCTGTTTCTAAAAGTGTTGTGATAATCTTTTGTCCCATCCAAATCCACGCTCTTTTTTTCTTTCTTCAATCCCCTTATTCTCTTCACGCAACTTTTGCTTATAACATAAGAGGAAGTTTTTGGGTGTATTTTAAGTGAATTGTGTAAGAAGAAAAACCCTGAGTTTGCTTCAAAACTTGACCAAGAAAGAAATGGTAGTTTTGGAGGATTATTAAACAGCATTTGTGTCTTTCTCTCTTATTTTCAGATTATTTATGTAAACCCGAAGATAACATCTACAGTATTGATTTCACTCGTTTCAAAATTCGAGACTTGGAGACAGGGACAGTGCTCTTTGAGATTGCCAAACCCTGTGTTTCAGGTAGGCCTCAGTATTGTTGCAGCCACGTGAGAAGGTCTCTGAGGCTCCTGTTTGTGTGAGCCATTGCATCCTGGGACGAGGACCCCAGCAAGTCCCCTGCCACACCCATCCTGAAGCCTGGCCTGCTGGGCCCTGCTGGTTGGAAGCTGCCCTGAGAGGCTGGTGTTTGTTGAGTATCTGCCCTCTGCTGGTTGTACACATGTTTCTGTTTGCATCAGGCCATGTAATCCTCACGTTTCTGGGAGGAGCTATTATACCCATTTTACAGATAAGGAAAATGAGGCCCAGAATTTCCAAGTGACTTTCCTAAGGTCCTGTGCTCGTTTATCTTACCGCGTTGCCTCCACTTAGGAAAGGAAGCCTTGGAATTAAAGTGGAATGAGGAAAGCACCCCTGAACCTTGTGTCCTGGGGACACTGGAAGGGTGATGCTCAGGGTCCCGGTCCAGGCCCCCCTGTCTTCTCCCTTGCTTTCCTTTAATCAGTGCCTCCTATTTCCCTGTAAGTCCTAGTTTGGATTTTAATCTTCACCATTTTCTGGATGAACAGAAAGCCCAGACCTATGAACTACTTGGGATTCCTTAAAGTAGCTTTGAATAGATGCTTCCGGTGCTTGTGATGCACTCCCAGGGTGACTCATTCCCGGCTAGGGGACCACAGGGCAGTCTTGGAGCTCATCACCGGAGACAGAGCACCCTCTGGCGTTAGTTATTAGAACACCAGCTCAGATGACTGCAGAGTAGTCACTGAAGTCTGTATTAGTAATTCTTTTTGCATCCGATTTGCTGCTCAGAAAGAGCCTGTAAATTTGTTAAAGCAGGTAGTATCCCAGGTGGGTCAAAAGGCTTTCCTGAGAAGGTCTCAGGTTGGGTTCATTGTCCAGCCAAGGCTGGAGCCCTGGTCTTCTCACCCCATCCGGCATCCTTTGTGCTCTCATAATCTAGGGCTGACCAAGGCACCTAACGGCTCCAGCTTGAGGGTACTTAGCTGGTGTTGGGAGGATCCGGGCCAACCAGCTTCCTGGGTCTGTGGCGCTCACATCCCTAAGCGACACATCCTGGCACTTCAGATGTTTGGAGGACCCCAGGGCTCCTTCAGATGTGTGGATTTGGGTTAAGCTGGGCCCACAGTAGTCATTTCAGTACAGAATTGAACTATCTCAAGAAGTCAGTTTGAGATCCTGTAAAAATACCTTGATTTTCAACTTCTTCAGCCTTTACCTTTAGGGATCTTGATTCACTTAGACTGTGCTCCTGCCTAATTAGTACCTCCTGCTGCACTTGTTCTGATGAGTTCGAATGCCTGAGACGATTTGGTCTGATTGTCTCTGAATCACACTGTTGGAGGGAGGACTTTCGAGTGGCTGGCTTGGAACCTCTGCTCAGTCTGGTTCCCCATATGCTCTTGGGGTTGTCATAGGCGGAGATGTTTGGGGCTAAAAAAGACATAAGTTGCACCCACATTCAGCCTATACCTGGAGAAACTGGACTCTGGATGGCTACTAGTGGGAACTCCCTTGTTTTTCACATTAGAATGGTTCTCTGATTCATTTTACAAAACTTCTACATTCTGGCTTTGGGAATGGACTAGACTCGTCCTCGTTCAGGTCCCACACGTTGGTCCATTGCCCGTCTGCCTCACTTTCCCAGGTGGTCAGTGTTGGACTTGGGTGTGGCCTGGGGTACCCCAAGACTGTAGGCCGGTATCTTCCATTTAAATAACAAGATTATTTCTAGGGGTTATCTTTGCTGCCTGTCAGAAATTTTTGCGTTCTTTGAACTGGCCTTTTGACTAGTTTCAACCTTTGTAGTCTCATTTTTCTGGTTGGCGGCTAGCACTGCAGCCTTGTCACCAGCAGACGTGTCTGTATGCCGTCGACCATGCCAGGGGCCTAGCACCTGGCTTGTATTTCAGGCTGGCTCTCTTAGGATATGGCCCAAGCCCCTAGACTACATAAAAGGTAAATAGCTTAGCGTTTGAGAACAAGCTTCGAGTCCCTGGGTTCAAATCCCCACTTCCTCCATTTACTATTTGGGGGACTTTGGACATGTAACTTCAAGTCTGAGCTGCTGCGTCCTGATCTGTAACATAGAGATGATGATGACCCCCCACAGGGTTGCTCTGAGGATTCTGGGAAGTGATCAGCACAAGGCCCCATATGTAGCAAATGCGCAGTGAATAATGGCCATCCTGCTGTGGGTGTTAGTACCGTTCGTTGGTTGTGCTGTTGGGACCCGTGGTGCTGCGACAGTACGTTCAAGATTCTGTGTGCTCTTTCAGACCAAGAGGAGGAGGAGGAGGAGGAGGAGGAGGAGAACGAAGGTGGAGACGTGGATATCAGTGCAGGACGTTTTGTCCGCTATCAGTTCACACCAGCCTTTCTCCGCCTCCGGACAGTCGGGGCGACGTGAGTACCGGTGTTTCTGGAGGGGAGAACAGTCGCTTGTCCACAAAGAATGTTCTCAATGGGTTCTGGATTGGCTTTAGAGGAGGGAGAAGGCCAAGTAGGGCTCACAGAGATTTATTTTGCAGAGTGGAGTTCACAGTGGGAGACAAACCTGTGTCAAACTTCCGGATGATCGAGCGGCACTATTTCCGGGAACGCTTGCTGAAAAACTTTGACTTCGATTTCGGCTTCTGCATCCCCAGTAGTAGGAACACTTGTGAACATATCTATGAGTTTCCCCAGCTTTCTGAGGATGTCAGTATGTATCCCCTGAATTCTGTACCGTTCTAGATTCTTAGGGCTAGAAGGAACAAACCTTGGAGTCCGTCTGGTCCAACGCCCTCATTTGGCAGAGGAGGGAGGTGATGACGTGATGCCTCTCTAGGCATTTGACCTCAGGCTTCTCATTTCCTAGCGCTCCTGTCTAGGGTTTCAAGCTCTGCCTGTATGGGAGCATCAAAGGTTTTAATGATGCCAGCCGTCTGCTTTAGGTGCCTGCTGCGGGAAAGGGGGTGACTGAGGGAGTTGAGGGGAGGCCCGTGACGATCCCCGGACCTAGGGTTAGCTGGAGCGCTTCTCCGAGCCACTTGGTTTTCCACTGTGTTCTAGTCATTGGCTCCTGCCCGGAACTCCTTGTTCGCCTTCCCCTTTCTCCTTAGTCAGAGGCAGAAGTGAAGCTGGGGGCTAACTAGAATCAGAGGCCTTTCTCATCCTCTGCTGTCAGAATAGATCCGCAGGAAATAGGGAATTGTTACAGAGTTTGGAGCAGCAGGAGTGGCCGGGTGGAAGCCATGTCTTAGGAAGAGTAATCCTATTGTTCAGAGGAGGAAAAACTGGGGAGGCACCAGAGGGAGAAGCTGAGGCAGGGGAAGAGGTGGACTCCTCAAGAGAAAGAACGGGCTTTATCAGTCCCTGTGACTCTGGTGGAGCTCTCTTGGGTCACCATTCTCTGTTGGTAACCGGGGAAAATGGCTCCAGAACAGTGAGAATGTGAGCAGGATCCTGTGAGTAGTGGGGGGAGTTGGGCTGAGTTGTAGGGAAGGATCTACATACACTGACTGATTTTCTCAGAATCCCAGGTTCTTAAAACTGTTACATTCCAAAAACCAGAATATTCTCACTCATGTTGACAGTGCTGTTCCCAGGTAAAACGAGGATTGCCCACAGGGCAGGCTGTTCACGACAGCATCTGATCCGGGGACCCAAGCTGGGCCGGAGTATGTAGATCTCATGAGAAGGGGTTATGCGTAGCATTTCAAGTTTTTACCCAAGTTGGTAGAACTTTTCTTCTTGAAACCAAATGAGCTGAAAGAGTGTGGAGGTTAATATTCTGGATATAAACCAAATAACTTTGGCCTGAGTGGGTTCAAAGGACTTTAAACAATCCATTTCATCTTCTGAGAACTGTGGTAAACAAGCGGTTTCTCCAGAGGAACTGAAATAGCATATGGTCATGAACTCAAAACTGACCAGAGGTAGTGACCATGAATTATCTTCACTCTAGTATGGCTAAAGATGGCTGGGCAGTTGCCTGAGCAAACAGAAGCTTGAAATCTGGATCCCAAGACAAGCAGATCTTTTGCTGGGTCATTTGCAAGTTAATACCCTGAGCCATGCCTATGAAAGGCTCCTCGCACTTTGTGCCCCAGCCCGCCCCCCCCCATACACTCCTAGGCTTCCTTTGGTTGTCAGGGGTGCCCGTGGGAAGTGGGCACAGTAAGGCACAGCTTTTGGAATTTGGACCAGAATGTCTAGAGGTGGGGAACAGACCAGAAGTACTGAATAAACAGTCTTCGGTGGGCCTTGTTGGCCAAAGGGTAATCCCGTTTCCCTGGGGTTCTGATTAAGGGCTGGAGATGCCCAAGGAGCGCCACGTCAGAGTTGATCGCCTCCTTATGTTGAAGTGGGTATCGTGTTTAATTTGGGGGCCTCTGTGGTTCTCTCTGGTTCTCCAAGCCCCCCCCCCCGCCCCCCCCGCCCACCCCCCCCCCCCCCGCCCCGTTCCGACCTCGTGACTCTGGCAGAGTATACTCACACGTTCTGGAGGCCTGGCTCATGAATGAGAGAGGGGATACTACGTTTTCCCCACCCAGCCCCTGGGGCAGACTCTCACATATGTCTTTGCTGTTTCCCTCTCTCCGACTTGCAGTTCGTCTGATGATTGAAAATCCCTACGAGACCCGTTCTGACAGCTTCTACTTTGTTGACAACAAGCTGATAATGCACAACAAGGCTGACTATGCCTATAACGGAGGCCAGTGACTGCTGCAGGAGCAGACGGGGCGGTGCTTTGCTGTGGCCCAAGGTCTTGGCACACGGAGCTGGTTGAGCCTGCTGTTCGTCACCACACGTCTGGAACCTGGTCCCAGGAAGCCAAGGCTGGGGTGGTAGTTTCCTGTACTCAAGAGATGTGCCAAGCAGTGCTGTGTTTTCTTCCGCAGTATTTCCTCTTCCCTTTTCCCTGCCCCATAGGTCGCAGAGGTACTAGAGTAAAGTAAGGATTAGGGTAAGGCTCCTGGAGTCCAGAGAAAAAAGCAAGTGTCTTTTCCTGTAGTCCTAGCCGCCTGCGGCTTGTGTTGATGGCCTGGGTGTCTGCAGGCGCAGCTGTGTCGGGGTGAGGAGGCTCTGGCCGCCTGGCTCGCAGGTCAGCGGCTTCTCCGTAGATTCCTGGGCACTGTGAGAAGCTGAAAGGTAGGCCTCTTCTAGGCGATTCCTCCTCTCACTTACAGTGTTGCTGTTGACGTAGTCTGACCTCAGCTTGTATGTAGTTCTAAGGCAACTGGAAAGAAAGGAGGTGGTGGAGGGGTGCCAAGAGTGGGGGCGCCGGGGGCCGCTAGGGTTGCCAAACTGAAAGGTCCACGTTGTGGAGAGGCCTGCTTCTCTGTCTGACCTCAGGATCTTCCACCGCTCCCCTGGGGATGCGCCGAGGTTTCAGCCTGGCACTGCCTCCCTGTTGCCATTTCGGAGGAAAGATGAGCTTGCTCTGCTTGTCCTGCCTCCCGACTTTGGGGTCTCTCCAGAAACAGACTGTCAGTTTTGTGCTCCTGGAACAGTAGGATCTCTTGAGGCCACAGCAGGCCTTGTATTTCGTGTTGGGTTTTGTTTTTTGTTTTTTCCCTAGTCTTCTTTCAGGGAGGTTTTATAAGAGGACCGTGGCGTTCCCAGCATATGTGAGGTGTGGTTAGAATTCTGATAGTATTAAACAGACTCCTGGGGCTAATCTGGCTCATGTTGGGGCCCGGGATAGTTACGGACCAGCAGCTACTTAAAGGAGGATTTGATTTTCTCTGCACAGGAGAGCCTGCAGGATTGGCTTTGGTGCGGATTTGCCTCTGAGACTCTTTGTAGATTTCTTATTTAGGAGGATTTTCCTGTCGACCTTCTCCTGAAGTAATTTCTGGGACCATCCTGGCAGGTCAGACCTCAGTAATGCGTATTCTGATCCTTCATACTCCTAGTTGGAATGCTTTGGGGTGTTCGGAAAGGATGAATGAACTGGGCCAAGGTGGCTCTCGAAAGGTGTTCTTAGAAAACCTTCCCTGCACATCCTCATGGGCTACTTTTGTCCCCAGGCCTTTCCTAGATAGCCTCTTACCGCCTCAGCTCCTCCCAGCGGTCTGACTGGGGTGGCTGACCCTCTGATAAGATTGTCGCTGTGGCTGGGGCTTAGCATTGACAGAAAGGTAGCAGGAGGAAGGGCCCGGGCATGTGGTAATAGTCACTGTGAAGCATCGTAGTAGCCGAGGGAGAGCAGTCTCCCAAGGTGCTTGGGACAAAGGCCACACGGTGCCCAGGACAGAAGGGCCAGCACTTGGCCACAGAAGCCCCTGTGCATTCGCTAACCAGTGTTGCTCCCTCTTCGGATTCTGGAGTGTGAGTGGCCTTGAACCTTGGCCAAGTGCTCTGTGCCAGGCCAGCGTCTGGGCCGTGCCAGATGCTGGCAGCTTTCTCGCTGAGGAAACCCTTACTCCTGTGTGCTGGCACTGGATCCAACCACTGAGGCAGGGACAAGACCAGGCACCCCGCAGATGGGTTACTCATCACCGGACCCGGTGAATCTCAGAACTGGAGTCTACTGCAAATCCAGGTGCCTTATGTGTGGCTCTGTCCCGCGTGCTGCTGGGAAAAGCTGCATTGCCCTCCTTCCCTCCTCATCCGTGGACGGACAGCAGTACCGCCTCCTTACCTCGCTTCTCCCTGTGGCTCCTTTAGCGTGTTTGTGTGTGCGTCCTGAATAACTCCTTCTCTGTGGGACAGTAACCTCGTCGGGAGATTGTCTACTATTTGAAATTAAATTATTATCTAGGATGTGGTTTCTGGAGCTGTCCAGAGCTCTGCTCAATAGCGTACGTCTTGGAAATGTGTCCCAGGGCAGACCACGTCTTGTGGACTAGTGGGCTGTCTCTTACATGCAGTGTTCGCCTTCGGTAGGGGGAGGGCAGGGGAGGCAGGCGTTCTGGCTTGAGTAGTGCTGTATCCTCTTCCCCATTAGCTTGCCTTAGTCTCACTGGAGACCATCTTGAGGCCGTGTGCTCCATCTGTGCCCAGGGGGACAGGGATATGCCATCTGCTCCAGAAGGTCAGTCTGGTTTTCTGTACCTGGGAGTCTGGATTTTTGTGTCTCACTACTCAGGAAATCTTGAGAAGCATCACCACTCATGGGGGGGGGGTTAACCAGGGTGAATTTGGAGTTCAAGCTTTTGTATCTGACGTGGGGAGAGAATTGGAAGTCGTCCTTTCTCTGAAAGTAGCCGAAGCAGTCAGAAGTTCAATCAGGAGGCCATGTTCCTAAGGAATCGGGGCTGTTGATAGCAGTTGTCTTGGGGGTGCTACAGGGGGAGGGAAGAAAGTGACGTGCACGGGGAGACGCTGCCTCCTGTCAGAGCTGGCATCTGAGCGGCAGTTCCTGGAGGGACACATGGCAGCAGCCTGGCAGGCCCACCGGTGCCGCGGGGCCTCTGCCGTCTTGCTCCTGTCCCTCTGCCTTCGAATCTCCAGGAAGAGCATCCCTCTTTTCTCGTGGAGCCTTAAGGCTGCGATACCCTTCTCGCTTCTCCAAAGAAGATCCCTGTTGATTTCATTCTGTCCTGAAGAGCAAACAGAAGAAATAACCGATCAAAGTAGTTGTGGGCTAAAGTAGGCCGCCCTGTCCTGTGTTAGCTCAGAGATACCTTGCAGAGAAAGTTTTCAGGGGCCTGCAGAACTCCTGGAAGACACCTCCAGCCTTTGGGCCATCCGATTCTCCAACAAGGGCAGTGATTTAGGGAAGCTGGGGCTCACCGTAGACTGGTGATTCTTGAAATGGCAGTGACGGCGAATTGTCCACCTGTTTTTCCAGTTGAGGTGGAATTCATTTCTGGGATGGATTTAGTAGGCTGCGTGCCGTGGACAAGTTGGGGGGGTCTTGTCTTAGTGTGTCCTGCCGCCCCCAGTAGGCTCCCAGGGTACTCTCTTTTTTTTCTCTGTCGAGTCCCTTCGGCTGGCTCTTGTCACCATGGTGGCAGGGAGGTGTGGGGACTGGAGACGGTCTGTCCCCACAACCACAGCGTAGATCCCTTGCCGGGGCCTGGGGATCCCCGATGCAGAGGCGCTGCTTCACCTGCTGTAAGCGCTGGTCGGGGCTCCTCGTTTCTCACATTCCATGTCACAGGACGTCTCCGCCGCAGGAAGGGGCTGGTGGAGGCGGACTTACTCCTTGTTTTACAAAGGATCATGTAAAGTCATTGAGGTTGTGAAAGTCTATTTTTTCCCCTGTAAATCTATTTTTCACAGAATATAAGAAACATCAATGACCTGTCCTTCCTCCTCTTTCCCCTTCACCTAAGATCCTCATTCCAGTTTGTATTGTCTTTGTGTCCAAAGTAAACTAGGTGACTTATTTGTACAAAATGTTATTTTGCCACAAGAGACAGTAATAAAAGATTTTCACAGTACGTGCAACCTCTCTTGTCCCCTGACTGGGCCCCGTGGGTTGCTGGGGGGAGCAGGTGTGAGGTGGAGTGGGCTCTGCGCTTCTTTACATGACCTTTCTGTAAATAAGGAGTGTAGCTGGTTTTTAGGGTGATCAGGGAACAATACTGGGCTCTAGGTTTAGTATTTTTGCTTTGTTTTGCTGGGAGGCTTTGAGAATTAAAAATGTATATACTACAACGTTAGGGTTGTTGAGGTGTGTATTAACTGCAGTAGAATTCACCTGGTTTAAGATACAGCTGGACGAGCGTGCAGCTGTATTACCCCATCACAGTCATGGTACAGGGCTGTCGTGTCACCCCTAAAGTTCCCTTGAAACCATTGTCTGGTTTCTGTCTCCACTGGGAAATTGGCATACTTCTAATAGAAAACTAACATCGTTGTTTAAGGTGACCAACAATACAATTTTAAAGGAAGTCTGGTTTGGATGGTCTGGCCGCAGAAACAATCACTGGCCCGTGTCCACTCACTGATTTCCCCCTCTCCTGTTTTCTTTCTTCTTTGACCCAGAGCTGGCACCCAGGTGGGGCAGTGGAAAGATAAGGCCTCAGGGCATTAGCCAACCACAGCCATTGGTTCGGGTCTAAAGTACTGTGGATTTAGAGGCTTTCTTTTAAAATGAGAGGTAATATTAAGGACTTTTTGCTGCATCTTTTCGTTGATCTTGGGGAGGGAGAGTGAGGTCTTAGTGGAAGACAAATTTTGGCATGCGTGTCAGTGCTGGGGACAGGTGCCTGGCTGAGTTAGAGGGGCATAAAAACGGGGATAGAGGGGTGTGTGGGTGCCCGGGAAGGTGTGGAAGTCTGACTCATGCTTATGCTGAGGGAAGACCCTTGTCAGGGCGCTGGAGTCGCCAGTTTTCTGGGGAGGGTGAAGGCGTCTTGATGACGATGCCAAGGACCAAATGCATGGCATTGGGGGCAGAGCCCGTTGCTCCCAGATGGGCTCTGCCCCACAGCTGGGGTGAGACAGGACTACAGTGGAGTAAGGGGGTGACAGCTCCCGCCTCACCTGCACAACTCCTGGAGGAGAGAGATTCCCCCTTCCAGGAAACCTAATTCCCTGGGCCTGAATATTGAGCATCGGGGCAAGACGACCCTTGTGCCTCTCGGAACTCACAGGCTAGAGGGAGGAGTCGAGAAGATGTCAGACGCTGAGTGCCAGGAATAAATAAAACAGACGCTGGGATGGAGAATGTGGGGTCAGGGCAGGCCTCAGTGAGAGTGAGACATGGATGGAGGAAAGGAGCTTTCCATAGGGGAACAGGGATTGCGAAGTCGCGGAGGCAGGAACAAGCCGGGGTGTTGGAGCTGTCTTGTGCGGCTGGAGCAAAGACAGTGAGGGCGCGGTGGGCACGGGCGGGAGAGAGAGGCGCGGGTTGGTCGTATGGAGCATTTTAGGCCGCGGAATTGGATTTTAGGAGAGATGGGCCACCGTCCGAGAACGGACGTTTTGAGAACCGACGACGGCGGACCGCGGCTACCTTGCGAACACGGGATAGCGCGGTTGGTTCTCCCGGGAGGGAGGCGGGGCCGGGACGCGTCGCGGCAGAGCCCGTCCCCGGGGCTAGGGGGCGTGTCGGCCCGCCCCGACCCCGCCCCCCGCGGCCCGGAACCCGTGCGCCCCCGCCGGAGGTCAGCGAGCAGGAGCCCAGCGCTGTGTCCGCGACCATGGCCGCCGCGCTGCTCGCCCGGGCCTGGGGCCCCAGCCGCGGAGGTGAGTGCGCTCCGGCTCCGCACAGTGCGGAGCGGCGGCCCAGGCCGACCGAGCAGGCGCCAGTCCCGGCGGCCGGGCTCTCCCCTGCGGCGGTAGCGGCAGCCTCTTCGGGAGCGCGTGCGCGGCCTTTGCCCCAGTTAGGCCGCTGCTGGCGCGTGCGCGGCCGCCGCTCCCGCTGCGACCCGCCCCCCGGCCCCCGCCCCGGCTCAGTTCCTCGCCCGCGGAGGCCTGGGGGCGCCCCTCCTCCCGAGCCAGCCCTGGGACTGAACCCAGATGTGCGTCTGTGACCTTGGGCGAGACCTTGTCCGCCTCGTTTGGCCCGTGTGTCAGATGGTCCCAGCGATGTCACTATTCTCATGGAGTTGTTACAGGGGTCAGATCGCAGGCTGTGTAAAACACTCAGCACAGCGCCTGTCAAATGCGCTCAGTAACTGTTAGGGCTTGTTGATTATTTCATACCGCACCTTTCCCAGCTCATTTCCCTCCCGCAGCAGGGCCAGTGACACATGTGGCCAGGGCTTCCTTTGCCTGCAGGACAACAGTAAGGGGACCCCCACGGAGGGCTGTCCCTGCCAGGCCCTGTGCTGAGAGCAGCGGTCAGCATCTCTTTAACCCTCCCACCCCCGCCCGCCGGGGCTAAATACTGCTGGCCGCCACCTTTTCTAGGCCCGGAGGCTCCGTGAGGTTCCTTGCCTAAGGTGGCAAAGCTGTGGGCTTAGTACGATTGGTGTCGTTCTGAAGATCGAGTGGGATAGTTGTGTAGCAAGTGGAGTAAGCATTCAGTTGGTGTGGGTTTCTCAACAGCAGCGCCATTGACATTCTGGGCCGATGCTACTTTGTTGTGGGGTCTGTGCCGTACATTGTAGGGTGTTAGGCTGTATCCCTGGCCTCTACCCACTCCATAGTAATAGCATTCCACCCTTCAGTTGCACCTACCAGAAATGTTTCCAGGCATTGCCAGAATTCCTGGGAATTGGGGGCGGGGGGCGCGGCAAAATCATCCCTGGGGGAGGCCCACTGAGTCACTGGATGGCCATTATGATGACGATCATGCAGCAGGACCGCCACCACTACCTGTTCTTGCTGGCAGCTCTGCGTCCTCGGGCCTGGCGTCGGTTACATACTATCTACCAGTCTGTGCAGCTGCCTGAGACACACCAGATGCTGCGTCAGACATGCCGGGAATTTGCTGAGAAGGAGCTGGTGCCCATTGCAGCCCAGGTGGACAAGGAACATTGCTTCCCCACGGCCCAGGTGAGAGTTCCAACCTCAGTAGCCCCCGATTGTGGTCTGCCGGCTGCTGGTGGCCTGGCAGTGACAGTGACAACCAGAGGCACTGAGACTCCAGGCCCGGACTCCAGGTCCTGGAACCCAGAAGATGCTCTGGAGGTTTCCTTCATCCAGCAGGAGGCCCATGGCCCGGATTTAACTTCCGTAATGACAGTACTAATGGTGGATGGGCGACGCGCTTACTGTGGGCCGGGCATGGTGCTGGTAGTCACGGTTCACGCTTGCAGGATGCTTGCCGGGGGCTGGGCCCGGTCCTAGGCCCCTTGAGGTGTGCCGGCCCGTCTGCATCTCACAATCAACCTGTGAGGTGAGGGTCCAAGTATTATACACCCTGCTGGATAGTTGGTGAACTCAACTCGACTGGGGGGAGTTAAGTATTATGCTCCAGGTCACAGAGCGAATGCGGTGCAGAGTGAGGGCCGAGGCCCAGCTCTTCTTCCAGGCGCTGAGATCCCAGGGAGCATGCTCCTTCCCGTGCCCGTGCGTTTTTCCCTTGCCGTCAGCGCCTCTGTTGTTTCCCGTTTGAGATGTTCCTGCTGTGTCCCTGGGGCCTGGCAAGCCCTGTGGCACGTGGTATAAATACCCAATGGATATTTGTTCAGTAAAGAATTTATGGAAGAATAAATCTTCTCCCTGCCTGTTTGTCACTCTAAGGAGTTCCAGAGTTTTCTCGTTGCCATTTCATGTCTCCTGGGCTCTGGGGCCACGTTTCCAGCTTAGAAAATCCTGCGCTGTTCACAGTGTCTTGGGCACCGTGCCCGGACTGTAGCGACATGCGGGGAGCTCAGAGTGAGGTGGGCAGATGGCACCCCAGGCACCGACGCTGGTTGGGTAACACTCTGGGTGGAACGCTTACTACCACGCATCATCCTGTCTATTCCTGAGGACATCCTCACCTGCAAATCTGATCCCATGTGGGTTCTAGAATGCTCGCCAGGATTAAGTGAGCTAACAGATGCCGAATTCTGGTGCCTCCTGGTCCTGGGGAAGTGGGAGCTGTCAGCACTATGATCGTTTTTATTACAGTTGAGAAATTTGAGGCAGAGAGGGGTTAAGTGATTTTCCAAGGTTACTGATCTGTGCGCTAGAATTCATATCCCAAGCCTGGCTGGCTCCAGAACCTTCTTCTCCATCCACTCTCCACTCAGTTGGCCCAGAAGCCCGGCTGGTGGACAGGGAAGGCCTCTTCTAGTTGGGAATATTCCCTTCAAGAGCTTAAACTACCCTTCTGCCCTCTGCCCCCACACGTACCGCTCTCAGTGACCCCACCTGGCACTTTCTTTCATCGTTCAGTGCCATTCATGGAGACGTGACCAGGCCCCATCTCTTTGTGAGCAGAGGCTGGGAACAAGCAGAGAGGCCATGGAAAAGCAGGAAGAGTTCCGAGGTGCTGCCCCCAGAGCAGTTGCCTGAGACGTGGCTGTGTGTTGGGGCTTTTCCTACCAAAAGACAGACGGCTTGATTGACTTTTCCTGTGCTAATCCTGTATTCCCTCAAATTCTTACTAAGATGACAGACATAGATTTGCTCTGGGCAGGAAAGCTGGCAGGAGAAACAGATTTTTTTCCCCAAGCTCCTCTGAACCAGTCCTCTGGCTTTATAATCTCCTTGCTTCCTGGGGCTGGGGACTTCGTGAGCTACCCCTTGGAGTCGTGGCAGACGCAGGTGTGGAGGGACGAGGCCACGGGCATCAGCCTCCCTCCCGCTGGGGGGTGGAGGAGCCTGTCAGGACTCGCCGAACACACGGCCGGAGCTCCGAGTCGTGATGGCATCTGTCTTTGGGTTTATGTCTGTCTAGGTGTTTTCCTGTCGCTGATGCCATTAATTACCCTGCGTCCGGCTCGTACTTTCCCCTTTTCGTAGGAGAAGCTGCCTGAATTGCCGGGGGATGTCGAGCTGGCCAGCTGCAGCTTCTGATCTGGCCGCCACCCCACGCGAGCGGGCCGCTTGTCTTGGTGGCTGACGGCATACGGAGGTTAATCCATGTTCGCTTCCCTTCACGGCAGATCGAAGCCTGCAGGACTTGTGCCTTTATCCTGGGCCTGTCACCCTGGGTGGCGCTCAGCTCCCAGGTGCAGAAGGGAAGCCGGGGCTCACGCGGGCAGCGTCATCGGGGAACTAGACGCACAGATAATACGGCAGGTTGCCGAATTCAAAGTAATAATACCACCTGTTGTTTCCCAATAAAACGGTGATGAGAACAGGAATAGCGATCATCTGGGGGTTACTGTATTCCAGGTGCTTCTATATTCCATCTTCAGTGCAACACTCTGGGGTAGGGACTTCAAGTGTCTTCAGCGTTGAGATGGAGAATCTGAAGTCCAAGGTTCGGTTTCTTGCTGAGCAGCACACAGGTGGAATGGGAGGGGCCGCGTACTGACTCCTGGGCCCCCACCTGGCCCATACGAGGTGCTTAGTGATTTCTAATGTTTTCCTGAAGAATATTTTGTCCACCGCCGCCCCCCCCAAAAAAACGGGGTTTATGGAGGAAGAGTCAAGGGGACAAAGGAGGCAGACCAAGAATTAGGTGGAAGGCTAGTGCCAATTTCTGCTTGCTTGGCTGGTTTGGGAACCTAAACTGAGCTTCAGTTTTCCTGTATTCAAACCCGCCCCCCCCCCCCAAAAAAAGGAAGAAAGGAAACATAGGAAAATTTACAATGTTATTTTGTTGTAAAGGGAAATAAGAAATAAAATGGTGTTTCAGTGCTGTTTTGGACTCATCAGCCTTCCAGCACACGGGGGCTGTATGTTTATTGTGTAAAACTGAGCCCCGTGACCGTATGGCTCAGTCAAGTATAGTGTGACTCTTGATCTCAGGGTCATGAGTTCGAGCCCCATGTTGGGCATGGGGACTACTTTAAAAACGAAACAAAACAAAAAGCCGAGCCTTGTTTCTTCTCTTTCCCTCAGTGACTGTTTATTGAGTAACTTTACTAGACCAGGTGCAAGACCCGCTCTTCTTTCTCCCGTCCTCTCTCCAATGATGGTGCTTCCCCGACCCAGTTAGCCACATAGAAACCTCTAGAACCAGACCCCGTTTTCTTCTCCTGCCCACCGAGTCCTGTTAATTCCACCCTGGAAATGTGTCCCCAATGCCACCTGCCATTGTCCCAAGCGAATTCATCCGTGTGTGTCCCAGGACCGTCCCGTTCCTCACCGCGGCTCTGTGGCTGTGCTGAGCACGTCGCCGTGCGCTGTCGCGGGCAGTCAGCTTCCCGTTCACGCCCGCACCGCCCTGTCCACACGGCCCAGGCTCCCGACACGTGCCCGACAGTCAACAGCAGGTTGCTGATGGGACGGGGAGGCGAGGTGACCCTGCGTGGCCGGCCCAGCACCCAGCACCCCCCGGCCACCAGTGGATGCTTGAGGCGGTGGTGGCGGTGAACAGGGCTTCTGCCCCTGGAATGAGCGGCCGATCTCCGGCAAGTGAGGAGAGCGGATTCTCTGGAGGGAGTCGGTTTTGCCTGCTGAGCTTATGCAAACTCGGGGCGCACTGACGGTGCGAAGGCCTGAGCTCTAGAGGCACCTCACGGTGCTGTTTCTCTAGCACGGGCTGTGCACCGCTTCCCCCACGGGAACCCCGCACGTTCGTCCTGTTTTTGCTGCTTTGCATCTTGTCCCGGTCTCGCTGCCTTTTCAGTGCTGCGTCGTCTCCTCCCTGCGCCGCTGGGCTGGCTCTCCCCGTGGCTGTTGACTCGGACACACTTCGGCGAGTGTACATCGCCTCCCGGCATTGCTTCTGCCTCTGTGTTTTCCCTAGAACGTGCCAGCTGTACTACAGATACTGCTGGAATATCTTGCCAGGGATCTGGTGACCTGTTTCTTTACCTTTTTTTTTTAAAGATTTATTTTTTTATTTGACAGAGAGAGCACAGTTGCCTGCGAGCAGGGGGAGGGGCAAAGGGAGAGGGAGAAGCAGGCTCCCCACTGAGCAGGGAGCCTGATGTGGGGCTCGATCCCAGGACCCTGAGATAACAACCTGAGCCGAAGGCAGATGCTTCACCCACTGAGCCCCCCAGGCATTCCCTGAGCTTTCTGAGTAGAAAGGTTGGGAAAAGCAGAGCCAGGCATCACTCATGAAGTTGGATGAGCCGGAATACGTCCAGGCCCTGGGCCCCGGGGTGGGGGAGCCCCTGCCCTCGAGCGAGCTGGAGCTGGAGGCTTTTCAAGCAAACCCTGGTGGCAGGTAGCAGGGGCAGAGCAGACCTGGGTGAGACCCCAGGGGAGTGACTGGTCAGGTGCAGTGAGCTCCCGCTGCAGGATCAGGAGAGCCGCTGGGGGTGGGGGGCGGCCAAGGGGAGAGTGCCCCGAGCCCTGGCTTCCTTGGAGCCTGGACGTGGCTTGACGTCTTGTGTCCCGGAGGTCAGCCCTCTGTGGGAGCTCCCCCTCCTGCAGAAGGAAGACGGATCCTCCCCACTCTGCCCACACCCCACCTGGGGATTTCGCTTCCCTTTTTGTTTCTTGGGGTGAAGTGGGGTTGTGGGGTGTGGGACGAATCCGTCCTTCATTCCGGGCTTGTACCTGAAGGGCTGTGGGATGACGAGGAGGTTGGGTGGCGCCGGTGGCGTGGGACGGTTTTGCCGGGAGGCCAGAGAGAGCCTTCCATTGACGCGTCCTGGAGGCCTGCGTGCTTCCAGGCCCTGGTGGAGTGTGGCCTAGGCTCCTAACCTCCACTGCCTTCCCTAATGAAAGGCCGTGTTCCCCCGGCCTGGGTTTGTGGGCTGCCTTAACGGGCGAGTCTGACGGTTTCTTTTTTGAGGCCACGCTCATGCTGGCCCCGGGCCCTGCAAGCCCCCATGTAGACTGAAAGACGGTGCTGTGTAGACCATTCTGCTTTCGACTCCCCGCCAGCCGGGGTGCTTCCTGCCCACCGCAGTGCTGCAGCGTCTCTGAGCAGGCCCGCCCCCTCCGGCAGCAGCTGTGGTCACCACAGAACGTCTGTCTTTTAGGGATTCTCAAAATGACACATCTGGGGTACCTCTGAGTCCCGCCCCCGCCTTTTTTTTTTTTTTTTTAAGAGAGAGAGCGAAAGTGGTAGGCACCAGTCGTGGGGGCTGGGGAGGGGAGAGTCTTAAGCAGGCTCCGTGCTGAGCCCGGGGCACAACGCGTGGCTCGATCTCAGGACCCTGAGATTGTGACCTGAGCTGAAATCAAGAGTCCGACGCTTAACCAGCTGAGTCACCAGGCATCCCACCTGAGCCAGTGTCTGTCAGTTTCCTCTTACTGTTGTGACAAATAATCACAGACTAGAGACTAGTGGCTTAAAATGACACCAGCTTATTATCCGACAGTTTCTGGGAAACTTTGGAAATCCAAAGTGGGTCTCGCTGGGCCGAAATCAGCGTGCTGGCGGCTCTGGAGAAGGGTCCGTGTCTTGCCCCTTCCAGCATGCGGAGGCCGTGGGCGCTACTGGCCCGTGACCCCGGTCCTTCCAGCCAGCATTCGGGTCACTCTGACCTCTGCTTCCGTTGTCACCTCTCGTTCTCCTTGTCTCCCTCTTCCCCTTGTAAGGACCCTTGAGATGACATTGGGTCCCCCTGGATGATCCAGGGTAACCCCCATCTCACAACCTTTCTCAGCAGCAGAGGCGCCCGCATCTGCCCTCTTGTGGCCGCAGGGCACCATCAGCACTTGTGCGCTGGGCAGGTCAGTGCCACCAGTGCCCCGTGTCCCGTTCACTCTGCTCTGGGTGACCACTTGTCGGCCACTTCGTGACAGTGAGCGCGTTCACCGATGGCCCCGCTTGCGCCAGGCACTGGGCTCAGCGCTTTGTGTCTTTTCTCAGTCCTTCAGCAGTTCCGTGACGCAGGTGCTATTTGCGGACTGGGGGCAACACTGACAATCACGGAAGTAATACTGATTACGGAAAAATGAGAAACTATCGTGAACATTCTTATGTTTGCTTCTTTTAAGTCCAAATAGTGTAAGAACACGGTTCCAGGAATCAGGTGACACCAAAGGGCTCACGGTGAACAGCGGTGCCCCCTGCCGCGCCCCACAGGCAGGCGGTTTTAGTCGCTTCCTTTCAAAGCTCAGTGGGTTCTGTGTAGTCTGTGTTGGTCCCGCAGAAGGCAGGCTCGCCTGTCCCAGGTCGCAGGGGCGGAGCTGGGCGCTGTGCTGAGCTGGTTGTGACCCCAGAGTCACTGCCCGGGGTGCACTCTGGCTGCATTATTCGCAAGCTCTGGCCCCCAACAGGTTGCTCTGTGTGTCTGAGGTCTGGAGAGACTCAGAAGCAGAGTTGGGCACACAGTAGGCACTTGCTGGTTGACCGTTGCTGTTATTGTTGTTCTAAATCAGAAACTCCAGGCTCTTAGCATTCATTCACTCATTCACGGGCACTGGGAATATTGCAGTGAGCAAAAACTGGTCTCGGCCCTCATGGTTAGGATCTTAACCAAAACCAGCAGAGTAATAGGTGTGAACTTCCAGCCGCATAAGCCCCGCACTGGAAAGGCACAGGTTCTGGGAGAGCGCATGGTTAGGAGACGGAGAGAGCAGCTGCAAGAAGTCAGGCTTGAGCTGAGATCTGAAGGGAAGGAGACCACAAAAACTAGTTGATAAAGGGCATTACTGACAGGAAACAGCACGTGCAAAGGCCCTGTGGTGGGGAGGCAGGGGTATGTGTGTAGGGCTGAGAGAGGGTCGGTATGCATTGTGCTATCCTGCTCCTTACGCTTCTTACCCTGCTCCTTCCTGTGCCTTCTGTCTGCTTGCTGGCTGTGGCTGCAGACACAGAGGTGAGCCAGTGTGGAGTGTGGGGGCAGAACAGCTTGGATGCCCAGTGCTGTCATGCAGACCTGAGCTGAGTCTGGGTCTTCAGCGTCTGGACTCGGGGATCATGGGGTGGGTGGATGGAGCCACATGGCCCGAGTTTCTGCGGGCACTGGCTCAGGAGCAGGAAGGTTTGGAGTTGGGAGGGGTGGGCACTGGCCCCCCACTGCCCTTGCCGAGACAGCCTTCCTTGTGGCCAGGTGAAGAAGATGGGCGAGCTCGGGCTTCTGGCCATGGATGTGCCTGAGGAGTTCAGCGGTGCTGGCCTTGATTACCTGGCCTATGCCATCGCCACGGAGGAGATCAGCCGGGGCTGTGCCTCGACAGGAGTCATCATGAGTGTCAACAACGTGAGTCCCCACTCCTGGGCCCCTGGGACACACAGGTGGAAGGAAGCTCCCGTGGGCAGCTAGGCACTCGGGCCAGGTGTCCCGGCGTCCTGGGCACGGTCAGGCTTTGGCACCCAGCCCCCGACCTCCTCCGGGCTTGGTTCTTTCAGGTCGGGCCCTGGAGAGAACGGGTCTTGGAGTGGGGTCCACAGGCCTCCTCTGACCACCACCCCCACCCCCACCCCCACAGTCCCTCTACTTGGGGCCTATCCTGAAGTTCGGCTCCAAGGAGCAGAAGCAACAGTGGATCACCCCTTTTACCGGTGGCGACAAGATCGGCTGCTTTGCACTCAGTGAACCAGGTATCACGGTGGGATGGTGGTTGGCCCCGTCCCCTTGTGCAGAATTGGAGTGACAGACTCGAGTTGGAGCTGGGCTGCCGCTGGGGCAGAGGCAGGAGCTGGGCAGGAGACACGAGGGCACAGGCCTTCGGTTTGGGCGATGGGGGCTGAGCTCTGGCCGCCTGGGATTGGCCAAGGAGTGTGCAGTCAACTCAGCTGAGCCCGGAGGGATGCCTGGCTCTGGGGTCCCTTCGGCGTGCAGATGCCCCGCTCTGGCACTCCCGGCCCTCTTGGACTCGTTTCTGAGAGCTCTGGGAGCTGGTGTGGCCCAGGAGCTTCCTCTTGGGAGCCAGAACCCTGATTCTTTGGAGGCCAGGTCAGAAGGTCTTTGTGCTCGAGCTGGGGCGAGGCTGGGTCCCCTGCTCACTGGTGGCAGTGCCCTTTGGGAGCAGAAGCCTTGGATTCTGAATCTGTGTGTGCGGCAGGGAATGGCAGCGACGCGGGAGCCGCCTCCACCACTGCCCGAGCAGAGGGGGACTCGTGGGTCCTGAACGGCACCAAGGCCTGGATCACCAATTCCTGGGAGGCCTCCGCTGCCGTGGTCTTTGCCAGCACAGACAGATCCTTGCAGAACAAGGTGGGGACCCTGGGGAGAGGGTCGGTGAGACCTCTGGGCTGCAGACATTTCTTAGCTTCTCGATCCAAATTCCCCTGTGGCCCAGTGGAGCTGTTCCTGCTGTCACACCGCTTGGGGCTGCCCCTTTTGTGGCCGGCTGGTGGCCTGAGGTGGGAGTCTGCACCTTCCCCTGAGCGGCCAGCAGAGGGCGCCCCGGGCTGAGGTGTGAGGGAGGTGGCGGGAAGGGGCTGGTTTGTGTCTGGCGCGGGAGTACGGGGTGTGGCCGACCGACGGGCCTCTGAGAACATTGCTGCCTGCCTCTGGGCCTTACAGGGCATCAGTGCCTTCCTGGTTCCCATGCCGACGCCTGGGCTCACGCTGGGGAAGAAGGAAGACAAGCTGGGCATCCGGGCCTCATCCACAGCCAACCTCATCTTTGAGGACTGTCGCATCCCCAAGGACAGCCTGCTGGGGGAGCCGGGGATGGGCTTCAAGATAGCCATGGTGAGCCTGGCAGTGGGGCGGGGGCCCTGGGGCCCAGCTGGCCAGCCGCTGACTGGGGCCTTCCCCACAGCAAACCCTGGACATGGGGCGCATTGGCATCGCCTCCCAGGCCCTGGGCATCGCCCAGGCCGCCCTCGATTGTGCCGTGAACTACGCTGAGAACCGCAGGGCCTTTGGGGTGCCCCTCACCAAGCTCCAGAGCATCCAGGTAACAAGGGGAGCCTGGCCCGGATGCTGGAGGGAGGGCAGCGTGGCCTTTCCTCTCTGGCTCCCGCGTTCGCCCTCCTCTCCCCCCCCCCCCTCGGAGAGAGGGCAGCCACCGACTGCCGCTGGGGGCTGGGTTGTTGCAGTTCAAGTTGGCGGACATGGCCCTGGCCCTGGAGAGCTCCCGGCTGCTGACCTGGCGTGCTGCCGTGCTGAAGGATAATAAGAAGCCTTTCACCAAGGTGCCTGTGGGGAAGGGGTCTCCCGAGGCACGGCCCGGAGCTTTGGTGTGCCCGGGGAGAAGTCCGGCTGGGGTGCCGCTTCGCTGGGCCTGTGGGTTTATTGCCGCAGGGAGGCTCCCCAGCACCAGCCCCGCTGAAGGGCCCGGTGCTGGCGGCTCCTCCCGAAGTCAAGTCCCTGACCCCACCATCCCCTGTGCTTAGGAAGCGGCAATGGCCAAGCTGGCCGCATCGGAGGCTGCGACTGCCGTCACCCACCAGGTGAGAATCCCGGTGCCTCGGGGGGGCTCGGGGGGCCTCGGGGTCGAGTGGCAGGAAGTGGGCCGGCTACCCCTCCCCAGCTGGTCCCCCAGTGTGGCCGACCCTGCCCCTGACACGGCTTTTTCCCTCCGGATGCCTCGCTTTCCGCGGTAGGCCATCCAGATCCTGGGCGGCATGGGCTACGTGACAGAGATGCCGGCTGAGCGCCACTACCGCGATGCACGCGTCACGGAGATCTATGAGGGCACCAGCGAGATCCAGAGGCTGGTGATCGCCGGCCACCTGCTCAAGAGCTACCGGGGCTGAGCCGCGCTGCAGGGCCAACGAGCGCCCCGCTCGGGCGCCGGGCTGGCCTGAGGACCACGGGAAGGGGGGGCAGGAGCCGTGAGGCCTTAACCCCGACGCTTGGTCCGGGACCCTGGGGAGTGGACAGCCGGGGGCCATGCCGCTTCTTGCCAGGACCACCCGGCCCCAGCCCTCTGGTGTGGACTCACCTGCCGCCCTCACCTCCACCCGCCCCAGACCCAACTGCCTGGGGGTAAGTCAGGGAGAAAGGAAAGGTGAGGGGCGGTGACCTGCATGGGCGGACGCCCATCTTCAGCTCAGTTTTTTTACTTTGTTTCCTCTTCACACCTGTGCCTTGTTTTCTTCATCCGAGTGGACCTGGCCTCCTGGAGGCGGGGCCTTGGGAAGGGCTGGATTACCACTTTGGGACTCCCAGGTCCTTTCTCAGCAGGAGGTCCAGGTGGGACAGGCTTTTGGCTGTGCCTGCTCTTTTCCCTGAGGTCAGGGATCAGGAGGAGGAGTGGGGTGGGCGCCAGAATGACCGGTTGTCTTGGGAAGGCTGGCTGGCTCCTCGCGAAGCACCTGGAACCCCATAAGCTGCGTTCTTCATAAAGTGTAAATGAGTGGGAAGGGGTCTGAATCATTCTTGAGGACACTCGATTGTGGAAACTAATAAAGCGTACCTGTGCCCTGGTCCTTGTGTCCTTGCCTGGGCCTTGCTGGGGAGGGGACATGGTCGGCTAGTGTGCTCTGGGATGGCTGCCACCTGTGAGAGAGAGAGAGAGAGAGAGAGAGCGGGCGTAAAGCTGACTGCAGGACCATCCGTCTAGAGGGAGAGCTCCAGCACCAGGCAGGGTTGACCTGCTCCAGGAAGGTACAGAGCTGGGTCCCCGGCTGGGGTGGGGGTCTAGGACAGTGACCGCTGCGCAGGGAGGGCAGGTCGGGGCCTCTGGGTCAGAGGGCTTTGTCTAGGGGGCTGCGCAGGGTGGGTCCAGCCCCTGAGCAGGAGGAGGGGATGGTGCCTCCTAGGTGGGGAGGGGTCTAGGGGACAGGGAAAGGCGGTACAGGCCTGCAAGCCCGGCTGCGGATCGGTGGACAGGGGACCGCCGCAGCATCCTCCGCGGGTGACGGGTCTGGTGCCCCTGGAGCCGGAGCCCAGCTTTTAATGACTTCCACCCATGGCCGTGAGACAGCGGGAAGAGAAACCGAGCAAGTCAGATTTCAAGGGAGCGAGCGTCAGCCCTCCGCAGGGCGGGAAAGCGGGCCTGTCGGCGCGGTGAGGTCTCTGCAGGGAAGTGGGGACAGAGACGTGACCCCTTTGGAGCCCCCGTCACGTGGACGCTGAGCAGCGTCCTCGACGCTCTCGGCGGAGGAAGCCGCCCCGAAGCCGCGTGCCTCCACTGAAGCCCTGCCCTTGACCCCGGCCCAAGCTCCCACACCAGGAGCTCGCTGCGTGCGTGGCGCGGCGGGGACGTGGGGGTGGGGTCTCCCTGCGCCGTGGGGCGGTGCCCACGGGCCGCGGGGCGGGGCAGCAGGTGCGGCGTCTGGACAACAAGCGGCAGCCGGGGCTGCCCACGGCTTCCCTGCGCGCTCTCCAGCTCAGGCCGGCTGGCCGGAGGGAAGTCCTGGAGATCTGCGCCCCCAACTGCAACAGGTGAGCGCCCTGAGGGGCTTGGCTCCGGGCTCACACCCTCTGTGGGGGACCAGCCGCTGTCGCCGTCCTGGGCTCCAGGTGCAAGCCGAAGGTGCGGGGCACCGGGTGGGATTCGGGGCTTCTCCCCAGGAGCGGCCAAGTTTGATCCACCGCACCTGGGAGGCAGATGAAGGTCTGTCCCCCCTGAGTCCCTGACCCCACGAGCAGCCGGGAGAGGGTGTTCGGGTGGCTCTGTGACCCCTTCAGCCGGGTAGCACTGGCTCACTGGCCCAGCCGAGGGGTGAGGGAGCAGCAGGTGGTTCGTGTTGTCTGGGCCGTTAGTCTGGGTGGTGTTGGTGGGGGGCGCGGGTGATGTGGAGGCTCCGTGGGGGGCAGAGGGAGCCCACATCAGCCTTAGCCCGCGGCCGGGGTAGCCGAGCTGGAACCCCAGCTCTCCGCCTCAGGCGTCAGGCCGCCCGGCGCACCTGCTGCAGAGCACGTGGGTATGCGAGGGCAAAGAGGCCGCGGGCTGGAGCCGCGAACGCTGCTCCCACTGCTCCCTCCAAGGCAAAGGGCTGGGCGCCAAGGACAGGCCTGTTTCCCACGTCGGGGATCTGCCTCTCAGAAGCGGCTGGGCCTGGCGCGGAGGACCGGCGGGAGCAGCCGCACAGCGGCGGGGGGCGGGCGGTGAGCCAGGGTCCGGGCCGCACTCCGGTGCTTCTAGCAGCCGTCGCGGGGCGGGGGCGCCGCCTCGCCGCAGAGCCTTGGCTTTGACGAGAAGCCCCCTCCAGGCGAGGACTAAATGCTGACCTCCGCCCCCGGGTGGGTCTGCGGCTGAGCCGCCGCGGGAGGTCTCCGGCGTCACGTCGCTTTGTGCCCAGGGTCCGGTGCGCGTTCCCTAAGGACGAGGACTTTCGCTGTCACCCCGCCAGGCCAGTTACCCCAGCGGTGGCCAGCTGCTGACGTCGGGCACAATCGTCAGGTGGCCCGTGGTCTTGGTCGGTTTTGTTTTAAGGTCCGGGGTCCCCTGTTGCATGGAGAGGTCTCTTGTCGCCTTCCCTGCAGGACAGGTTCTCAGACTGCGTCTGTTTGTCCCGACGCTGGCGTGTCTGAAGTGTCCGGGCGGTCATGTCACGGGCTGCGCCTCAGTCTGGATTCGTCTGGTGGTTTCTCCAGGATTGGCTTCATGGTCCCTATTTTTGGCAGTGAGAGTGGGGTGAAGTCCCTGTTTTGCTGACTTCCGTTGTTAGTTATGTTACCCTTTTCCGAATTAATCTGAGGTTTCTCAGTTTTTGCAGTCTTTCTAAAGAAACAACTTTTGGCTTTACTGACTTTGGGTCTTGTGGTTTTAAATTTTGTTTGATGCCTGGTTTCCTTCTATTTTTGGATTCCGTATGCAGTGCTTTTTCCAGCTTCCGGGGTTGAATGTTCATGGATTTTTTTCAGTCTTTTTTCTAATAAATGAATTTGAAGTTACACGTTCTCTGTAGGCACGGCTTTAGGTTCACTTCCGCAAACCTGATGTATTTTCATTCTTTCAGGATTCTCAGATCCATTGTGCTTCTTCTTTGACTTATCAGTTATTGAGAGAAGTATTTTATTAACATGGGATTTTCCTTGGTACTTTTTGTTGATTTTTTAAAAAATCGTAAAATACGCATAACATAAAATTTACCCTTTTTCTTTAAAAATGTACAGTTCAGTGGCATTTAGCACAGTATAGTGTGTGTAACCATCGGCAGTCTCTTGTTCCAGAACATTTGCGTCACCCCAAAAGGAAACTCCGTATCCTTTGGTATTGATTTTTACCTTAATTGCATTGTGGTCTCAGAACATTTCCTGATGATTTAAATTCTTTAAAATGTATTGGGATTTACTTAATGGTCCCTAAGTCACTCTTTTGTAAAAACCAAATATTGTTTAAAAGATTCTTTTTTGACGTGTCGAGCACTGGGCATTATATGCAACGAATGAATCATTGAACACTACACCAAAAACTAAGGATGTACTATGTGTTGGCTCATTGAATTTAAATAAAAAAAGAAAAAACCAAACACAAAAAACGAAAAAAACCCACCAAAAATTAAAAAAATACTTCTATCTTCAGAAAAAAAAGATTCTTTATTCCACTTTGATACGTTAACTCTTGTTCACTTATTTTGATAGCCGCATGACGTCCCATTGTATAAATATACTTAGGAAGTTTCCAGTTTTCACTGACACAAACTATGGTGCAGAGAACATTCTGGAATATGTCTCCTTGTTCACAGGTGACAACTGTTGAGTACGTAAGTAGAAGCCGTCTTTGCTGGGCTTTGGGCTGTTTCTTCAGCTTTACCAGGTATTGCCAGGTTGCCTTCCGCAGCAGCTGGGGAGCACGCAGCCTTCCAGAAGGGCAGGAGCACGTCCATCCCTCCGAACCACCGACTTTACACGTTTTCTTCAACCTGATTGTGATTTTAACTTGCATTTCCTTGCTTATTATGGTACATCTTTTTCACATGTTTATTGGCCATTGTGGTTTCTGCTGTGAATGGCCATTGGTGTTCTTTGCTCCTTCCCTTGTTGACTTGTAATTGTCTCATGGGTTATATTTCAGGTGCTAATAGTTTGTCAGCTGGATAGTTGCACAAAGGCTCATATAGTGTGTGGCTTCCACTTTTTGAAATGGTTTTGCAGGGGCACCTGGGCTGGCTCAGTCGGTTAAGCATCTGACTCTTGTTTTCGGCTCAGGTCATGATCTCAGGGTCCTGAGATCCAGCCCCACCTGGGCTGTGCTCTTGCCAGAGAGTCGGCTTGAGATTCTCTCTCCCCCTCTGCGCCTCCCCCCAGTGATACTCTCTAAATTTAAAAAATAAGTAAAATCTTAAAAAAAAAGATTTTGCATTTAAATGTCTACTCTTTAACTTTAAAAATTTGTTTTAGAAGCTTTGTCCTCTGCAAACATTTCAGATACACATTTCATGGCAAAAAGTGACAGTCCCTTCTGGGGGGTGCATCCTTCCAGACCTTTTCCTGTGCACTATGAACATCTCACTGATGTGTCCCCTCCCCTGCCCCCGGGGAGATGAGTCCTCCATGCATTATTTAGCTTTAGTCACATTTCGTTATGGCAATACATTTGAACAATTTGTTCTTCGTAACCGATTTGAGACATTTGGTTGTATGGTTTTACCTCCAGTTCTGCCCAACTGTGCTGCGTTTCCACTTCTCCAATGCACCGGGAGGCACCTGTTTCCCTGAATCTTCCCAATGCCAGGCATTCCCAGGCATCTGGGGCGCCTGGCTGGCTCAGTCAGAGGAGTGTGAGACTCTTAATCCCGGGGCCGTGAGTTTGAGCCCCACGTTGGGAGTGGGGATTACTTAAATACATAAATAAATAAACTTAAAAAAATGATCAGGCATCTCATTTGTGCCAATATGACAGTTGAAAAATGTGACTTTGTAGTTTTCAAGGGAGTTTGAGCATATTTTCAAATATTCATTGATTACTTTCCTGTCGTCTGTGAGTTTCTTTTTCATTTCCTGGATCTGTTTTTCCTTCCCGTCTTTCTCTTGTTAATTAGCGGGGGATCCTTATAGCCCAGGTCGGAAAAATCCCTGCTGGTTTCTGGCAGTGCGGGCACCTCCTTCTGATCCTTGACGCCTCTGTTAGCTCCACTCCAAAGTCAGCCCCTCACGTGTTACGCAGCTTCTCCCCGTTCCCTCCCACCCCCCAGCCGCAAAGCCCCCGGCAACCACCAAGCTGTAGGCTTAACCTGTGCTGCACATTTTCTGGAAATGGCATCGCACAAACGTGGCCTTTCGCGTCTGGCTTTGTGCATGCGGCCTCAGGTTCTGTAGGCTAGTCTGTGTTCTATCTCGCATCGGTATTTCATGCCTGTTTATGGATAATCTCTCTCGTTTATCCATTTGGGTCGTTTCTTTTTTGGCTCTTACGAATACTGCTGTGGACATTCGGGTACAAGTTTTCGTGTGGACCTGTGTTTTCACTTCTGCGTACACTGGAGTGCTGGGTCGTATAGTAACTATGTTATCTTTTTGAGGAACCTTTGTGTTTTTTGGTTCATATTTTCCTAATATATACAATTTTATTTATTTTTGTTTGTTTTCGGCCTTATCTTGCTGTTGTAAGCGTGTCTCCCTGGAAAAACATATTATTGGATCTTCTCTCCCCCCCCCCACCTTACCCAGATCTGAGCCTCAATTTTGCTTAGCGAATTTAACCCATTTGTATCTGTTGTAATTGTTTCATATTTGGACCTACTTCTGCCATTTTATATTTTCCCCTCTCCATTTTGCTGTGTTTTCATTTTTCTCCCTTTCTGCCTTTGATTGCATACATTGAATTTTCTTATTTTTAAAATGCATGGATTCTAGTTTCATTCTTCTGCTGGCTGAGGTAACTTAGACCAGTAGTTATGTTTAATTTTTCCTGTCAATTTATTTAACTTATATCTACATCCTTTCCTAAGACAGGTAAAGAACTTGAGCCTTCTCTCATTGTCCGGTCTCTCCTTTCTCCTCTGTCCCCCCCACCATTCACTTCCGGTGTTTTGGCTCAGGGTTGTTTGAGACTCCCCGCCCCCGTCACTCTGAAGGACCAAGGTGTTTTCCCTTATTTCCATGCATCTCCAGACTTATTTATGTTCTTACTGAAGGACTTTATCCGAGATTGATTCATTGAGGTCCTTTGTGTAGAAGCTGTTCTGAGAGCTCAGAATATCTTTGTCTTCTTGCTTCCGTGTCCCACTTTAAAAGTCTGGCCCTATTTTTTTCTTTTCTGTTATAAATTGTTTGCTCTTTATCTCTAGAAGGCCTTCCATTGTTTTTCTTTTTATCTTTGAGGTTCTTAAGTTAAACCATGAAGTGCTTGGAGGTGGGAGGCGGGGCTTGAACTCATGATCCTGAGATCAAGACCTGAGCTGAGATCAAGAGTCTGGACGCTTCGCTGAGCCACGGGGGCATCCCCTGCAGGGGGGATTTTTATCGTTTGGTTTGTATAGCACTCGACGAGCCTTTGTCTTTATCTGTCTTTAATTTTGCAACATTCTTGGGTGTAACGTCATGATAGAGTTAACTGCGTACTCTGCAATCCCCAGGGCCTTGGGGTACGAGGTTGCAGATTACCGGACGTTAGGATATTCGACATGACTCTTAGGGCTTGTGTTGTGCGTCCGGTGTCTGTTTTGGAGTCCTGAGTGTTAGCACCGCTGGTCATGCAGCAGGAAGGTGCCTCTGTGGGTGTCTTGTAAGAGCTCTGGGTTCCAAGACCTAGTGGCTTTCCCTGGGCACCTCTCATGTCTCTGCGCTGCACTGAGGGCCCCTGAAAGACTCTGTTCCGAAGGGGACAGTCTGTGGGATGCTGAGGAATGATGGTTGACTCTCCTGTCAGCCACAGCCAGCCCCCCTTACCTCCTGACTGGATCTGGCTGTCCCTGGGGGCTGCCGCGGTGGGGAGATGACGTGTTGCAAGGGCCTGGCTCTGCTCAGCCTTTCTCAGCGGCAACACCAGGACCTCTCAGCCTCTGGCTGCCTTGATCTGCTTTCTGCTAAGGCCTCATGCTCTCACAGGCCACAGAGTGACTGCGGGCAAGGGAAGCAGGAGGGACCCTGAAAAGCTTCCCTCCCCCTGCCGTACCCCATTCCCTTCCGGCTCTGTGGACGCTGTTGTGGTTAGGGTTTGCATACTAACGGGGTTTTATATGAAATATTGTTTGGTCTAAAAATAAGCACTTCATCTAAAAAAAAATGTGGGGCGCCTGGGTTGCTCAGTCGGTTGGTTAAGCATCTGCCTGGGGCTCAGGTCATGATTCCAGCGTCCTGGCATGGAGCCCCAGTTGGGAGGGGGGGGGGGTCCCTGCTCAGTGGGGAGTCTGGTTCTCCCTCTCCCTCTGCCCCTCCCCACTCGTGCTCTCTCTCTCTCTCTCTCAAATTAAAAAATAAAGTAAAATTTAAAAAATCTGTGCAACCCTTGCCTCGGGTCTGCTCTTGACCTCTCTAGGCTTTATCTTTGCCTTTCTCCTGCTGCTTCTGTATTATGTCCTGTGCTTAAGAAACCTTAGCTGTGATGTAACTTGATACCAGGTCCTCCGAGTCCTTCTAGTGAGTCACCAGAGTCGAGGATGGTCACAGGACCACTGACACATCTGCTGTGGCCCCTGACCCTCCTCTGCCCGGGGCTGCTGCGGTTCCCTCTACATGTGACGTCCACCCCCGTCGCTCCCGGGAATTTTCTTGCAATCTTCATTCGCTTGAGTTCCTTCGTGCTGTATGCTTTCCTTTCGCCTCCGCGGCGTTCGGAGTTTGGCCAGCAGCCTGCCCCGGTTCACCATCTTGCGGGAAACCAGAAGCCATCCGTTGTTTTTATAGAAATTGTTTATTGCTGATGTAGTTGACATTCTTTTATTTCTCTGTGTTTATCTGGTTATGTTGGAGAGCTTTCTTGCCCGTTCTTTCAATAGATCGCCTACTCAGAAAAGCTAGGTCATGACTGCCGGTGATCCTTTCTAGGTGATCTTCCCCATTTCTTTTTCTTTCTTTTTTTTTTTTTTTTTAAGATTTTATTTATTTATGTGACAGCCAGCGAGAGAGGAACACAGCAGGGGAGTGGGAGAGGAAGAAGCAGGCTCCCAGCGGAGGAGCCTGATGTGGGGCTCGATCCCACAATGCCGGGATCACGCCCTGAGCCGAAGGCAGACGCTTAACCGCTGTGCCACCCAGGCGCTCCATCCCCCATTTCTTTTTCTTGTCACGCTGCGTGGCCGCCCCTGCTTTACTGAGGACCCCTCGCTGCTTCGCTGTTCGGTAGGACGTCTCTTTGTTGTACATTTCTGGGGTCTAACCTTTCATGAGTGAAGAAAATTTCCATCTGTTTCTAGTTGATGAACAGGTTTTTCTTTTTAATGAAGAATGGGTTGCAAATTTTAAAAATGTATTTTGAGGGGCATCTGGGTGGCTCAGTTGGCTAAGCATCCAGCTCTTGGTTTCCGCTCAGGTTGAGATCTCAGGGTCGTGGGCTGGAGCCCCGAGTCAGGCTCCTCGCCCAGTGGGGAGTCTGCTGGAGATTCTCTCTCTTTCTCTCCCGCCGCCCCACCCCACCGTGTGCATGGTCACTCGCTCACTCTCTTAAGTAAATAAATCTTAAAAAAAAAAAATACACCAAAAAGATAAGTTAAAAATGTATTTTGAGTTTTGAAGGTGATGGTTTTTCTCTAATCTACAAATGTGTGGAATTACATTAATACTTTTTCTCCTGTTTAGTATGAGTGTTATGGGATGAAATTTAATTGGTCATGGTTTATTAATGTAATGCAAGGTTTAGTTTGTTAATATTATTTTTGCATATATAAGTTGATATAAGTTAATATATATGTTCATATATATATTATAAGTAAGATTGATCTATAAAGCTTTTTATTTTTTATTCTGCTCTGATGTCAGGGTTATGCCAAACTTGAAGACCTGTTAGGTTGTTTCCAACTTTTGATGTGCTCTGGAATGTTTAATTAGCAATAAAAGTTTTCTTAGAATTTTCAGTAAAACCATCTGGGCCCAATACCTTATTTTTCTATTTCAAAAAGAAGAGGTGTAACTAGGAGTTTCCATAATTTTCAGTGTACAGCTTTGTGAGTTTTCTTGCACGACTGTGCTCAAATAACCACCATCCAGGGAAGGATCTAGAACATTCCCAGCACCCCACAGATTCCCTTGCGCCTCCGATCAGTGAGTGGCTCCCAAGGGAACCAGTAGTCCAATTTCTATCACCATAGATGAGTTTTGCATACATTTCAACGCCATATAATACAGTGATATGGCATGAACTCTTCTGATGTCTAGCTTTTTTCACTCAGCATTATGTCTGTGAGACTTATTCCATGATACTTAATTATGGTCAATAGTTCATTTTTAAAAAATAGCTTTATATTCACTGTATGACTATGCCTTGATTTATTTACCCATTCATTCTACTCTGGGCTGTTGGGTGCTTTCCGGTTTTTGTCTGTTACAGATCAAGCTGATACGAACATTCTTGCCCCTGCCTTTGGGACGTGAGCACCCAGTTCTGTTGGATGGAAGTGCGAGGGTGGAATTGTGCTGCTCATAGGGTGTGTGTGTAGTGGCTACTGCCCACGACGACGGGCGGTTCCAGGTGCTCCATACCCCCACTGACACCTGTGATGAGACGCCTTTTTAAGGGCAGGGGACAGATTCTTTTTTCTCAGTTTTAAGACTATTTTTTCAGAGCAGTTTTAGGTTCACAGCAAAATGGGGAGGGAGATACAGAGATTTCCCATCTGCCCCTGTGCCCACACGTGCAAAGCCTCCTCCATTATCAACCTCCCCCCACACCGAGCAGTACGTTTGTTATAATCGACAAATCTGCGTTGACATGTCATCATTATCCAGAGTCTGTAGTTCACATTAGAGTTCATTCTCGGTTGTACATTCTGTGGGTTTGGATAAATGTGTAATGACAGGTATCCAGCATCTTAGTGTCATACAGAGATTTCACACTCAGGACAGATGTATAACTGCTTTTTCAATTTGTTCTAGACTTACTGGTCCATTCTGGTTTTTGCCTTCTCTAGGATTAATATTGTTAATTCATGTTTTCCTAGATAACAGACCATTTATGTAGATTTAAAATTTTATCAGCATGACTATTATAGGTTTTGATACATAATGTTTTCATTATATATTAAATTCTTTTTTTTTAAGATTTTATTTATTTGAGAGGGATGCAGTGACAGAGATAGCAAGAGAGAGCACAAGTGGGGAGGAGAGGGAGAAGCAGGCTCCCTGCTTAGCAAGGAGGCCAACGTGGGGCTTGATCCCAGGACCCCAGGATCATGACCCGAGCTGAAACCAGACGCCAAACTGCCTGAGCCACCCAGGTGCCCCTAAATTCTTTTTCTTAAAAAGTAAAATGTACAAAGATTAAATAGTATTTGCAAGGTTGTAACAAACCACTTAGTGCCCTACCTTTCCCTTTTCACTTCCTGGCTCTTTCAGTATTTGCATATTTATGCTGTTCACTCTATTTCTTGATTTATAATTTGGGATTCTGTAAGTTCCTGTCCCAGTTATAAAGGTTACCGTTTTAACTTTTTACCCAACCTGTCCTCCCACTACCCTCCAATCCACATTCTCAGTCTAGCTATGTCCCAGTTTTTGGCTTAGTCACTATTCAGTGTTGACCTTATTATGACCATGTTACTACCGTGACAGTTGAGCCACGTAGTGATTTCTTCTTTTAAATTTTTTATTATGTTAGTCACCATACAGTACATCATTAGTTTTTGATGTAGTGTTCTGTGATTCATTGTTTATGTATAAGACCCAGTTCTTCTTCTTTCTTCTTTTTTTTTTTACGATGTGGTTTTTTTCTGGAGTTAGTAATTGCCTTGTTTTTCTATTTGCTTATTTCTGTGTATCTGTTATTTTTCCAATCTCTCCTTAGTGAAAACTTTTCTGATTATATTTTCTACATGTTTACACACGTTATATGTCTTGCAAGTTCCATGTTTTTCTTGGTGCCATCCCTTCAGGAGGCTTCCTGTGTTAGTCCAGGACCTTTAAGAAGTGACACCAAGATGGGATTAAATATGCAAGGTTTTTTCGAGGAAATACCTGTGTGAGAGAAAATGAGGGAGCCTGCCCAGGCTGGGAGAGACACAAGACTGAGGTGTAATTATACTAAGTAGAGGAGAGCAGAAGAGAAGGTTGGGTGGAAGCATCCTGAATTGTTGTGCGTCCTAAGGAGGTTTCTGCAAAGCTCTCAGGGAATTCTGAGCTAAAATTGACTGTCACAGGAGTCCTGGGTCCTCTGCCTCAGTATCCCTATTGTACTCTGTCTTGGACTGGGAGGGGCCCATGGCAGGCAAAGCCTCAGCAAAACCTGGAGGGTGGAGTTCAAAACTTAGCAGCTGGGGCTGTTGGTCAGCTGTGTCCCTGATGTTGGAGGTGCACATTTCAGTTCTGCTTCTCTCCGCAGGTGTGGGGAGCGGCAATTCTGTGGTTTCCATGGGCCCTTCTTCCCCTGGGGAAATTCAGAAAGAGGAAGTCAGTGAGGTGAACTCCAGCTCCCTTTGCTGCGGTTGACTTTGAGTTTGCAAATGACGCTCATCCTCATTCTCCCCCACCGTCCGTTCCACATTCATCTTACCCCCGGCGGTCAGTCACCGTGCCATGTGCCGGCGGCTCTGCCTGGTGGAGTAGCCCAGACCTTCGTCTCTGAACGGTCTGAGCACTTCCCGGTAGTCAGGCCCTTCTCAGCCTGGGGTTGCTGCACAGACCTGCTCACGGTTGGAGTGGGGCAGGAGAGTACCAGGAGGTGTCCAGGAGTGTCACCTGAATTCTCTTTCCCTGTCCCCCTTGTGTAAAAACAGCCTCCCCCTGCGGATCAGTGACCTCTGCCAACACGGTGATTCTTCTTCTCCTGTCGCTGTCCCGCAGACACCCATGGCGCCCTGGCCGCGGCTGGAACTCGTAGGGCAACAGGATTCTCGCTCCTCACCCCTTGGGTGACCACAACGTGTAACCCCGCAGAGCCCAGAGTTGTGGGATGGGAAGCACAAAATGGCAACTGGGGCAACTCCTGCTGCCACTCTTTGTTTCGAGAGCCATGTGTCCTTCCTGCGAGGACTCAGACCCGGACACAAGTCTCTGATTTAATAAAAACCCAGCGTGATGGGTAGCACCTATCCTTTGAGAATGTTTCCTAAACTGGCGTTTCAGCTGTGCCTTTAGGCCGCTGGAGGTTTCTGTGGGTCCGCTTCTGGAATGTGACACCTTCCAGGGGCTCCCAGGATCGGGGCTGCGCGCCCGGCCTGCTGCGTAGGACTGCGGGCCCGGGTGCTGGTGCTGGCTGCCGCTCTGCAGCCGTCCGTCCCCGCGACGGTGAACCACTGGCCCTGCCAGGATGACCGGTAGGCATGCGGTCTTCCCAAGGACTGGCGCCGTAAGGGGCTCGGTGTTGGTCCCTGGTGCTGACCGGCTGGACCTTCTGAGGCGGGAGCAGCTGGGTCAGTCTTGATAAGGGGGAGTCCACGCCTTTGGGGGCATGTGTGGCCTCTGCCACTGTGGCCTTTCCATCACGGACCTATTGTGCTGGTTTCAGGGCGGCTGGTGGTGAACACTGGCTACTGTCGACTCACCGAGTCGGTTTGTCTGCTTGGTGGTTTAGTGCCTCTTCCTTGGTGGGTAGCTGGGGTGTGTGTGTATCCGAGTTTCAGAGGTTTCCGTTTGGCCTCCCTACTGTGACAGCCCTTCCTCCACACGCAGGGACCTAACATGGGCATCACATCAACGGCCAAGTTTACCAATGCCAATCACACGCGCAGGGACTGGAGCAACGACCTTTCCATCAGTCTGCAGACCCACTGCACCCACTGTGGGGTGGACTTTCGCTAGGACTCCGTCTGGGACCTGACCCTGTGAGCCCCCACTCTAAGGAGGGGGGACTGGGATGAAACATTGGGCCTCTGGGCATCAGTGTCAACTCAGGTCCTGTGTCCAGTAGTCCTCGAAAAGTGTGGTTAACCCCTTTCCTCCCGGTGTACGTCATCCGAGTAAAGGAGCATACTTCCCTTGGGGGGTGACCGAGGGGAATGCTCATGGATTACGTGCTTGCCGTGACGTCACAGGATCCGTGGTGGATGGCTTGGGGGTCCTTGCTCCTAAGGACCTGGGCGCTTTTTCAGTCCGTGGATCCCAGACCAGTCTCTTTGGAGAGATTACGTGTGACTCAGATCCCTGGAGTCACCTCAGCAGAGGCCCAAAATAGAGATGTGATTATGTAGGAAAGATGTATGGATGAGCCCCTTGTCTACTGGTGTGAATCCTTGTGACATACGTGGGTGACCTGCAAAGTTCTTGAGAAGTTTGTACCACTGGAATTAGGATCCCAGATCAGTTTATTATGAATTAATCAAAAGGGAGTTGATCCTGGGTGGGCCATACCTAATCGGGTGAGCTTTAAAACAGAAACTTAAAGTTCATAGATGCTTTCTTGCTGGCTTTGAGGAAGCATGCTGCCATGTTGTGAGAAGAAGGCCTGTGCGAGGGCAGTATGTCCAGAACGGCCTGGCCCCTAGGAGCTGAGGGGAGCCCCAATTGTCAGCAGCGAGAAAACAGGGACCTCAGTCATATAACTGCCAGGAACTGAATTCTGCTGACAAGCATATGAGCTTGGGAGAGAACCCTGAGTCTCAGATGAGATGCAGACCAGCTACCATCTTGGTCGCAGCTCTGTGAGGCCCTGAGCAAAGGATCCAGCTCAGGTGTGCCCAGACTCCTGAACTATGGGAACTGAGAGAGAATAAATGGCACTTAAAAAAATTTTTTTTTTTAATTTGTAGAGAAGGGGAGAGAGGCGGGGGGAGAGGCAGAAGGTGATGGAGAGAGAAACTTTTTTTTTTTTTTAGATATATTTATCTTAGAGTGTGTGTGAGTGGGGGGAGGGGCAGAGGGAGAGAATCTTCAAGCAGACTCCCTGCTGAACATGGAGCCTGACACAGGACTTGATCTCATGATGCATGAGATCACCACCTGAGCCAAAACCAGGAGTCTGATGCTCAATGCACTGCGCTACCCAGGTGCCCTGGGAGAGAGAATCTTAAGCAGGCTCCGTGCTGGGCATGGAGACTGACGTGGGGCTCGATTTCACGATTCTGAAATCATGACCTGAGCTGAAATCAAGAGTCAGACGCTTAACGGGCACTTGAAAGCCACGGAGTCAGGGGTGATCTTGTTCACGGCAGTAGAAAACGAGTCTGTCCGCTGCCTTAGCAGGGCCGGCATATCCCCCGTTGGGTTATGCTAGGGCTTAACCCCATTTAGCGGCTTGGCGGCCAGGAGGGGTGAGGGCAGCTCCTGAGGGGGCACCTGTCGCCTTATTGGCGAGAGGCTTCGACAGCAGCTGTCAGCTCAGCGGCTGTGCTGGCCTCCCAGGAGGGGAGCACCTGTGCAAGCCCAGAGAGTCTGGGCTGGAGGGGGTGGACTCCACATCGTTGGGGCCCCCTCCCGACGTCTCCGGGCTTTCCCCGCCACGCTCCTTACCTTGGCAGAGCAGACCTACCTTGGCTGAGCATTCGGTCTCTGGAGCTCTGACTCCTGCAGTCAGGCCTTTCGCTTGTCCCTCAGCCGCGTCTGCCCTTCTGCCGCGGGCGGTAAGAGCCTCCTTCGGAAGGACCGTAAGTGCCAGGGGTGTCGGCAGACGCCGGGGCGGCAGTCACTGCAATATGGAAATGTATGCAAGCAGTGCGTTGTATACCTTAAAAGTACACAGTGTTCTCTGTTACTTATATCTCAATGAGAAAAGAGAGCCTCTACATACACTATTCTGGATCAAGGACCTCTGGTGCTCTGCCCTGGCCAGTAACCGTTAGCAGCTCTCGGTTTCTCACTATCTTCTACAGGGCATCCATACGATCAGTAATAATATTAATAGCCAACTCTGCTGTTTTTATAGACACCGTCCCCCACGCTTGTGCTCTTGATAGTTTTCAAATGCCTGAATCGTCACATCTGCCACAGCATCCCCTTCTCCCCAACCACGACATGCCTCGGGTCACCGCGGGTAAGATCTTTAGCGGTTGAGCCATCACTTGTGACGGGATCTGTCCACGCCACCTGCCAGCCGGGACCGTGTCCTCTTCCCTTGCTGCTGCTGGTGAGACCGCTCCAAACCCCCGTCTTACTGCCTGTTTTCTTAGGCCACTCCTGGTTTCACTTGTGTTCGGCTGAGTCCTTGGAGAAGCGGGCACCACGGTGGGACCCAACACATGAGAACTTATTAAGAGGAATGCCCCTGTGATGGAAAATGGGGGCGGGGGAGAGGCGGAGAAGGCTGGGTGAGCCATCGGGCCCCCAGTGAAGGAGAGAAGTTTGGGTGGAAGCATCCTAGACTTTCGTGCAGTGTCAGGAAAGTTCAGCAAAGCCTTCAGGGCATCTTCCAGCCAAACTGAGCCATCGGGGGAGTCCCCGTCTCTCAGGAATGGGTCTGCCTTAGAATCCCTGTGGCCCTCAGTCACTGACGGCGAGCAGCCTGTGGGTGTGTGTGTGTGGTGCAAACACCAGTATGGACTGTAAAGGAGAGCAGCTGAGGCCCTTGGTCAGGTGTGCTCCCTGTGCTTAAGGGTCTGAGAGGTGCATTTTCATGGCCCCTCAACCTCCCTCTTCCTGTTAATCTGAACCCACTACGCACAGTATCATTCTGGAACGTTCCTTGCCATCTTTCGTGTGTTAGATTCTTTGCTTCTTGGATCCTAAGTGTTTTTTGTTTTATTACCTAGTTTTGGTAGAATATTTCCTCCAGTAGTTTCCTGAGAAAAGATGAATGGGAGGTAATTTTTAAAGACCTTGCATATCTTAAATATTTTTAAAAGACTTTTATTTATTCATTAGAGAGCAAGTGAGGGAGCGAGCAGATGAAGGGGGGGAGGAGCAGAGGGAGAAGGACAAGCAGATTCCCTGAAGAGCAGGGAGCTGGACACGGGGCTCGATCCCAGGACCCTGAGACCATGGCCTGAGCCTTGGTCTAACGCTTAACCTAAACGCTTAACCGACTGAGCCACCCAGGTGCCCCACGTATCTTAAATGTTTTTATTCTGTCCTTTATTGAACCTTTGGTAGTTAGGCAGGGTGTAGAATTCTAGTGGAATTATGGGTCTTCAGAATTTTGAAGGCATTGTCTTTTAGCTTCCAGTGTTACCGTTTGGAAGTCCAGAGCCGTTCCGTTCTTGAATCTTCGTAGGCGACCTGTGTTTCCTGAGAGTCTGGCACCCTCTCCTTGTCTCCAGTGTTCTGAGATTTTAAGGCAATGTGCCTTGATGTGGGTCATTTTTCAGCCAGTTAGCTGAGTGCTTGGCTGGTGCTCCCAATCTGGAGATTGCTGTTCTGAGCTTCTTGGAAATATTATATTCTTTGATCAATTCTCTCTTTTTTGTTTTCTTTCTGAAATTCCCACGAATCTGATGTTGGCTCTTTTTGAACTGAATGTCTGATTTTCTTTTTTCCTTCTCTGTCCTACTTTTTGGGGGTCTTCAGTTTCATCTTTCCATTCTTATTTGTTCGACACATATGTATCGAGCACCTGGAATCGGTGCTGGAGACACCGCGGTGAATGAGACAAAGCCCTCGCTGGGTTTTATTTCTTTTCATGTTCACTTCTGTGTGGTAGTCCGAGAAAGTGGTTCAGATTATGACGTTGTGTGACAATTGCAATTTTCATCAATATTCCCTAAGAACTAAAAGGGTTACGATTTCTGTGACAGTAAATAGGTATTAATAAGATCTAATAAATGTTAATAAGTTGATTCAGATTTGTTTTACTCGTGTTTATTATAGCACCTAGTACATTTGAGATCCTGTGCAAGCCATTGGGGGAAATAGGAAAAAAACAAATTCCTTTTCTTACCGTCCTTCTAGGATAATGTCGTGGTGGTGTTAGGCTGGGGGGTAAGGGCAGATAATCAAATAATAGCCCAAATGGGATAACTACAACACAAGAAAGGAACAGAATTCTATGAGAGCGTAACATAGAGGAATCTGAGCTAGAATGGTAGGTCACAGAAGGCTTCCCTGATAAGGTGACAGGTGCACTGAGATCTGAAGGATGAGCTGGCATCAACGAGACAGAGAGCCTGGAGGTGAACAGTGCAGATCTAGGGAATGGCTTGTGCAAATGCCCTGTGGTGGGAGAGGAGCATGGTGTGAAAGGAGCCTAGAGAGGCAGGGAGGACAGTGTGGCCCTGGCCCTATGGGTCACATTACAGATTTCTGCCTTACCTTGAGAGAAACAGGAAGGCCTTGGCCCACTTGACTCAGAGGGGTGGTATGAGAATATTTCCATTTTGGAAAGATCACCCTGGCTGTGGTGTACAAAGCAGGTGATGGGAGACAGAAGGGGAGGTTGGTCAGAGTGAGTTAGAAGGCTCCTGTAATAATCTAGGGGCAAGACAGTAGTATCTTGGACCAGGGTGGAGACAGGAGATGGAGAGAAATGGATGGGTCCCAGGGACATTTAGGAAGATAAATGGACAGGAGTCAGTGATGGGTTGACTGGTCATGGGGGCAGAGGGACTTGTCCAGCTGGATGGATGGTGGTGTCTTTCATGCAGAGAAGGGGCACTGCTGTTAGCAGTGATGTTGGGGAGAGCCCAAGGTCTGTCTCGGACATGATGACCTTTCTATACACATTCTTCAGCAACATTTTTATTTCTCTCAATTTCTTGTTTTGCATCTTTGCTTATATAGTTTGATCTGTTTGGCCAGTAAAAGTTCCTAACAGCGTCAGAATTTAAGATTTTTATTTTGGGGACGCCTGGGTGGTTCAGTTGGTTAAGCATCTGCCTTTGGCTTAGGTCATGATCCCAGGGTCCTGGGATCGAGTCCTGCATCAGACTTCTGCTCAGCGGGGAGCCTGCTTCTCCCTCTGCCTGATGCTTCCCCTGCTTGTGCTCTGTCTCCCTCTCTCTGTCTCCGATAAATAAAAAACAAACAAACAAAATCTTAAAAAGTTATTTTTAGTTATGGAAACAATAACTGAAAACATTGTCCTGAAGCACTCAGAATTGTGGACAGTCCCTCTTTGTGGCTCCCCTCTGTTCCCCTCTCTCAAAGGAACCTTGGCTCACAGCTTGGGTTGGATAATAGTGGGGATGAGGGCCTCACGAGTATGAAATGTGTGCTTAATGCTTTTTACCTAAATTCAGCTTTGCTGGATCTGAACACCACGTCCTTCCTTCTCACATGTATTTGCTTGGTACATCTTTGCCCAAACTTTGACTTTGGAACTTTCGAGTCCTTTCTCAGTGGGCGGATTTATCTCTTTGGTCTGATAGGAACTTGTTCCCCCAACAAGTGACTTTATCCTACTTACATTAGTACCAGATTCTTAATCTTAGCTTCACCTTTTTCACATTATCGCCGTTTTTATGCTTCCTTACTGTTTTCTTTGCTCTCCGTCTTTTGCTGCAGTGTCTTTCCCTGGGTAATTAGGAAAATTGATATTTTTAGTTCTCCTAGTTGCTATCTTTAGCTTTAAATAATATATTTAGGTCTGTATTTCCAGTTTCTCATCTTCAGAAATGGGTCAGGATACTGACTTCTCCCAGGAAGAAGAAACAACCACACACGTCTGCTTTCTTCTCTGCCCGTCACCTCACACGCTTGTGGGCGCACCCCTGGGTTTTTGTCACCGTACATTATGACCGTATCGTGTATCACCTGCTTTGGGAATGATGACAAGTGACATCCATTTTATGATGTTGATTCCCTTCCGTGGGAAAGAGGAGGAGGTGGGTCCGTCTTGCTCTTTTTCACCACGGGGAGCGGGACTGGCCCGAGGTAGCTTCGGCCCAAGAGGAGGGTGTTGGCCATGGCGACGGCGTGTGCAGCCTAGTCTAGCCAGGAGCCTGGCCTGTGGCCTGAGTCTGTGGTTAATGGCAGGGCTTTGCTGGGGTTGTGAACACCACCTGGTGTACACTCGGTGACCCAGTGACTCTTTCTTGCCACCAGGCCACGCCCTGGTGATTCCCGCTGCCTGGCAACATTTTCTTTGTATAATATTTTTTTATTCCTTAATATAGGCACAGGTTTAAAAGCTCAAACTCCTTCCCCTCCTACTTCCCCGCGGAGCAGCGGCTGTTCCTCTAGCCCCCCAACTTCCCAGAGACGTCCGTCCGCATCGCCTTCGTGGGAACAGGCCACGCCGGTCCGCATTTGCTTACTCCACTGAAGGAGTATCTCGGAGATCGCCGGATCCCAGTACTTGCGGATCCACCTTGTGGTTTTTAATAGCTTCACGGTTTCCGCTTTTGTGGGCGTACCATGATTTAAATCTTCTTGGAGGATATTTTTGCCAGATCGTCTTCTGTGCAGAACACCGTTGGCGCATAGTAAGCGCTGTACGTGGGAGCTTTGATGATTGTTCTTCTCATTCTCAGAACAGACCTCTTGGCGGCCACTGTTCTTTCCACGTGGAATTCCCGGTGGGTGCAACGCAGACCTGCTCCTCTTGTCTGTGTGCTCTAACCTCTCTCTCATGTTGCCGTCTCTGTCTCTGTGTGCTGCCTTCTGGATAAGTTCCTCAGCCCTCTTCGGGTTGAGTAATTCAGTCCATCCACTAAATTCTGTTGTTTTAGAATTTTAGCAGCTTATTTTGGGGCGCCTGGGTGGCTCAGCTGGTTAAGGGCCCGACTCTTGATTTCGGCTCAGCTCACGACCTCAGCTCTGCACTCAGTGTGGAGTCTGCTTGAGATTCTCTCGCTCCCTCTCCCCTCCCCCCACTCACGTGCATGTGGTCGCTCTAAGAATAACATCTTTAGAAGCTATTTTTATATCCAAAAGATTTTAAGGATAATTATTAGGACAAGCATATGCAGGATAAAGAAATGTGATGTCAGTTATACAGTTGATTAAAGTGTGCTTGCAGGAATCATGAGCAAAGGTCAGTAACTGACACCCCAAACCGGGGATTTCTGAATTGGCTTTTTTCCTCACACTTCTATGTTCTGATTTCTTTCAATGTAAGTATGATGTTTAATTTTTTTAGGTGCCTTTTGTCCAATTGAGGAAGTTCCTTTCTATTGCTGGTTTCCTGAGTTTTTATGATGAATGGATGCTGGATTTTGTTACACGCTTTTTCCGTATCTGTTTTGTTATGTTTTGTTTTAGTCTGTTGATGAATGACATTGATAGATCTTTGAATCTTAACCCAAACTTGCGTTCATAAACCCGTCTTGGTCCTTATATATTGTCCTTTTTGTATATTGTTGGATTCAATTTGCTAAACTTGTGTTGAGAATTTTTACCTCTGATTTCACGAGGGATACTGGTGTCGCGTTTTCTTGCACTGTCTTTCTTCTGGTTTGGATACCGAGGATAATGCTGCCCCCAGAGAGCAAGTATTTCCTTCTCTTCAATCTTCTGGAAGAATTTTGGAAAACTAGTAATATTTCTTTCTGAAATGTTCGGTAAAACTCACTGTTGAAGACATCAGGACTGGAGTTTTCCTTGTGGAAAGGTTTCGAGCTATAAATCCAACTGAGTAGCTTCAGGGCTATTCATGTTATCTGTTCCTTATTCATTGAGCTCTGGTAGTTTGTCATCTTTCAAGAAATTTTTCCATTTCAATTCTCAAATTTATTGGCATAAAGTTTGTAATATTTTATTAATATCCTTTTCATAGCTATAGACTCTGTGGGGTTGTCTCCACTCTTATTCCTGATATTGGTAATTTATGCCCCCCCCCATCGGTTTGGTTAAATGTTTATGAATTTTATTGATCTTCTCAAAGTATCAGCTTTTGGCCTAATTGATTTTTCTCTATTATTTTTCTGTATTTTCTGACATTTCTGCTTTTATCTTTATTATTTCCTCTTGTACTTACTTTAGGTTTAATTTGGTTTTCCCATTCTAGTTTATTAAGGTAGAAGCTTAGGTGATGTATTGGAGACTTGTCTTCATTTCAGATATGAACATTTAACACCATAAATTCCCTCTCAGCACTGCTTTGGCAGTTTCCCACAAGTTTGACATGTAGTGTTTTCATTTTACTTTCCATTCTAAATGTTTTTTCCCCCCTAAATTTTCCTGTGATTGCCCTCTTCCCTCCCTTTTGATTTAAGTTTCCAAATATTTGAGAATTTTCTAGATCTTTGTTAATGATTTTTAATTTAATTTTGTTGTGGAGGACAGCCTTTGCATTATTTCACTCCTTTTTCATTTATTAACTTATGGCTCACAATGGGGTCTATCTTGGTAAATGTTCTTTCTGCACTTGAGAGGAACACATATTCTGTTGTTGGGTGCAGTGTTCTATAAATAGTAATTAGGTCTCAGTGGTTGATTGTGTTGTTTAAATCTTCTATGTTCTCATTTTCTTTTTCTTAAAGATTTTATTTATTTATTTGTTTATTTATTTATTTATTTATTTATTTGAGAGAGAGCAAGCATGAGCAGGGGGAAGAGTGGGGGGAGACAGAGGGTGAAGCAGACTCCCTGCTGAGCAAGAGCCCTGATGTGGGGCTTGATCCCAGGACCCCGGGATCATGACCTGAGCTGAAGGCAGATGCTTAACTGAGTCACCCAGTCACCCCCTCACTCATTTTCTATTTACTTGCTCTATGAATTAGAGGGATATTGAAATTTTTTTAAAAGATTTTATTTATCTATTTGACAGAGATAGAGACAGCCAGCGAGAGAGGAAACACAAGCAGGGGGAGTGGGAGAGGGAGAAGCAGGCTCCCAGCGGAGGAGCCTGATGCGGGGCTCGATCCCAGGGATCCAGGATCACACCCTGAGCCGAAGGCAGATGCTTAACAACTGAGCCACCCAGGCGCCCCAGGATATTGAAATCTTAACTGCAGTTGTAGATTAGACTACTTTTATTTCTATCAATTTTTGCTTCACGTATTTTGAAATTGTATTATAAGCTGCGTAAACACTTAGAATCTATATGTGCTTCTGATAAATTAATCACCTTATTATTATGGAATGATATGCTTTATTCTTGCTAATGCTCCTTATTCTGAAAACTATTTTGATATTAATATAGCCACTCCAGTTTTCTTATGATTTGTGTTAGCATGACACATATTTTCCATTCTTTTACTTTTGTTCTTAAGTTTTTATTTAAATTCTAGGTAGTTAACATATAGTGTAATATTGGTTTCAGGAGTAGAATTTAGTGATTCATCACTAACATACAACACCCAGTGCTCAGCACAAGTGCCCTCCTGAATACCCATCACCCAGCGAGCCCATCCCCCGCCCACCTCCCCTCCATCGACCCTCAGTTTGTTCTCTGTAGTTAAGAGTCTCTTATGGTTTGCCTCTCTCTCTCTCTCTTTTTCCCTTCTTCTATGTTCATCTCTTTTGCCATAGAATGAAGGGAACAATCAACAAAACTAAAAGGCAGCCTGTGGAGTGGGAGAAGATATTTGCAAATGACCTATCCAGGAAAGGGTTAGTATCCAAATTCCATAAAGAACTTATCAAACTCAACACCCACAACACAAATAATCCAGTTCAGAAATGGGCAGAAGACATGAATAGATATTTTTCCAAAAAAGCCATCCAGACGGCCAACAGACCCATGAAAAGGTGCTCACCATCACTGACCATCAGGGAAGTACAGATCAAAACTGCCGTGAGATACCGCCTCACACCTGTCAGAATGGCTGAAATTAACAACACACAAAACGACAGCTATTGGCTGGCAAGAGTGTGGAGAAAGGGGAACCCTCTTGCACTCTTGGTGGGAATGCAAACTGGCACAGCAATTCTGCAAAATAGATGGCGGATCCTCAAAAAGTTAAAACTGAGCTAGCCTATGATCCAGCAATTGCCCTACCAGCTGTTTACCCAAAGGATATAAAAATACTTATTCGAAGGGGTGCATGCATCCTGATGTTTATACCAGCATTATCAACAATAGCCGAATTAAGGAAAGAGCTGATATGTCCTCTGAGTGATGAATGGATAAAGAAGATGTCTCATCTCTTTTTGGTTTCCTCCCTTGTTTTAGATTATTTTTATGATTCCATTTTATCTCATTCATTGGCTTATTTTCTTATTTTAGTGTTATTCTAAGATTTACAGTATACCTTCTTATCTCAGTTTATGTTCAAATAATATTATACTACCTAACATATAAGAATGGTAAAATAGTATATTTCCATCTCCATTTCTCTTCCAGCTTTTGTGTGATTACTGTCATACGTTTTACTTTTATATGTTATGAACCCCATAGCCTATCTTACTTCTTTTGCTCCAAACAGTCCATTATCTTTTAATGAGATTGAAAATATGAGTCTTTCATATTTATCCGCATATTTATTATTTCTGGTGCTCATCACTCTTTGGTGTAGACGCAGTTTCCATCTGGTATCATTGTCCTGCCTGAAGAACTTGCTTTAACATTTCTGGCAGTACTGGTCTGATAATGATGAATTCCTTTTGCTTTTGCATGCCTGAACTGAGGAAGTCTTTATTTCACTTTCAATTTAAAAAAATTTTTATTTGTACATGTAACATACATAATATTTATCATAATGAGGGGCACCTAGGTGGTCAGTTGGTTAAGCAACTGCCTTTGGCTCAGGTCATGATCTCAGGGTTCTGGGATCGAGCCCTGCATCAGGCTCCTTGCTCAGCAGGGAGTCTGCTTCTCCCTCTGCCTCTGCCTGCCACTCCCTGTGCTTGTGCTCTCTCTCTCAAATAATAAATCCTTTAAAAAAATCTATCATAATTATTCATAAATGTACCGTTAGGTGGTATTAAATACATCCACAGTGTTGTATAACCATCACCACTAGCTGTACCCAAAACTTTTTCATCATCTCCAACAAAAACTCTGTAGTCATTAAACAATAACTCTCTTCCTCCCCTTTCTCCAGCCTCTGATAACCTCTATTCCATCTCAGTGAATCTGCCTATGTTAAGTACCTCATATAAAATGATCCATACACCTTTTAGCATAATGGCTGTTTTCAAGTTCTATCCATGTTGTAGCATATATCAAAATCTCATTGCCTTTTCTGGCTAAATAATATCCCATTGTATGTATACACCACGCTGTAGTTTGACGGACACTTGGGTTGCTTTCACCTTTTGACTGTCGTGAATAATGCCGCTATGAACATGGGTGTACAAGTATCTGAGTCCAGGCCTTCAGTTCTTTTGGATTTAAACCCGGGAGCGGTGTTGCTGGATCATATGGCAGTTCTATGTTTAACCTTCTGAGAAACCTCCAAACGGTCTTCCACAGCGGCTTTACCATTTTACACTTCCATCAGTGATGCACGAGGTTTCCCTTTTCTCCACATCCTCGCCAGCACTCGTTTTTTCTTTCTCTCACTGTGTGTGTGTGAGTGTGTGTTTTAAGACAGTAGCCATCCTAATGAGGGGATGGGGAGTGGTATCTCATTATAGTTTTGATGTGTGGTTTCTCTAATGACTAGTGAGTTTGAGCATTTCAGGTGTTTATTGGCTATTTGTACATCTTCTTTGGAGAAATGTCAATTCAAATCCTTTACTAAGTTTTTAGATTGACTTGTCATTGAGTGGAGTTCTTCATATATTCTGGATATTAACCTCTTATCAGATATACGATTTGAAAAGATTTTCTCCCATTCAGTAGGTTGTCTTCAATTTTTGTTAGTATCCTTTGATGCAGTCTTAATTTTGATGACATCTAATTTATCTTTTTTCTTTCTATTGTTGCCCGTTTTTGGTGTCCTGTCCATGAAGCTGCTGCCAAATCCAACGGTATGAAGATTTTCTTCAGTGTTTTCTTCTAAGAGTTTTATAGTTTCAGTTCTTAAGTTTAGGACTTTGATCCATTTTTAGCTAATTTTATAAATGGTGTGAGGCAAGGGTCCAATTTCATTCTTTTGCATGTGGATATTTAGTTTTCACAGCATGATTTGTTGAAGACTGTCCTTTTCCCATTTAATGGCCTTGGCACCCTTGTTGAAAGTCAATTTACTGAATGTGTGAAGTTTTATTCCTGGACTCGCTATACTGTTCCATTGGTTTATATGTCTGTCCTGATGCCCTTATCATACTGTTGTAACTACAGTTGTTTTGTAGTAAATTTTCAAAGTTGGTTAGTGTGACTCCTCCAACTTTCTTCTTTTTCAAGATTGTTTTGGTTATTTGGGCCCCCTTGCAATTCCATATGAATTTGAGGATTGGCTTTTCCATTTCTGCAAAGACTACTGAAATTTTGAGATGGATTGCATTGAATCTGTAGATTGTTTTGGGTAGTTAACATTAAAAATATTGGTTTTGTTTTTTGGGTTTTTTTGAAGAGTGTGAGCAGGGGTGGGGGAAGGGGCAGAGAGAGAGAGAGGGAATCGTAAGCAGGCTCCATGCTCAGAGCAGAGTCTTACCTGGGGCTCGATCTCACAATCCTGAGATCATGACTGGAGCCCAAATTAAGAGTCGGATGCCCAACCAACTGAGACACCCAGGTGCCCCAACAGTATTAAGTATTGTTATCCATGAACACAGGATGTCTGTTTTTTGTTTGTTTGTTTTAAAGATTTATTTATTTGCTTGACAGAGAGGCAGTGAGAGAGGGAACACAAGCAGGGGGAGTGGGAGAGGAAGAAGCAGGCTCCTAGCGGAGGAGCCTGATGTGGGGCTCGATCCCATAACACCGGGATCACGCCCTGAGCCGAAGGCAGACGCTTAACCGCTGTGCCATCCAGGCACCCCACGTTTATAGATTTTCTTATGTTGAACTACTCTTGCATCCCTGGTATGAGTCCCATTTGGTCATGGTGAATAAGCCTTTTAATGTGCTGTTGGGTTTGATTTGTTAATATTTTGTTGAAAAATTTTGCATCTGTATTCATAAGGAATATTGGTCTCCAAATTAAAGAAATTTAAAGAAAAGATCTCTTGATGTCTTTAACTGGCTTTGGTATCAGAGTAATGCTGGCCTCATGGAATGAGATAGGAAGTGTTCCCTTCTTTTCAATTTCTGGAAAAACTTGAGGATTGGTGTTAATTCTTTGTTTAGCAGAATTCACTGGGGAAGCTATCTGGTCCAGAACTTTTCTTTGTTGGGAGCTTTATCGTTACTCATTTAACCTCTTTACTTGTTAGAGGTCTGTTGAGATTTTCTATTTCTTGAGCCAGTTTAAGTAATTTGTGTATTTTAAGAATTTGTCCGTTTTTTCCAGATTATTTTATTTGTTGGCATAGAGTTCCTCATAGTAGTCACTTGTAATCCTTTTTATTTCTGTAAGGTATTTATAGAATGACTTTACTTTCATTTTCAATTTAATTATTTGTCCAAGGTTTTGTCACTTTTGCTGATCTTTTCAAAGAACCAACTTTTAATCTTATTTTCTGTTTTTCCATTTTCTACTTTGTGTCCTCTAATTTTTATTATTTTCTTTGTTATGCTCGCTTTGTGTTTAGCTTGCTGTTCTTTTTCTAGGTCCTTAAGGTGTAAGTTATTATTGATTTGAGATCTTTCTTCATTTTTTTTTTTTTTTAAGATTTTATTTATTTATTCGACAGAGAGAGACAGCCAGCGAGAGAGGGAACACAAGCAGGGGGAGTAGGAGAGGAAGAAGCAGGCTCCCAGTGGAGGAGCCTGATGTGGGGCTCGATCCCGCAACGCCAGGATCACGCCCTGAGCCGAAGGCAGACGCTTAACCGCTGTGCCACCCAGGCGCCCCCATTTTTTTTTTTTTTTAAGTAGGGAGCCCAGCCCAGGGCTTGAACTTACAACCTTGAGATCAAGACCTGAGCTGAGATCAAGAGTCGGATGCTAAACCGACTGAACTACCCAGGCACCCAAAGATCTTTCTTCATTTTTAATGTAGGTATTTAGTAATAAATTTCCCTTGAGTACTGCTTTTGTTGTTTCCCATGAGTTTTGTGTGTGTTTCATCTTCATTTTTGAAAGACATTCTCTTCGAATTCTGAGAAAATTGAGAATTCCTTGAAATTCTGGTTGGGGACTTGTTTTCTTTCAATACTTTAAAGATGTTGCTCCCCTGTCTCCTGGCTTGAATTGTTTCTGATGAGAACTTTGCTGTCATTCTCATCTTTGTTCCGTATTTCCCTCCAGATCCCCTTGGCCCCCACATGGCTACTTGTAATTCTTTTTAAAAACTATTTTATTTATTTTAGAGAGCATGTGAGTGGGGGGAGGAACAGAGGGAGAGAGAGAGAATCTCAAGCAGACTGTGCTGAATGTGGAGCCCGACACGGGACCCAATCTCATGATACTGAGATCATGACTTGAGCATAAATCAAGAGTCGGACACTTAACTGACTTCGCTACCTAGGTGCCCCTACTTATAATTATTTTATCAGTTATTTTCAGCTATTTGACTATGCCTACCTTGGTGTGGTTTTCCTCATGTTTATTCTACTTGGGGTTAATTAACTTCTTGGATTTTGGGGTTTATAGTTTTCTCCAAAATTGGAAGAAAAAAAAAGCCTGAGAATAATTTGGCCATTATTATTTTTTTTAAGATTTTATTTATTTATTTGACAGAGATAGAGACAGCCAGCGAGAGAGGGAACACAAGCAGGGGGAGTGGGAGAGGAAGAAACAGGCTCACAGCAGAGGAGCCTGATGTGGGGCTCGATCCCAGAACGCCGGGATCACGCCCTGAGCCGAAGGCAGACGCTTTAACCGCTGTGCCACCCAGGCGCCCTGGCCATTATTTTTTTTTTACCATCTTTTTCTATTTTCCATCTTTCTCCTGACACTCTAATTACACGTTAAGCTACTTAATGTTGTCTTATAATTCACTGATGTTGTTTTTCCCGTCTTTTTTTTCCTCTCTGTTTTCTGGTGATAGTTTCTGTTGCTGTATTCAAGGTCACTGATCTTTCCTTCTGCAGTGTGCAACGTGCTGTTCATCCCACCCAGTGTATTTTGTATCTCAGACACCGCAGTTTTCATTTTTGTAATTTTGACTTAGGTCTTCTTTATATCTTCCATTTTTTCTCTCAGCCTGCTCATGGTTTCCTTAACTTTTTTGTATATATAGAATATAACCACTTTTTAAACATTCTTACCTACTAATTATATCATCTAAATAATTCTTGGGTCTGTTCCTATTGATGGGTTATTCTCTCCTTTATGGGTCATATTTTCCTGCTCCTTCACATGACTAGTAACTTTTATTGGATTCCAGACACTGTGTGTTTTACACTGTTGGATGTTCTGTATCATTTGTATTCCTTTGTAATATTCTTTTTAAAGATTTTATTTATTTATTCGACAGAGATAGAGACAGCCAGCAAGAGAGGGAACACAAGCAGGGGGAGTGGGAGAGGAAGAAGCAGGCTCATAGCGGAGGAGCCTGACGTGGGACTCGATCCCATAACGCCGGGATCACGCCCTGAGCCGAAGGCAGACGCTTAACCGCTGTGCCACCCAGGCGCCCCTCCTTTAAATATTCTTGAGCTTTGTCCTGTGACAGTTGCTTGGAAATAGTTGGGATCTTCTCAAGGATTACTTTTACGCTTTATTAGGTGGATCCAGAATATCCTTTCATCTATGGCTAATTTGCCCCTACTATTGAGGCGATACCTTTCTGAGAACTGATTCCTCATGTGTTAGGTCTTTTTCTGCTGGTGTTGACAGTATGAAATATTCCTAGCTACGTGTGAGCTCTGTGGATTGTTCTGCCTGCTCCTTTCTGCCAGTTCTTTCTTTGCCCTTGATAGTTTCTCATACATATGTACTAAAGTCAAAGGTGAACCTTTGCAGATCTTCAGTGATCTCTTTCTCTCTGAAATTCTCTTCTTTTACTCTGTCCCACAATTCTAGGCAGTCCAAAATCCCTAGGCATCTAAGGGAAACTTCTGGGTTCTGTTTTGATATGTTCTCTCTGAGCCATGGTTTGGAAGCGCTCTACACATTGTAACTTGGGGCAGTTGTGGGGCTTACTTCATTAGTTTTCCTTCTCTCAAAGGTCACTGTCCTGTGCGGCCTGTTGTTTCATATATTTTATGTTTTGGTTGTTTAAGGTGGGAGGGTTAATCTCCTTTTTATTCCTTTTGTCAGCAAATGGGTGATCAGTCCATTAATTTTTTTAAGTTCATTAATATTTGATGTAATTATTGATATGGTTGGAGTTAGGTTGGTTATTTTGCTATTTGTTTCCTATTTATTCATCTGTATTTTCTCTTTTCCTGATTTCTTTTAGTTAGTTTTTAGAATTCCATTTTAATTCCTCTTACTGGCTTTTTTAGTTATACCTTTTGTATTTTATTATTTTTTAAGTATTTGCTTTAGGGATTATAATATACATCCATAACTTTTCACAGCCTACCTAGAGTTAATATTTTACCAGTTCACAAAAATATAAAAATATTGCAACCGTAGAGGTCAATTTACCCGTCACCCATATTTTATGCAATAGTTGTTACAGGCATTAGATCTTCATATATCAGAAACCCCACTATACGGGGCACCTGGGTGGCACAGCGGTTAAGCGTCTGCCTTCGGCTCAGGGCGTGATCCCGGTGTTATGGGATCGAGCCCCACATCAGGCTCCTCCACTATGAGCCTGCTTCTTCCTCTCCCACTCCCCCTGCCTGTGTTCCCTCTCTCACTGGCTGTCTCTATCTCTGTCGAATAAATAAATAAAATCTTAAAAAAAAAAAAAAAGAAACCCCACTATACAATGTTGAGTTTTCCACTCAGTTATAGGGATATTAATGAATCCTATAGAGAATCCTATAGAGACTATAGAGAAAAGTCTTTACTATTTCGTCCGTTGACAATGTATTATCATCTATTACTGCATAGCAAGTTGCCTCATATGTTAGTGACTTAAAACAACAATAAACATTGATTCCACAGTTTCTGTGAGGCAGGAATCAGAATTGGCTTAGCTGGGTGACTCTGGCTGTGGTTTCTTACGAGATTACAGTCAAATATTGGCCAGGGCTACCGTCATTTGAAGGGTTGACTCAAGCTGGAGGATCTGCTTCGAGTGCTTACATCACAACATACTGATACATGTTTCCTGCCATATGGGCCTCTCCATAAAGCTGCTCGAGTGCCCCCATGACATGGCATCTGACTTCTCCCAGTGTGAATGTTCTGAGAAGGATGAAAGTGAGAGGTTTTTGGTTTGTGTTTTTGTAAATTGAGATATAATTCTCATACTACAAATTCACACTTTTTTTAAAAAAGATTTTGTCAGAGAAAGAGAGCGCGAGCACACGCAGGGGCGAGAGCACACGCAGGGGGAGCGGCAGGCAGAGGGAGAAGAAGGCTCCCTACTGAACAAGGAGCCTGCCAGAACTTGATCCCAGGACCCTGGGATCATGACCTGAGCCGAATGTAGATGCTTAACCAACTGAGCCACCTAGGCACCCTAAAATTCACACTTTTAAAGTGTATAGTTCAGTGGATTTTTAGTATATTCACAAAGCTATGGAATCACCACTGTGGTTTAATTTCAGAATATTTTCGTCACCCTAAAAGGAAAGCCTGCACCTGTTGACTGCTATTCCCATTTCACTCCTCCCCTGGCAACCACTAATCTCCTTTCTGTGCCTCTGGATTTGCCTATTTTTGACAGCTGTTATCAATGAAACAATATTTTATGGGGCCTTTGCGGCTGGCTTCTTCTGTTTAGCATGTTTTCAAGGCTTATCCACGTTGTATTCTGTGTCAGCACTTCATTCCTTTTTATTTCTAAATAACATTCCATTGTATGGATACTCATTTTGTTTACCCATTTGTCAGTTGAACATTTGGGTCATCTCCCCGTTTGGCTATTATGAATAGTGCTCCTGTGAACATTTGTGTACAAGTTTTTGTGTGGATATTTATTTTAAATTCCCTTGTGTATATAACCACTAGTGGAATTGCTAGATCATATGGTAACTTCCACTTTTTGTGAAACTGCCAAACAGTTCTCCAAAATAGCTGCACCATTTTATAGTCACACTAGCAATGTATGAGAGTTCCAGTTTCTCCACATCCTTGCTAAATGTTATTGTCTGTTTTTTTTTTTTAATTGTTTTTGTCATCCTAGTGGATATGAAGCTGTAGCTCATGACTGATTTGTATTTCCCTGATGATTAATGGCGTTGCGCACCTTTTCATGAACTTGTTGGCCATTTATATATCTTCTTTGGAAAAATGTCTATTCAAACATTTTGCCCACATAAATAATTGGATTTTTCTTTTTTATGGTTGAGTTGTAGGGTACTTTAAATGTTCTGGATACTAAACCTTTATCTGTGATTTACAAATCATTTCTCCAATTCCTTGGTCTGTCTTTTTACATTCTTGGTTGTGTCTTTAAAGCACAAATATTTTAAATTTTGATGAAGTCCAATTATTTTTTTCCCTTGATTGTGTGTGTTTTAGGTTTTATTTCTCAAAAATTCATGCTTAATCCAAGGTCATGAAGATTTATGCCTATCTCAATGTCTTTAATGACCTTGCTTTGGAAATCTTACACTATCACTTCATATTCTCGTGGTCAAACAGACCAGTCCTGATGGTGTGGGAGGGGACTATATACAGGACATAAATATCAGAAAGAAAGGATCACTGGAGACCATTTTGAAATTACTAGACTTAGACTAAATTTCTGTAAATCTGAATTCCCATCTGGTCTCATTTCCCTTGACTGGAATAACTTCTTTTTAGTAATTCCTGTAATACGGGTCTGCTGCTGACTCCTCCTTTTATCTGAAAATGTTGATATTTCACCTGCATTTTCAAGAATATTTCCACTTGGTAATAGAATTCTGGGTTGACATGTTTTATTTTCATACCTTTAAAGAGGTTTTTCCATTGTCTTTGCCACTGTGACTTCTGATGAGAAGTTTGCAGTATTTCATATAATTGAAATGTGTTTTTTTTTTTAATGTAATGTGTCATTTTTGTTGCCTTCAAGATTTTCTATTTTTAGGTTCCAGCAACTTGACAATGAAGTCCTTGGGTGCAGCTTTCTTTGTATTTATTCTGTTTGGGGTCTGTTTTGTGATTCTTGAACTTTCTCCAAATTTGGAAAATTCTGGATGTTACTAAAAAAAACTCTGGGGCACCTGGCTGGCTCAGTCAGTAGAGCATGTGACTCTTGATCTCAGGGTCCTGAGTTCATGCCTCAAGTTGGGTGTGGAGCCTACTTAAAAACAAATAAACACTTCTTTCTGCCTAATTCCTTCCTTCCTTCTCATTCTGGCATTCTAATTATGTATATGTATACTAGACTCTTTGCTGTCCCACAGATCAAAGACGCTCTGACCTTTTTTTTAGTTTAAAAAAATTTTTTTTAAATTTAAATTCAATTAACATATAATGTATTCTTTGTTTCAGGGGTACAGTCTGATTCATCAGTCTTATATAATATCTAGTGCTCATTATAACACATACCCTCCCCAGTGTCCACCATTCAGTTACCCCATCCCTCCAACCCCCCTTCCCCTCCAGAAACCGTCAGTTTGTTTCCCATGATTAAGAGTCTCTTATGGTTTGTCTCCCTCTCTGGTTAGGTCTTGTTTCATTTTTTCCACTCTTCCCCTATGATCCTTTGCCTTGTTTCTTAAATTACACATATCAATGAGATCATATGATAGTTGTCTTTCTCTGATTGACTTATTTTGCTTAGCATAACACTCTCTAGCTCTGTCCACGTTCTTGCAAATGGCAAGATTTCATTTTTGATAGCTGCGTAATATTCCATCACATATACCATTCCATGCATGTATACACACACGCACACACATCACATCTTTATCCATTCATCTGTCGATGGACATCTGGGCTCTTTCCAAAGTTTGGCTATTGTGGACATTGCTGCTATGAACATTGGGGTGCAGGTGCCCCTTTGGATCACTACATTTGTATCTTTGGGGTTAATACCCAGTAGTGCAATTGCTGGGTCGTAGAGTAGCTCTATTTTCAACTTTTTGAGGAACCTCCGTGGTGTTTTCTAGAGCGGCTACACCAGCTTGCATTCCCACCAGTAGTATAGGAAAGTTCCCCTTTCTTCGTATCCTTGCCAAATCTGTCATTTCCTGACTTGTTAATTTTAGCCATTCTGACAGGTGTGACGTGGTATCTCATTGTGGTTTTGATTTGTATTTCCCTGATGCCAAGTGATGTTGAGCACTTTTTCATGTGTCTGTTGGCCATTTGGACATCTTCTTTGAAGAGATGTCTGTTCACGTCTTCTGCCCATTTCTTGACTGAATTATTTGTTCTTTCAGTGTTGAGCTTGTTAAGTTCCTTATAGATTTTGGATACTAGCCCTTTATCTGATATGTCATTTGCAAATATCTTCTCCAATTCTGTCGGTTGTCTTTTGGTTTTGTTGACTGTTTCCTTTGCTGTGCTTTTTATCTTGATGAAGTCCCAGTAGTTCATTTTTGCCCTTGCTTCCCTTGCCTTTGGAGACGTGTCTAGCAAGAAGTTGCTGCGGCCAGGGTCAAAGAGGTTGCTGCCTGTGTTCTCCCCTAGGATTGTGATGGATTCCTGTCTCACATTTAGGTCTTTCATCCATTTTGAGTTTGTGTCTGGTGTAGGAAAATGGTCCAGTTTCATTCTTCTGCATGTGGCTGTCCAGTTTTGCCAACACCATTTGTTGAAGAGACTTGTCTTTTTTCCATTGGGTAGTCTTTCCTGCTCTGTTGAAGATGAGTTGCCCATAGAGTGGAGGGTCCATTTCTGGGTTCTCCGTTCTGTTCTGTTGATCTGTGTGTCTGTTTTTGTGACAGTACCACACTGTCTTGATGATTACAGTTTTGTAATAGAGCTTGAGGCCCGGGATTGTGATGCCACCAGTCTTGGTTTTCTTTCTCAACATTCCTCTGGCTATTCGGAGTCTTTTCTGGTTCCATACAAATTTTGGGATTATTTGTCCCATTTCTGCAAAAAAAAAAAGTTGATGGTATTTTGACAGAGATTGCACTGGATGGGTAGATTGCTCTAGGTAGCATAGACATTTTCACAGTATTTGTTCTTCCAGTCCATGGGCATGGAATGTGTTTCCATTTCTTTGTGTCTTCCTCCATTTCTTTCATGAGTATTCTGTAGTTTTCTGAGTACAGATCCTTTGCCTCTTTGGTTAGATTTATTCCTAGGTATCTTATGGTTTTTGGTGCAATTGTAAATGGGAACGAGTCCTTAATTTCTCTTTCTTCTGTCTCGTTGTTGGTATATAGAAATGCAGTTGGTTTCTGTGCATTGATTTTATATCCTTCTGCTTTACTCAATTCCTGTATGAGTTCTAGCAGTTTTGGGGTGGAGTCTTTTGGGTTTTCCACACAGAGTATCATGTCACCTGCAAAGAGTGAGAGTTTGACTGCTTCTTTGCCAATTCGGATGCCTTTTACTTCTCTTTGTTGTCTGATTGCTGAGGCTAGGACTTCTAGTACTACGTTGAACAGCAGTGCTGATGGACCCAGTGGACATCCCTGCCGTGTTCCTGATCTTAGGGGAAATGCTCTCAGTTTTTCCCCATTGAGAATGATATTTGCTGTGGGTTTTTCATAGATGGCTTTTATGATATTGAGCTATGTACCCTCTATCCCTACACTCTGAAGAGTTTTAGTCAAGAAAGGATGCTGTACTTTGTCAGATGCCTTTCTGCATCTATTGAGAGTATCATATGGTTCTTGTCCTTTCTTTTATTACTGTAGTATATCACATTGATTGATTTGCAGATGTTGAACCAAACTTGCAGCCCAGGAATAAATCCCATTTAGTCGTGGTGAATAATCCTTTTACTGTACTGTTGGATCCTATTGGCTAGTTTTTGGTGAGAACTTTTGCATCCATGTTCATCAGGAATATTGGTCTGTAATTCTTCTTGGTGGGGTTGTCTGGTTTTGGAATCAAGGTAATGCTGGTCTCATAAAACAAGCTTGGAAGTTTTCCTTCCGTTTCTATTTTTGAAACAGTTTCAAAAGAATAGGTATTTTTCTTCTCTGTTCTTTAGATTGGATGTCTGTTGCTCTTTTTCAGCATTAAGAAACTGGGTCAATCCAGGCCAAATTTGTTTATCCCTATTCATTTACCATCGTTGCTTTCACACTGCAGTGGCAGAGATGAGTAGTTGTAATGGAGACTTTTGACCCTCAAAGCCGCAAGTACTATAATCCTTTGCAGGAAATATTTCCTAACCCCTCCTTTTTTCAAGCTTAATGATCCTTTAACATGTTACCTTCAGTATTAATCCCACTTACTGAATTACTTCAGGTATTGTATTCTTCAGTTTTAGACTTTTATTTGGTTCATTACTTTTTCTCTGCTGACAGTTGCTAGGTGTGCATTCATTATAAGCTTATTTTCCCTTATATTCTTTGGCATCATTGTAATAGTTGATTTAAAAATCTTGGGTGTTAATTCTAACATCTGGGTCATCTCCAAGTCCGTTTCCATTAATTACCTTTTCTCTTTGGTATGGATCACATTTCCTGTTTTTCATTATGTGTAGTAATTTTGAATTATATCCTAGATACTGTGAATAATACACTGTAGAAATTCTACTGAAGAATATTTTTAAAACAGGCACTTAACTTGGTTGAACTCAGACTTAAAACTTTGACCCCCTATGGTGGGCAGCAGTTGATATTTCTTTTTAGTTCTTTTAGTTGGCTGCTTGGAGTCTGCTCTGTAAGTGTGTATTGAGAGATTAAAGATTTAGGCAGAGTTTATACACAGAACATGGGGTGCTCTGTCTCCTTTCTGGGATTTACTCCCTCACTTTTTAAGGTGCTGGGGTCATTCTAAACCATTTCCTTTGGTTATTGAAGCTAAAATGGCCGGTTTCTTTTTTTTTTTTTTTTTTAAAGATTTTATTTATTTATTTGACAGAGATAGACAGCCAGCGAGAGAGGGAACACAAGCAGGGGGAGTGGGAGAGGAAGAAGCAGGCTCATAGCGGAGGAGCCTGATGTGGGGCTCGACCCCGGAACGCCGGGATCACGCCCTGAGCCGAAGGCAGACGCTTTAACCGCTGTGCCACCCAGGCGCCCCTAAAATGGCCGGTTTCTATTCAAGGTTTAGCTACCCCACATGGTGGCAACTGGGGCCCATCCTCAGGCAAAAAGCCATAAAAATGGGAACCCACTCAGTGACATTTCCTTCCAACTGTCAGCTCCCCTCCAGTTTCTCTTGAGTTTGGTTGCTCTTTCACTGCCTTAAGGTAGTTGTTTTCTTCATTTTGTTGAGAATTTATAGTTGTCATTTGTGGGAGGGTTGGATAAATAGAAGCAGAACCTTCTTCACTGCTTTGTAAAATATACAATTTTAAAGTTATTTTTAGCAGGAGGATTGGCTTGAATCACAGTCCATCATTGCTGGAGATCACAGCAGCTGACAGTTGTTTTCATTTATTTTTATGGTTTGTTGTTTTAATGACGGCAATGGGGGATTCATAATTTTAACATAAAAATCTGGTTGCTTCAGATGCCTCAGAGACATTTTTTTGTTTGGTCCTGGCCCCTCCTTCCTAGGGATGCCTGATTTGTACAAGACCATACTCTTATTAGTCAGTAGTCCACATTGGCACAACATTCCTGGGAGGAAGGTCTCTGCATATGCCTCTGGACAGCAGCTGAGTCGGAATGGCCCAGGCAGCCCAAACCCCAGCTCTTCCCTACCTTATAGGGTTGGTGGTCCCTCACCTCCAACAGGATGCTGTTTGCACAGTCCTCTGTTTATAGACACCCCTCTCCCCCTTCTGTTTAGGCCACACAAGATACATCTACAACACCTGTGTGATTACCTTCTGATAAGCTGGGAAAAGAGGCAGGAAGATCTGAGGCAAATTGACCTTGAAACTTCTTTTTCTGGTATATAAAATAGATAATAAAATCTGCCTTGCCTGTATTGTGAGGTTTTACTAAAAATCTGAGGTGATTACAACAATCGTGACTTGCTTTGGGCAGTGGTTAGATTATAAATGTTTTGGGGCTAGTAGGCCATTCAGCCATCATAGAGTGTCTAATGACTCAGTTGTATTTTCGGAGGGAGGGGACTATCTGTCATTTTGTGCTGGAGAGGAAGTACAGGGGTTAAGGTCACAGGCCAGTGTTTAGAGCTACCAGCTGGTGATCTTGGAGGCCTGGTGAGTTCCTCTGTAAAACTGGTCACCTTAGAGGACTCTTGTGAGGTGGTCCTAATGTCTGGTGTGTGGCTATCATTTGCCAAGGCTCTCACCATCAAAATTCCCCATGTTGGATTTAACTATGCGTCCCAGCCCTCTGAGCTCTCTTTGGATCATGGTTGTGTCTTCTCCCTGCTTCAGGTCCTCCTCCAATTTGCTAAGCCCGACAGTCATGTCCTCAGCCACACTGTCAAGGGAAATATTGGGTGGGGCTGAAGACAAAGGCCAGGGCTGCTCCTCTCAGTTTCTGCCAGGCCATTTAACAAGTTATTAACCCTAATACTTCGTCAATGATACCTCAGCCCTGACTTCCCCACCTTGTCCCTGAGGATAATTTTCCAAAGGCTTTGCTGAATTTGCTCTTACTTTCTACTGACTCTGGCTCCTGTCCCTCTTCTATTTGTGGACTGACTTCAGCCAAGTGGCTTAGAATGACACTGCTCTTTATTTTAAAATAGACTGGGAGTTTGGCCCACTGAATCTTTTGTTCCAAGGCTGTTCAAGAAAAGCTTACAGATTTGGAAACTAATACAAGCCCACAATGATTGATGGGGTGGCTTCACAGCACAGTGGTTAACTTTTCCCTCAAAACAAGTAGCAGGACTCTAAAGTACACAAAGTAAAAGAGGGCACAGGTAGTGTTTATTACGGAAAAAAATACAAAAATATCACCATTGGTTTGTTTGCAGAATCTGGTTAGGGGTTGATACCCTTTGCCTTGGCAGCCAAAATGTTAAGAACCTATTGGGCCCTATCCCAACTGAGTTACTGCAAAGAATAAGTAAGTGGCCTCTGGTAAGTGCCTCCCTGTTCTGTGCTGAGGACACATCACGTTTTTCTTGTGAGCATTCTGCTTAGTCCAGGCTGCAAAAAATTAAGGCCTAAACTGACCTCATAGAGAATGGCTCAAGGAAGGCCCTAAGGGCTCTGGGAGGCCACTCCTTAAACTTAACCAGGGCAGGGCTCACCGCTGGGTCCTGCCCAGACATCCCAAGACTTGGAGATGTGGGAAACTGCTACACGTACTCATCCATCATCCCTGCTTTGTACCAAGTCCTTAGTACATATAGGAAACTGTCAATACCCTGGACTGGCCTAGTTTTATGGTAAAGATCCTATTATCTATGCAGAATCCGTTCTGTTTTGAAAACCCAGACTAGGATTCAAGTGCCAGCCCTCCTTCACCCCTCAACAGTGGAAAGATAACCAGTTTCCTCACTGATGAATTGGAAGCATTTACAGAAGCTGTGGTCGTTTCGATAATCAAAGCATGTCTATCTGTTTAAATCTGATAATTTTAATTGCATTCTAACTCCAAGACGACTGGTAAATTGTGTGGAGTAGATGAAAACTCAACAGAGAAGTGCCTGGTATTCGTTCGGTACTTTAAATAAGGCACCTTTATCCCCAAGGCTCAGAGGGGCTTTATCACTAACCCCAGACCACATGTGGCTGTGTGAGGCTAACTGCTGAGATGGGAGTCCTTTTCCTACCTCTCACTATTGAGATCATCTTGGTATTTAAAGCCTTGGGGAATGTACATTTCTATCTGTAAGATACCCCGTTTCTTTAGCTGCTCTACTGACTAAACCAGCACTTTTCTCTTTCCTTTCTCTCTGTTTTGGCAATTAATTGCTCAGGTCAAAAGCTGTGGTGTCACCTTTCAGTCCCCATCCCCTGCATGAAGGGGGACCTGCTGGTGAACAGCTCCTTGAAGACCATGATAAAAGCCAGACCGGATGGCAGCAGGGAGACCCACTGTGACATCCAGTGGCACAGGCCCTGATTTGTACCTGTGGCTGTTGGAAGGAATGGGGGGGGGGGCAGGGAGAAAGGTGTTTCTCCATTCCCCAGGGTAAGCCTGCGGCTCTTGGCCAGTGTGAGGTGGCCTTTTAGCCCTGGCCAAACCTGCCAGCAGCCTTGGGGATGGTGGCACTGTTTCCACCACTGTCAAGCTAGCAAGACCATGACTTATCCACACAGTGCTTTGTCATCTCAGAGGCCAGGGGTGCTCCTTCCCATATGAGCAAGTCCTTAGCCCCTCTTTTGCAATTAGGTGTCTTCCCTCCCCAGGAAGCCTGTAAAGCTGGACCCAGCTGCCCCAGGATGTGCTACGATTTACCTGCAGAAAACACCCCCAAACTACACCACCAACTGAAGAGTGAGGAAATCCACGGTCTTCAGTGGAAAAGGTTCATCCACACAGGCTGAAAGATGGAATGCCACCTGCATGTCAAGTCCAGGTAGGTGGAGTGAACGGTCTCATTAGAAGGTGGATAGGTAACTTGCCTGAAGCAAGAGTGTTTGGCAAGGCAGAGGAACTGGTATCCAGAATCCCGAGGCCGGAATGCTGGCATGCAGCCCCCTTGCTGCCCCCTCTCTCCATCTTTGTCTTCTGGACACCCACTTCCTTTCTTTCACTCCTCACAAGGCAAAAGCCCACTGCTTGGCGGATTTCCCAACTCCCGGTCTCAAGCTTTGTTTCCTCTCCGTAAGTGGTTCCTGTTCCTCTGTCCTCTTGGGATCTGGTGAGAATCCCAGGACTCTGTGGGGGCTGGAGCAAGCTCATGGATTCCTCTATTTCCGGACCTCTCAGGAACACAGTTCACTTGCGAACCAGGGGCAAGACTTCTTGGAACTTAAACAGCTGATTAGGCAACATCCAAATCAGAGGAGCCATAAACTAAGCCTGAGTGTGCCACATGAATTTTTAATAACTCAAATATCTAAGACCTCTATAGCACACCAAAGTGATCACTATGAGAAAGCACTGCATAAAGTCAGACTTTCCACAAGTGAACTGCTGGCTCTTAGTAAGCTTTCTAATCCATGCTGCGTGGAGAGAATGTGCTCAGTGCTTCCTTCAGCTGTAGTTTATACATTTGGTCAGGAGCACCATGGTGCAGGAAAAAGGAGCATTTATAGCCCTGCTTTCCACCTTGTCGGGTGGATCCAGTCCTGCGAACGAGCATTCCCAGCTATGCCTTTGCTATTTACAGGAAAGCCCAGAGTCACGGGCCAAAAGCTCTAGATTCCACTTGTCAGAGGTGGAATAAAATCACTTATGTCAAAGGGTTTTAAAAGGAGCCGGGGGGCTATTAAGGAGGTGGGCCTTCTGCGCGTCCTCACCCTACAGAACCATGAACTTCTGAACTGGGTTAAACCACAGATCTTCCCAAGGGCTCTGCACAGATCTGCAACTTTCTACAGTAACAGACTTTTGCTTTTGGGAACAGCCTTAGCAACCAGTTACGTTCAGCCAAGATTAGTCTTCTGCCACCAATCAGAATGCTTTGTAAACAATACAGAGGCCCTTTTTGTTTTTTAAAAACCTGGTTTTTGCTCCCTAGTGGAACACTATTTGGATTGCAACCTGAATCTGTGTACCCAAATTGCAATTCTTTAATGCCAAATAGTTGTGCTTAGTTGATTTTTCAGATTGACACGCTCTCTCGACCTCAGTGCTGTGTTGCTGAGTGACCTCGTGTATGGGAACCACGTTCCCCACACGTGCAGTGTGGTGAAGCACCCCTGCAGTGGGCCACTAGAGTAGGGATCAGCTGTTCGGTTTTGTTCCCTGGAGCACCCAGTGCCTGACACAGCTTAAGCTGAAACAACTCTGAAATTACCACCAATGGACGGGAAAGGGCTTTGAATTCCAAGGGAAGTGATGAGGAGGAAACAAATTATGGCTGACACAGCCGCGAGGAGTGGACAAAGTACTGTTCTGGGAGAGGCTCAGTAACACATGAGGAGTTAAGAATCCGAACCTGAAGAAGTGTTCATTCAGTCTTGCAAACAGAAAGTGGTCTATAAATTGCACAGGAATAGAAATAATTTCTGGATGAAAAACCTCTTACCTGGCTTATCCCTCCCAGAAGAGGGAAGAGGCCGGAGTTCTACAGCCAGATCTCCAGGACTTCATACACACTCCGGGGCAAGGCTGCCACCTGTGTTAAGAGCCATTGTTCTTGAAGTGATTTCATTGTTGGAAATTGCCAAGGCAATGTGACTGAGTGAAGGGAGGAGGCTGTCCAGGCCAGTATGCACTGGAAGATCAGAAGTAGGATGGGCTGCTTTCCTTCTGAGCCTGTACTGTCTGCCCTGCTTCTACGGAGAAGGAGAATTGCAGTTGACATTCTTGATGACTGTGCTTCATGTATATACAAAACGGCTGCATTCCAAGGCTCTGACGTAAATGTTGGCCTTTACCAAACACAAATGTCTACATACAACACCGATCTGGTTAGCAGTAATGTGAGAGCTGCTATGCAGACACGGCAGATTCTATTTTTGACACTTTATTGACAAAACAGAACTCCCTCCCCTCCACCCTCACAGAGAACTAGTCTTGCGTTTTTCTTATGGGTTACATAACTTACCTGTTTAACCAAGGCTTGTGCTGGCATGCTACAAAGGTAATTCAGATAGTAGCCTACCGCTCCCCCCCCCCCCCGCCAACCCTCCAGATCTGGTTTGAACTGTCCCTACACAAGGAGTTGTGTGGCTGTCTTATTTAGAAAAGCTGAAGCTGTAATAACAGTAATGGAACATACTAGGCTTTTGGATAAACTTTGCTGTCCTATCTTCATTAGCTCAAATTAAAGTTACTATGAGTGAGACTTCCAGCATGCAGTCTCTTTAGAGGAGGAAGAACCTCAGACCAATGAGGAGGGATGGTGGTCTGTGCTAGACCTTTGTCAACATGCCTTGCCTAATGCAAAGACTTCTTAGAGGACCGCAGAACTCTGAGCATCTGAGAAACCAGAAAAAAAGTAAGATGAGGACCTAAATCTGTATCAGGCAAGGGAGGGGAGAAGACTGTAAGGAAAGACCAAAATCGTGTGCTGTAATTGCAGCACCCCCCACGCCTCCACAACAGCATTACTCCCAGGACCAGGGGAAATTCTAATATGTCTTCTGTGGTTAATTTAAAACAAAAGGAATATTTGTGGCTCCCGTGTCAAAGTTTTAAGGGCTTTGTGGACTAGCAGCTGGGATCCAAATTACATCCAAGAGACCCATGTGGGTATTTTTCCCCCCTAAACCTGCACAGGAGCAAGTATGACAAAAAATTATCTTCCTTCTGTCTGGAATTTAGGTTTTTTATGAAGATAGAAAGATCAGAATGACCACTGCCAGGATAATACTTCTAACCATTATTGACACTTACCCTTAATTGGAGTCATTTGGGAAGAGTTCCCCCCCCCCCCCCACTGTCCTGTTTAATTAGCCATTAGCATCCTGGAGGGCTAAGGAAGAAGTACAGTGGATAAGCAGCGAGCACACGAGTGTACCTTTGGTCTTCACCAAATCCAGAGGCTGTTCTGAGTTCTGTGGACAATGGAAGCTTCAGTTCCTTGACATCTCTGGGACTGAAATGAACCAGAGCCACAGGTGACCTTGTCTGGAGACAGGGTCTTCCCGTCAGTCTTCTGGAACAGGCAGAGCAGGTAGGAGGTGATGGGAGCTCTGTGTGGTACCACCAACCAAAAGTGAAGATGAGGTGACAAAGGCTAGAAAGGAGTCATTTATTAAAAAAAACAAAACCAACAAAACAACAAAAAACGGAACAGCCCTCAGCAGGATTTGAAGACACAACAGAAGAACCCACCATCCTGATTGCTTTACGCCCCCATGACCGCAGGACACGCACCACCTATGAGTTCTGTCCAGAAGCACGGCAACCGGTTCATTGCACAGGTCAAAGCTGAGTCAGGTCACCTGCTGAAGGGAGAGAGCGGGACACGTAGGCCCTTCTCCCACCTCTGCTGTCAGGTAGCCAGGCTTCTCTCTGCCTCTACAATGGGCCACTTGTTAGGCCAGGGCTGCGGAGACAACAGCGAGCTGACCTGAGCACACTAGCTACTACCAGAAGGCTGGCTCTCCAGCAAAGACCACAGCACACAGCCAGATTCTAAGGGGACAGAGCAGCTTGCTCCTTCCACGGTGCCTGGAATGTAGGACCCAGCTCAGAGGGACAGTGGACATTTGTCCCCAATACCCAGTTGTTACCACAGGTAAACCAAGACTATAATCACAACAGCAAGGACAGGATTGGGTTGCTTTTTTCCTTTTTTTTTTTTCAAGGAGTGAGGGCATGGAAAATACAGCACACCAATGAAACAAAATGCCAAAAAAAAAAAAAATACAAAAACAATAGAAAATAGAAAAATGTATTTACAAGTAGTACATTACTATGATCAGAAAGCACAAAGACACCTGCTGCTGTATTACATGCATTGGTTCAAGAAGAAACTACTAAAAACCCTGCAAGGGAGAAGCCTGTAAAAACAAAAAAAAAGGGCCAAAAAGTTTGAACTTTTCATCCCTAATTGGCTACACTGATCAAAACCAAACGAGAGCCCCCGAAAGTCCATGAGTATATCAGTACGAATACTATACTGGTTTTTAACTGCACGTTCAGTTGTGGAGGGGAGAGACAGCAGCGTATCCATATACAAGGAAGCCGGAGTAAACTGCTCTACATGCTAAAAATTACAGCAAGTCCCTGTCTGCTACACAGCATGATCTTAGCGGGTTTTAATTCTTGTTTATTCATATATATAGTGATGTGTGCGTGTATGTATAAAAACCGTGCCCTCGTTCACTGCCAACACAACAGCTGGGTGGACATGAACTCATTACAACAAATTCTTATGTGTATGTTGTAAGAAGTCACTCAATGTCTGTGGATTTAATAAGTCACTTCACACCACAGAAAATATTTAATAAATCCAGAAAAAGGAAAGAATATAACGACAGAAGAGCTTCTGTCTCAGTTCTCTGAAACGGAGTCCCCCATAGGAAACTGGTCCCAAAGTTCTTGAGGGTTCACTGAAGAAACTTCGGTTTGCTAATATTTTTCATCCTTTTAGTGTTCAAAAGGTATAGAACGACTCCTCGCCGTGGTCAGTTTTAAACAGTCCTATCTCCATCCCCCACAGGTAACAGTCTGGTGCAGATTCATAAAAACGGGAGGAAGGAGCGCTGGGGAGAGCCTGTCACTTCAGGAGGGGCTCCGCCACTACAACGGCAGGAAGAGAAAGAACCAAGCAGGGCTCCAGGACCTCGCTCCTGCAGACGCAAAATCCAGTCACACGTCAGTTCCTTATACAGGTACGTCTCCAAGTACCAGGCCAGCTCTAAGAGGAAACAAAACCACGCGTTGACAGAAAAGGACTCAGATGGCCATTCTGGTCACTCTCTGGGATCCATCATACTTCCAGGAACCGGGAGCTGCTGGACTTGGAGTGGAATGGCTCAGACCACATCCGCCGAAGGTCACCCTGGGGAAGAAGGAACTTTAATAAGGTACGGATTTAAACATGAGCCACACACATCTGTAAGTCCTTTCTGATTCTTGATCTCAGATCAGATGGCTTCTGTGGAAAATCAAAGAACATTCAAACTTTACTCACTGAAAAGTAACCCACCATTCTTTGAAGAGCTCACTAGAAGAGCTCTGAGGCCCCTCCAGCAAAGAAGGGTGTAAGGTCTACTGATGCTGAAGCTAAGTTAGTTTACCTCTCTGATTCCTCCTCTGTAAAAATGGGGATAATACAAATCTTGTAAATCAGGGAATGCTCCAAGTCTAGCTGTAATCATATTTTTCTTAAATATCTCCAAATTTTAATGCACAGTATTAAAAAAGCTATTAGGTGACAAATGGTGCTGCTTTTAAGGGAAGTCTCTGCGGCTGGGCTCTAGGGATTTCAGTTAGTTCATCTATGACTGGGAGGCGTAGTAGTTTTAATTCACTAGCAATTTCTGCCAGGGGCTGCAATAGGCTGGAAGAGGTTGCTAATACCAAGTGAGCAAAGACCCATGGACCCACTATGAAGGTCAAGAGCTCTGAAGCTTAAGCAGACCCATCTCCGGCAAGAATACCTACCCAAGTCCAGGGTCAATGCCAAGTTACTGCTTTCACAGGTTTCTAACTGCTTCTCTCACCTTTAAATAGGCCATTGTGAGGAGTGGCAATAAGGTGAATGGCACCAAATAGAGGAGGGCGGGCTGGGCTGCTCGGTGAATGCGGGACGCCACGGTTGCAGTAAGCAGACCTACAAGGGGAGAAACATTCATGAGCAGCACCGAGGGGTCAGCCCTCAGAGGGGAGAGCCTGCTACCTGCCAGGGTCTTGACTGGACAGCTCTCCTGTGGCACATGCCATCCAGTGGGAAGCCCAGTGAGAGGCCCAGATTGTGATCTCTGCCCAGCGTGGAGCAGCACAGCTTTGAAAGTCCTACTATTCCAAGGACCCATGAGTGGCCCAAACCCCCCTCGGTGCTTAGGTTCTTGGTCCAAGTCCTCACTTCTGCCCTGAGTGTGCCTGGTCCTCCTCTCTCGTGTGGTAGGTGATGCCAGACTCAGAGGCAAAAGAGCTGGGGTCAAGTTCCAACTCTGCTGCTTCTGCAAGTGGTGTCACCTGGGTCATGGCGTTTCACCTCTGCGCCTCAGCTTCCTCTACTGTGCAACAGGGCTAATGCCACTTGCCCTGCCAGTCTCTGAGCCTGTGTGCTGAAATGAACCACCCTGCTGTAGCCACTGGAGGTATAGACAGGTTCCCACTATTCCTATAGCCGCAGTACGTGGGTCTCTCCCTGTCTGTGTGTAAGTGAGCAGGCTAGAGAAAAACTGGCCCAGGGAGAGTCTGAGGTTAGAGATGCCAGACATGTTAGAACAAACAAAGGGAAATACCTGTTTAATGAAGTGGGAAATAAACTTGGCATTGATTAACCTCAAGCTGAAGATTCAATTAAGCACACAAACTGATCCACGATCATTGTGTGGTAGATGTTTCTGACTCAGGCCTGATCAGTCTTCCCACAATGTTCTTCAGACGTGCTGTTGGATAAAGAACTGGGCTGGCCAGTATAATAAGAATCAGCCATTTCATGGGCCACTGCTATTCTTTCTCTGCGGTGGTCTAGAACAGCAACCAGAGTTACTGCTCTCCTTCCATCTAGTGTCTGCAGCTAGACGACCCGATTTAACTCCAGGGCTTGGAGGACAGTCAGAGAGGGGATCACACGCAGGCTCTCCGGCTCTCTCTTACCTACAAAGTATCCAATGAGGGTGCAGTGAAAGTAGGAGACCTTCTGCATGCGTCCAGAGATATTGGCGGGTCCAGAGGCACCGCAGGAGTCACCGTTGGCTTGTTTTTTGTAGTTGTCATAACGAAGGACAAAGCACAACAGGAGTCCAGGCATCACGATGTCCCCAATGCCCAACATAGAGAAGTGACTGCCAGTGGAGCTGGAATGTAGTGTCATATGTCAGGGATGCCACCCTCAATAATCCCATTTCTCCTCCTCCTGTGCAGAGTCGTCTGTCAGCTTTTTAAGAAGTTGGACTTATCTGAATGGGAGATGGAAATCTCTAGAGGTGGAAGAACACTAGTTTTTAAGATTTTAGAGATTACAAGCCACAAGAGTACTGGCAACAGACACCTTCAACCAGGCCTCTCACTGCTTCAGGAGAGCACCTCTAAAGTGACTGCTAAAATCATCTAAGAACTGCCTCCTCTAGAAATGTCAAGCGATTCAGTAATTTGTCACACACCACTGTGACTTTAAACAAGCACCTGACTACTACCATTGATATTAAAGCAACACAATTTTTTCCAAGATCGTATCATCAGCAACTGTATAATTTTAGCATTAGGACATATTTTTACAAATGTTTTAGAAGTAAAAAAGATTCTCCTGTTGATTTTCTCCAGCCAACTCTAAAATATGGTAACAGTAGTAACATATGGTTGTTTGATAACATTAATCAATAATAAAAGGCAGCACCTGTATCATTTAGTGATAAATCTTTGCAAGTCAAATCCGTATTCTCTTCCTCATTTGTAAAATGGAGAGGATGACTCACAATGCTTTTCCAGTCTAGGATAAGAATGTTGATTGACAAAGGCTAATCAAGGAACACAGAGGCACAGGGAGACCATGCGTTCACTGTCACTACATGAGGCCCAACATGCCAGTCCTACCTTGGGAAGACCAGTTTTCCAGGCAGAGACAGGCGAGGAACATCGCGCCCAACATTGGGCCCCAGATGGAGCTTCCGGGATAGAACGTCAAGGGGATTGTCAGCCGGCTGCGTGGCCACCTTCACCATGACATTGCTATTGAAGATGTAGGCAGAGAAAAACACCTGCCGAATGGAGAGACGTCTTTAAAAGAGGAAGCTGGAAGCAACCTAATTTCAGCATCAGCCCTTCTTGTTCTTAAGAGCAAAGTCTCAGAATACTGAAACATCAAGCTTTTTTGACTGCATGCTTGGAAGAGGCAGAAAATCTTGTCTGCCTGTTCTCTCCCCCATCCCCAAGAGACACAGACGTACTGTTTAACATGTCTCAACAAACAAAGGCGTGGACAGATGCCTGCTCACCTTTTAACATGTACTGTTCAGGACTGGAGGGAGTGATCTTAGGCAGGAGGTAGTCCAGCCAGAATTCAGATACTTACAGTTAAGAACTTTTAGGAATGAATGCACAAGAGAGAGCAGTGGCTTCAGGGAAACAGACACCTACCCAAAAGACATCGTAGATTAGAAGCCCTGAGAGAAGCAGGCAGGACACCTTGAGGCTGGGCAGGCGGACAAAGGCGATCATGGCGACACAGAGACCCATGGCCAGGGCTGGAGAGGAGAGCACAGACATCGGTCAGTGTGGAGTATGGGCTCATCCTCTTTCCACAAGCTATTCTGCTTGTAAACCTAACAGTTTATAAGTCCCCTCAAAAAATCAAGCAGCTCAGTTTAAGCTCCAGTTTAAGACATTTACACCCTACTTCTGCAAGCGCCCACTGTAGCCAATTCTGACCTGCTGGTCTCTGGGAACATCCTTTCTTTCATGTTCTTGGATAGTGCTCAACTGTGTAAGACACAGGAGATTCTGACTGGAATGATAAAGCTCTCGGCCAGGCCCAGTTCATGACTACTTAGCTCTGTTTCTTGCCTCCCCCATCCCTGAGGATCCTTCCTCCTTGCTCCTGACTTTACATGGTCTGCCCACACCTGAGATCATGTCCCCTTTTATTTACTCAGCAATTCATTCTTCTACCCTTGCCTAATTTTTTTTCTCACACCTCTCAAAATCTGACATACACTATATCTATCTATCTATATACATACATATATGTATCTAAATTCTCTCTCAACTAAAATGCCAGGTCCTTGACGGCATGGTTCCCTGCTGCATCCCGGCAGACTCGAACAGGTCAGGCAGATGAATAGTCTCTCCCTGCCTTCAGCTCTCCTCCATTCTTCTGAAACGCAGGTCTGATTAGACCACATAGCTGCTTCTACCCTTCCCGTGGGTTCTCACAGTGGTACACGGCCCAACAGCTTGGCCAGGCACTGACAGGGATGTAAGGGAGGGTGCTCCCCATGGTGCACGTCCCCTATCCTCAGCGTGCAGTACTGCGGCTCTGTTCTTTACCCACCTAAAATATGCTCACACCTCTCAGCATCACTATGCTCCCTCCTGTTCTCCACAAAAGGACCTCTTCAGGGAACTCTTCCCTAATCTAATCAGATTAAGGACCCCCGCCCCTTTGTGATGCCACAGAACTCTGAATCTCCCTCAACTTGTTCATCCATTCTGTAACAGTGTGATTAATTTATATACAAGTGAATTTATTCCCTTAGCTTGGTGCTCCTGGTAGACAGAAACCATGGCTTATTCTTTCTGTGAAGCCCAAGCACTTGACAGACTGGACATTAAATATTTGCTGAATGAATGAAAAATTATGTTCTACTTTAAATTTCAAATTATTCTAAGGAAAGTAAGAAAAGCAAGTAAGGCCATATTACAGATGGCTATCATTTTAACAGAATTGGTGGTAAATTGTCAATACATGTAGCTAAGTGCACAAATACAGCAGTTTGGTGGACCCTGGACACATCAACTAATATTTGGTGAGCTCCTACTGTGGGAATGGTGTTGCACAAACAAGAGGAGAACCACCATTCCCATCCCTGGGAGACAGCACCAAAACTGGGAAGAAGAACAAACTAGCTCAATCCCCCTTCTGTGGTTACTCTTATCAAGCATTCACTAATCTCCATGATGTGCACTGCAGTATGTGTTTCAGGGAGATGTGGTCAAACACAATTTCTGATTTCACAATAATCTAGGATGTGCTCATTTTGCTAGGGTCTGCTTTAATTTTTTATAAATTTATAAAAACAACCAAGGCCCCTGATATAATCAATCAACCCATACCCATTTTTTAAATAATGAGATTTTCCATTATAATGCTCTTCGGAAACAAAGAGTTGGCTGTGCTGTGAATCAATACACAGGACACCGGCAGGGATAAGCTCAGCTGGCTTGAGGAACAACAGTGGTCAGTGAAGGGTGGGAAGCACTGGGGGCAGACACAGGGGTGATAGTGGTAGGGGAGCAAGAAGTGATCTGTTCAGGAACTTACAAGTGCCTGTGTGCAGTGCAAAGTGCATCAAGGGAAAAAAGGAAGAAATGAAGGCTTGAGATAGACAAGGGACAGGCATGTGGCCGGTGAAGGTCAGTCATACCCCAAAAGAGGGTATGGTAACCAAAGGTACAGACAAGCAAAAGGGCAGGTTCCCGAGGTTAAATGTTTACGCCTCTGTGACAGACGGAGGTAACTGATCCATTCCAGAACTTTCAATTGACCATAGAGTCACTTAATCCTAAACTGGCAGGAGTCTTTCCGATCACATGGTCTAAGCATCCACTTATTGCTTTGCCCCTCCTTTTATGCTAATCCTACCCCACTGGAGAGGAAACCACCCATGGACAAGATGGAACTGCTCAGTGACAGGATTTTCCATGACTCCAGACAATGCCATTCAATCTCTCATCTTCCAAACTAGAACCTCTGCGTCCATTTTCAGTTTATCACAGTCTTTCATCATGTACGCTCATGCTGCAGCCATTCTGGGTGCCACCTTTCATGGTCACAGTCCACCTGTTCATGCTTCCCTACGCCTCTCTAGTTTGACGTGCATCCTTTCCCACTCTGGCTCTCTCCCGCTTATTCTTCACTGCCACTGGAAACACTCACTGTGTGTTTCCTGCATATGGTACTAGGTTCCCTACTCTGTGATGGATCCAGTCTAATTATAAGTCCTGCAGCCTCGGGCACAACTCACAGGACAGTGTGAAGCTTCAGAGTCTGTCTTCCTTTGCTCCCATTCCTCAGGTACTCTTTCATCTCAGCTAAGCTGAGCAATACCCTTTTGCAGTCATGCCAACCAAGCATCGCCACTGTACTGTGAGTCCCACATTGGAAGAGGCAGAAGGAATCCCTCCTGACTCTTTCAGACAGTATCACTCCTACCCCCGAACGAATATTGCCACAATCTGTCACATCCCTGAAACACAAGTATTCATCTAGTTTGCGTCTCTTTTTCTTCATGCTTTCATTTAAATAACCTTCGAAGTCTTTCCTCCTCCTTAGGACTTTTGCAAGCCAAAATGAAGAGGGGCAATAACTTTCCCTCATTCCCTGCTGCTTGAGAAATTCAAGACTCTCCCAAATAACTTTACTAACAATCTTAACTTTTGGTGAAATGTAAATTAACCAAAAGTGTTAAGAGAAGTAAATTACTAATCTTAGCCAGCTATCTAGAATTACTTTCAACGTATTATTGATATAATCTTTGCGTCAGTTTGCCTTCCGCGACCAGTAGGGCCACCGTGTGACAAAGACAATGACACCGAACCAAGCCAAAATGTTCTTGCAAAGGAACATGTTAACCTATAGTAAGGTCTTGAGCAGTGCTCGGTTCTGTAGGATCTGCAGAGCCTTTATCTTAGCCCTATGTAGACTAAATGCCAGAGTCTAGCACTTTACAACAAGAAAACAGATCAATTACTAGGTTTTTGGCACTGCGTGTTTTCTAATCACAGATTAGTAACAAGTGTATTAAATGAGGGGGCTGGACTCGACATCTGTTCAAGACTTCTAGTCCCTGAACTGGTTAGTGGACGTATACTTTGGACCTGGTTTAACGATCTTTGAATAGTAAATGTGTGTGCAAAAGATTCATCAACTTTCAAATGTACCACACCACCCATTGGTCAAATTCTTTTATGGCTTCCCAAGTTTAAAAAGTTAATTTGCCAGATGAAGGTGAAAGTAGATTAAAAAAACTCTAGGTTTAGTTCAAGAACATGCTGAAGTGTCTTCTCACTATTAATGCTTTTTAGTATGTAAGCTTGAAAACTTACTTCATGTCTTGCCCTCAAACAACCACATTTATCATTCTGTTTTCACTCTAAATTAACTTCAAAGAACAGGCTTTCATTAAGAAGCATTTAAAAAAATTCTACTACCAAATTTTCACTGCCTATGATGATTTTGATTCTGCAGAGAAGTCTACAAAGATAATTTCCATGTCAGAGAAGAACAAGTTTCAAAACATTAAACACCATGGCTAGAAAGCTATATTTTCTTAACAGCAGAAAACAAGTCACACACACATCAAACACTAGAGTCTGAGAAACAATTAAAAAAAAGCTCAAAGGTCCCCTTTTTGGTGGGCAGGGAAGGGGGAGAACTCTATTCTTGGTCACAAGGGCAGTTTAACCAGGGCAAACTGGTAGGGAGAAGAGACTCCTAGACAAGTAAATTTTGGGGACCAGCAATAATGACAGAAGGTAATGTAAACATCTACATGTTAGGGTTAAGTGGGGTTTGGGAAACCTCACTGAACCCTCACAGAACTTTAGTTATCAGGTGAATTTTAGGATGGAAATGTACTTCTGACAGTGGTCACTGGGAAAAGAAAGTTGTCTTGTATGGGCAGCTCTCATCAACTTTACAGCCTAGAGGAAATCCCATAGTACAATGGACTCTGCAGTCTATCTTACGGACAGCTGCTTATTCCATTCTTCTGAGTCTAGTAAGCTTGTCCCCAGCCCTGCCTGCAGAAGTACAATGAGGAAAATTCTGCAGACTTGTTCTAAAGTATGTGTTTCAGATGGCTGTGTAAATCAGTGTATCTTGAAAAGAATGTCACCTTCCAATGCCAACCTTTTCTTTTCTAGTGACATACTACTAGAAAATAGGTATTCTTCTGTTCTATGCAATGCTTGGGAAGAGTAGAGATGAGAATATAAACAACACATTGCTTGCTGCTTTGAGAGGTATCTAATCTTTTTGGGTCAGCGGCTTGGTAAACTTAAAACCCTTAGCAAAACCTATAAATAGTATCATGTGTGTCTGGACACATGAATAAAAAGCTCCATAAAAGCAGAACCACCAAAATTAAGTGGGGTTACAAAGAACCTGAGAGGGGACTGAGAGAATACCATCTGTCATCATCTGGACTTTGAGTCGGCCGGCTTTGAGACTAGGTGATGACTGTCTTACATTACTCTAATTAAAACAGTGGCACCTGAAGCTTTTGTCATCTAACATAATAGTCGTAGAGGGAGATCATTTATGTGTAACATTTATGCGAGTGGACTCTTTCATTTGAGGACATCAGCATAATACAATTTCTCTCTAGAGTATATAGCGAACAGTCATTTTAAATGGACTGAAATAATCTGGTGTAGATATTAATCAAGCAACCAGCATTTCTAAATAGTTTTTGTTCAGAAGTAGTAGAGGAGAAGTATCTGTGCTGCTTGTTTCCCCATCAGGAAGCACTGGTTTAGGTGAGATTAAAGGATATAATCATAAAAGCAGCTATGAGACTGACTTGCACTAATATTTACTATCCCTACCCCAATCATTATCATGACTAAGACTCCTTAATTTTCTATAACACAGATTTAAAAAGAGATTCGGCTCTATTAAAGTCTTTCAAAATCACCTACATGTTTTTAGGTTAAGTCATTCTGCAGAAATCAAGAATTAATCTCAGGAAAGCTCAAATGCACACACCTGGTATTTATCAATACTCAATGCCTAGTATATAAAAACAGGCATTCACCCTTCAACTATAAGCTGGGCAAGCAACTTGTGTGACTTTAGATGTAATTTCTTTTTCTCAAACTTATTCTTTATCAACCTCCACAAGCACTGAAGTATCAAATGCCAATCCACAGGAATACTGAAAGCACTGATACTTGATTTGGGAAACTGAATAGTTCTGGTAACCACTTAAAAATCCTGAACACTGCACACTTCAGGACGCTTATACACATTCCAAAGCAAATGATCACAGAAATGTTTTTTACAAGGCAATTTAAGAAGCTCAAACAAGAGACCAAACCTGTCAGCAATCAGCAAATGTGAATTACTGCACAGTCAGGCATTGGTGATTTTGACTCTGCCTTCCATTCCAACTCATTAAAGGTCTCTATATAAATCTAAGAGGTAACTTGATCTGCAACCTCAAGGAAATACTTTAGAGTTTCCATAGGTTGGTATATGGTAGGCACTCAAAAAAAGCAATGAACAACTATGACGATAAACATAAACAAATTATGTATTTATAAAATTATAAATATTACATAACCACTGGCAACCACTCACCTGTTCTCCATCACCATAATTCTTATTATTTCTAAAAATATTTTTTGCTGAAGAAGTATATCAGATATCTGTATGGTTTACAATTTGAAAAGTCCTTTCTCTATAATTATCACTTTGGATTAAAGTAACACTGAGTTGTGCACTTATACACTTGTACATTATACCTCAAAAAGCTGTTATTCAAAAATATCTTAAGAATGTGGGTAAAAATAAAAAACGTGACAATATGTAACACCGCCTAAGGACACCTAATATTCACAGTAATCAGAGGAAATGTTACTAACACATAGAAAGAAGAGGAAGGGAGGACAAATTTAACTGTATAAACTATATTAAAACTTCAACTTTTCACATGTTACTCACCATCCATGAGAAGCCAATGGCCAGTGAGAACCCAGATAAGGACGAGCATGACAGACAGAGAGAATGACAGTAATTCAGCAGCAGTGAAACGCCCACAGCAACCAAAGGAAATCCTGAAAAACACACATCATTTATTGAACTAAGGCAACACCTTATAGTTCAATAACCAAACTCTACCTTGGTCCTTCATGATCAGAACTCATGATGGCCAGATGAGAGTAGCAGGCAATACTCAGACACTGGAATTCGAAAATACCCAAACCTCCTTGGAGTAAGCTACAGAAATGCAGAGGAATTAATTAAACTTCTGCACCCATCTGATATTGTACGTTTTCTCCCAAATTATCAGCATGGGTGTTTAGAAGTTTAAAGTGACAACATCAATCTTTGGAGAATTAAGTACATTATAGGGGAAATTCTGTTCTTATGAGGAAAACAAAATGCAGAAGTACTGACCTTCAATTCACTGGGCAATGATGAATACATATCTATAAAATGGCAATAGGTCTATCTGGTTATCCCTAATTCCTGGGAAAATCAGCTGCCCCAAGTGACTGGTTTCCTAAGTGCATCCAGCATCTCTATTAGCACAGCATTTTGTTTCCATGGGGCAATAACTTTAGGAGTTAAGATGTGAAAGGTGTGCACACAGGGTTTGAACCTAAGTGGCTAGTATATACTGTAGGTCACCAAAGATGAAAGGCAAAGAATGCCTGAGTCAACCACTATTTTCACATCCCAAATACTCCCTAGTAAAGGAACGAAAGCATTGCTTCAAAACAAAACTGCTCATCTTTCAATAATCTAAGCAGGAAGCATATTTCAACGACTCAGACTTCCTAAGATTTGTTTACATTTCCTCTGCTATGAAAAGGTGCAAAAGGAAGTACCATCTCCCAGTCTTAAAGATCAAACATCTCCCTTCCCAGTCTTCTGGCATTTGTGTGCTCCGGTCAATATCAGAAATTCAGACTCCTAACAATGTTATCAAGTGCATGATAAAAACATATACAAATTCATAATTTAGAGGAAAATCCCAAGTCCTTACTTATTCTGAGGTGAACAGGGTCTTGTTAAATACTGGCACATCGGGAGGAGGAGGAAAGCAAAAGCTATTGTTGCAAGAACTAGAGAAAGAAAATATATGGTTAAGTTTTGTTGTTTATTTTCAACAACCATAAGAAAAATGGCATGACTTATGGAAACACTGACTGCCCAGAAAACTTTTCTCAACAAGTAGATACAATTAATTAACTAGACATAAAGCACTGCACAGATAAAGTCTTGAGAAGAAAGAAGTACCTGATTTGAAGTAGGGGAAGCAGAGACATCTAGGGTTTCTCATTCTCGTCTATCTTAATACGAAAAGAGAAACAGCGGGCCAGGGGATGATCTGACATGTCCAGCATTTTGATTTTTTTTATACACTTTCATCACCTCTTGGCTTAAAAACTGATCAGAGGGCTGACAAATTACTTTGATTAGTTATCACTGTGTCTGTCTACAGAAACATCAGTGGGGCTGCCAATGACCACTATGTCACACTGGACCTTCTGGTAACCTCCCAGACAAGGAGCCATAGTCGAAATGGTCCTACTCTGGTGTCATAAAGCCTGCAACGTTTTCAAACCCCTGGCCTTTTGTTCAGGCTGTGCTGGCAGTCCCAAACTGTTGATATGTATATCCAGTGGTTCAAGGAGAAGTGTGGGGAGAAAAAAACAGACTTAAGAAGAAAACTTGCATGGCCTGGTGTATACATCTTAAGTTTTGAATGATGATTAAAAACAGGTGAAAAAAATTCCTTTTAGGTTAATGTTTAAGAATAGAGAAGAAACTCATTTACCTGCTGTACATATTGTAAAAACTACTTGAACTGAGTCAAAGAAGAAGAACATTACTAGGAGAGAGACAGAAGCTCCAATTGGAAGGAACAGGGCCTGGGTAGAGTCAATAGTTTGGATACCTGAAAAACAAAAAGGGACATATTAACAACTTACATAACAGGCGATGTGCCCGTGTACTCCAGACACTTTAACAGTTCTAGGGGTTAGTATATAAAATACAGATTATCTAGGTCCTCTGATTCTTTCCTTCCCACTGAGATTATGAACTCCTTGCTCTCCTCATGGTGCCTTCATTATCTACCTCCTGGTGCTGACAATCTGTTTGATAGGGTGCCAAAAAACCCCCCAAACAAACAAAACCCAAAAAAACCAAGAACATCAACAGGGGGTAAAAATTCAGATTAGCTGGGGTGCCTGGGTGGCTCAGTCAGTTAAGCGTCTGCCTTCGGCTCAGGTCACGGTCCCAGGGTCCTGGGATCAAACCCCGCATGGGGCTCCTTGCTTGGCAGGGAGCCTGCTTCTCCCTCTCCCTCCATCTGCCTGCGGCTCCCCTGGCTTGAGCTCTCTCTCAATCTTAAATAAATAAATAAATAAATAAATAAATAAATAAATAAATAAATAAATATCTTTTTAAAAATTTCAGATTAGTCAATTTGAGTACATTTGTAGTCTCATGTGTAGGTCTGGTAAAAGAGGTGGTTTAAATCCACTGACTAGGGGCGCCTGGGTAGCGTAGTCGTTAAGCATCTGCCTTCGGCTCAGGGCATGATCCCGGCGTTCCAGGATCGAGTCCCACATCGGGCTCCTCTGCTGGGAGCCTGCTTCTTCCCTCTCTCGCTGGCTGTCTCTCTGTCACATAAATAAATAAAATCTTAAAAAAAAAAATCCACTGACTAAAATAATTTCTCATCATCTACAAATTTATTCATGATCACTCTTCCCCACTGTTGCTGAGTATCAACTCTGGGTGGAGTGGGGGAGTGGAGGGAATAAGACACCTGAAACCTGAAAATCAGAAAAATTATTTCATGAGAACATTTTAAGGAACGAATAGGAGATACATGGGAGAAAAGAATTACTTGGGATACAGTAGGATTTAGCACAGTGGTTTTCAGTTCTTGGTTACTCATGAGAATCACCTGGAGAGCTGTAACAATTAACAATGCCCAGGCCCAACCCTGGATCAATGAAACTGAAATCTCTGGGGGTTAGTAGGCCCAGCTAAAAAATTTTATTTTGCACACAGAGTTGAGAATCATTAATAAAATATTTGGTAGAGAAGAGAAACATGGCAAAATCTGATAACCACTGAATTAAAAGAAAAAATTACTAATCTTGTTTGTGGTCTACTTCCAAATTAATCCTGCAGAGATATAAAGTTCTTGAGAGGAATCAAAGAAAAAAAATACTCATAGGAGCTATATAAAGAAGTATCAGAAGCCTCTCTTCATTAAATTAAGGGTATGAATAAGGTATAATGTGATCAGGATGAACGTAACTAGGCATAAAGGGTTGCAATCATCAACCAATGCTTAAAAACTGCTCTTGGGTAGTCTGCAAGAGACTCATTTTAATTTTTTTAAAGATTTTATTTATTTATTTGACACAGAGAGAGAGACAGCCAGTGAGAGAGGGAACACAGGCAGGGGGAGTGGGAGAGGAAGAAGCAGGCTCCTAGCGGAGAAGCTCAATGTGGGGCTCGATCCCAGGACCCTGGGATCATGCCCTGAGCCAAAGGCAGATGCTTAACAACTGAGCCACCCAGGCGCCCAGGCAAGAGACTCATTTTAGACCCAAAGACACCTCCAGATTTAAAGTGAGGGGGTGGAAAACCACTTATCATACTAACGGACATCAAAAGAAAGCTGGGGTGGCAATCCTTAAATCAGAAAAATTAGATTTTAAACCAAAGAGTGTAATGAGAGATGAGGAAGGACACTATATCATACTTAAAGGGTCTATCCAACAAGAAGACCTAACAATTGTAAATATTTATGCCCCTAACATGGGAGCAGCCAATTATACAAGCCAATTAATAACAAAATCAAAGAAACACATCGACGATAATACAATAATAGTAGGGGACTTTGAGAACCACCTCACTGAAATGGGCAGATCATCTAAGCAAAAGATCAACAAGGAAATAGGGGCTTTAAATGACACACTGGACCAGATGGACTTCACAGACATATTCAGAACATTCCATCCCAAAGCTATAGAATACACATTCTTCTCTAGTGCACATGGAACGTTCTCCAGAATAGATCACATCCTGGGTCACAAATCAGGTCTCAACTAATACCAAAAGACTGGGATCATTCCCTGCATATTTCTGGACCACAATGCTTTGAAACTGGAATTCAATTACAAGAGGAAAGTTGGAAAGAACTCAAATACATGGAGGCTAAAGAGCATCCTACTAAAGAATGAATGGGTCAACCAGGAAATTAAAGAAGAAATAAAAAAAATTAATGGAAACAAATGAAAACACACTTCAAAATCTTTGGGATGCAGCAAAGGCGGTCCCTAAGAGGGAAGTATATAGCAATACAAGCCGTTCTCAAGAAACAAGAAAGGTCTCAAATATACAACCTAACCTTAAACCTAAAGGAGATGGAGAAAGCAGCAAATAAAGCCTAAGCCCAGCAGAAGGGAAATAATAAAGATCAGGGCAGAAATCAATGGATAGTAGAACAGATCAATGAAACCAGGAGCTGGTTCACTGAAGGAATTCATAAGACTGCTAAACCTCTTGGCTAGACTTATCGAAAAGAGAAAGGACCCAAATAAATAAAAGCATGAATGCGAGAGGGGAGATCACAACCAACACCAAAGAAATACAATTATAAGAACATATTATGAGCAACTATATGCCAACAAATCAGGAAGAAATAGATGCATTCGAAATAAATGCATTCCTAGAGACGTGTAAACCACCAAGACTGAATCAGGAAGAAATAGAAAACCTGAACGGACGCATAACCAGCAAGGAAACTGAAGCAGTAATCAAAAATCTCCCAAAAAACAAGAGCCCAAGGCCAGATGGCTTCCCAGGGGAATTCTACCAAACATTTAAAGAATTAATACCTATTCTTCTGAAACTATTCCAAAAAATAGAAATGGAAGGAGAACTTCCAAACTCGTTTTATGAGACCAGCATTACCTTGATTCCAAAACCAGATGACCCCACCAAAAAAGGAGAATTACAGACCAATATTCCTGATGAACATGGATGCAAAAGTTCTCACCAAAAACTAGCCAACAGGATCCAACAGTACAGTAAAAGAATTATTCACCACGACTAAATGGGATTTATTCCTGGGCTGTAAGTTTGGTTCAACATCTGCAAATCAATCAATGTGATATACTACAGTAATAAAAGAAAGGACAAGAACCATATAATACTCTCAATAGATGCAGAAAAAGCATCTGACAAAGTACAGCATCCTTTCTTGACTAAAACTCTTCAGAGTGTAGGGATAGAGGGCACATAGCTCAATATCATAAAAGCCATCTATGAAAAACCCACAGCAAATATCATTCTCAATGGGGAAAAACTGAGAGCATTTCCCCTAAGATCAGGAACACGGCAGGGATGTCCACTGGGTCCATCAGCACTGCTGTTCAACATAGTACTAGAAGTCCTAGCCTCAGCAATCAGACAACAAAGAGAAGTAAAAGGCATCCGAATTGGCAAAGAAGCAGTCAAACTCTCACTCTTTGCAGGTGACACGATACTCTGTGTGGAAAACCCCAAAGACTCCACCCCAAAACTGCTAGAACTCATACAGGAATTGAGTAAAGCAGAAGGATATAAAATCAATGCACAGAAACCAACTGCATTTCTATATACCAACAACGAGACAGAAGAAAGAGAAATTAAGGACTCGTTCCCATTTACAATTGCACCAAAAACCATAAGATACCTAGGAATAAATCTAACCAAAGAGGCCAAGGATCTGTACTCAGAAAACTACAGAATACTCATGAAAGAAATGGAGGAAGACACAAAGAAATGGAAACACATTCCATGCCCATGGACTGGAAGAACAAATACTGTGAAAATGTCTATGCTACCTAGAGCAATCTACCCATTCAGTGCAATCTCTGTCAAAATACCATCAACTTTTTTTTTTTTGCAGAAATGGGACAAATAATCCCAAAAATTGTATGGAACCAGAAAAGACTCCGAATAGCCAGAGGAATGTTGAGAAAGAAAACCAAGACTGGTGGCATCACAATCCCGGGCCTCAAGCTCTATTACAAAACTGTAATCATCAAGACAGTGTGGTACTGTCACAAAAACAGACACACAGATCAACAGAACGGAGAACCCAGAAATGGACCCTCCACTCTATGGGCAACTCATCTTCAACAGAGCAGGAAAGACTACCCAATAGAAAAAAGACAAGTCTCTTCAACAAATGGTGTTGGCAAAACTGGACAGCCACATGCAGAAGAATGAAACTGGACCATTTTCCTACACCAGACACAAAAATAAACTCAAAATGGATGAAAGACCTAAATGTGAGACAGGAATCCATCACAATCCTAGGGGAGAACACAGGCAGCAACCTCTTCGACCCTGGCCGCAGCAACTTCTTGCTAGACACGTCTCCAAAGGCAAGGGAAGCAAGGGCAAAAATGAACTACTGGGACTTCATCAAGATAAAAAGCACAGCAAAGGAAACAGTCAACAAAACCAAAAGACAACCGACAGAATTGGAGAAGATATTTGCAAATGACATATCAGATAAAGGGCTAGTATCCAAAATCTATAAGGAACTTAACAAGCTCAACGCTGAAAGAACAAATAATTCAGTCAAGAAATGGGCAGAAGACGTGAACAGACATCTCTTCAAAGAAGATGTCCAAATGGCCAACAGACATATGAAAAAGTGCTCAACATCACTTGACATCAGGGAAATACAAATCAAAACCACAATGAGATACCACGTCACACCTGTCAGAATGGCTAAAATTAACAAGTCAGGAAATGACATATGTTGGCAAGGATACGAAGAAAGGGGAACTTTCCTATACTACTGGTGGGAATGCAAGCTGGTGTAGCCGTTCTGGAAAACACCACGGAGGTTCCTCAAAAAGTTGAAAATAGAGCTACTCTACGACCCAGCAATTGCACTACTGGGTATTAACCCCAAAGATACAAATGTAGTGATCCAAAGGGGCACCTGCACCCCAATGTTCATAGCAGCAATGTCCACAACAGCCAAACTTTGGAAAGAGCCCAGATGTCCATCGACAGATGAATGGATAAAGAAGATGTGAGACACACGTACACATACACACACACAAATTATTATGCAGCCATCAAAAAATGAAATCTTACCATTTGAAACGACATGGATGGAACTAGCGTGTATTACGCTAAGCGAAATAAGTCAATCAGAGAAAGACAACTATCATATGATCTCACTGATATGTGGAATTTGAGAAACAAGGCAGAGGATCATAGAGGAAGAGAGGAAAAAATGAAGCAAGAAGAAACCAAAGAGGGAAACAAGCCATAAGAGACTCTTAATCTCAGGAAACAAACTGAGGATTGCTGGACTGAAGGGGGGTGGGAGGGATATGCTGGCTGGGTGATGGACATTGGGGAGGGTATGTGTTGTGATGAGCGCTGTGTATTGTGTAAGTCTGATGAATCACAGACCTGTACCCCTGAAACAAAAAATATACGTTAATAATAATGAGAAACCCCTGCTCTTTGGTATTTAAATTTACCTGTCCCAAGAAAGCTATTTTGGTATTTTAGTTAAATAAAATGTTAAATATTTCTACAAAACAAAACTGCTTCTCACTGGCTAGGTGGAGGAGTCAAATAATTCACCTAGGAATAGAGCCTTTCATTTTAGGAGGAGTGATCCATGTGTCAAGACAGAGATGCTCTTAAGAAGATGGCTAACCAGAACTGCCGTCAAACTCCTTCACTCCGCCCCTGGATCATGTGTGTGTGGGTTGGTGGGTGGGGATGGGGGGTTATCTTACAGTTAAGTGTCTTATGGACATTTATGAGACAAAACTCCATGAAATCTCTAACTGAATTTCACCTAGTTGTTTTATTTGAGTGCTCTACACTAGGTCAAAGAACTACTAGAAGAAACTACAGATTTCAGGTGCCCTTTCACAACAGAAAATAATGGTTTCTCAAATAAACATTATATGAGCAGAAACGAATCTTAAAAAATTATACATCTTAAAACACAAACCCACACCCCACCTTTTGTAAAATAAAACATCATACAGTCTACAGATTAATTATACTGGTTTAAAATATGAATAGAAATTTAAATGGCTAGCTAGAACAAAGACTTTAGTGAGTCAGGTATATGAGAAGTATTTGTTTATAAAAACCTAAATTTTAGAAGTTCACTCTGCAATTAAAATGCAAAACCAAATACAAAGAGCCTTTCTAGAATATCAGATAGAATGTATAGATCTTTGTTTTTTAAAAGCACAGATTTTAAACCAGGAGGTATGAGGTACTGCTTGCATTAGTTTTATCATAGAATGCCCAAGGAAGTTTACCAAACAGCAATGTCACAGGGCAAGTGAAGTTCCTTTAGTTGCTGACAATACGCTACCTAAAAAAACGTACACAATTTTAACACCTTACTTCCTAAAGGTCTGGAGATAATGGTCCTGAAGGGGATGGAGCTAATTAGAAATTTCAGCCAAATTTCAGTGACTTCAGAACAAAACAAAACAGAGCAAAGCAAAACAAAACCGAGTTGTCATAATTAGGAAGAGTTCCTCAAATGCAACTGGCATTCCCTTTAAAGCCAAAATTAACATAAGAAATAGGCCTGGTTTTCTCTTCGAGGACCCTAGAGATAAGGTACTTTAGGACAAGTGGCAAGAAGCTGCTGGAGCACAAAGAGACGAAGGGCAGTCGCAGTCACACACACACACACACACACACACACACACACACACGCGCGGCATGTGATGGAAAAAATTATGTAGAGAAATAATTTTTAGCATTTAGTGAACAAGGCTACAGGCTAAATATATGGTCATGAAATAGATACTGAACAATATACACCAGCATATTACTGATAATCATCAAGACAGTTACTGATTTTGCACCTCCATGAAAGAAGCATGCTTTTCACTATTTACTGAGCACCCATTACACAGCAGGTAACATGAGGGCTTGAAAAAAACTGTACAATCTTCACAGTTCAGATAAATTGCATGGGAAGCCTGGTAAAGGACTTCAAGATGTCAGATAATGGGGGTAAGGGTGGGAGCTGTCCTTTTTTTTAACCCACTTAATACTGATTAAACGAAGGATTAAATGTCAGGAGGAAAAATCTCTATATAGGTCTCTTGGGTCAGATGTAGGGATGAAACAGGATTTAGAACCAGGTTCAGGAAAATCAAAGAGGACCTGGAGAGCACTCACTCTTCCCCACTTTCTAACCCTTTTTACTGTAAAACACAACAAGCATACAGCAAAGTACATAAAACAAAAATGTAGAGTTCAATCAGCTAATACCACCCAAGTCAGGAAACAACCCTGCCAAGCCCAGAAATCTTTCTTAGGCCCCTTCCAGTTCCTATTCTTTTCCCCAAAGGGAACTACTATCCTGGCTTTTATGATACTTTCTTCTTTGCTCTAATTTATATGTTTTCTACTCAAGTGCACATCCTAAAATACTAATATTTATTTTGCCTATTTTTTGAGCTTATTACATACATCGAATTACGTAGCACATATTTTTGTGTGTCTGGCTTCTTTTGCTCAACATGGCGAGCAGCACCCATGCTGTTCAGGTAACCGTACGTCACTCATTTTTGTGTCTTCTTCACAAATTCCTTCATTCTTATTTATTTGGGGAGTAGGCAACTGCAACCTTTATTTTTAATTTTTTTTTTAAATTTTGCAACCTTTAAAAACAACTTTTACCTATTTACACTTTCTCCTTCAATCAGTTCAGAACACTCTTGCCAAAATCTGAACACTAAATTCATACCTTCCCTTCCTGAGAACCTCCCCGTAATTCTTCTACATTGTTACCATTCTGGACTTCAGTCTCTTTAGCACCTACACAATCTCTTATATTTCTCTGTTCATCTTTCTGGCTGTTATTATTTCTTTGATTTTGATCAATGTACCCCATTTTCCATGCTGTCCCTTCAATCTGGAATGGTGTCATGCCGCATGATCAAGTACTGGCCTTCCCTACTGCAACGGCCATTTCTTTAATTGTGTTTTTTTCTGATTATGTGCAAGTGGACTGCATTCTCCCCTAATCTGTGTCTATCCCTTCTGGTATCCGTGGCCCAAATGAGGCACTGAGGAAATACATTTGTGAGGATAATTTAGCACAACAGGAGGTAGAATTAAGAAAACGACCACTTAAACAAACATCTACTACCTTTTAGACGGCAGTGGTGAGAAACGAAAACTGATGTCACCAGGTAACTTCCTTCCACTGTATGGACTGACCTAACCATTTATTTGAGGATAAAATTGTACTTAGACACAGTGTACATTTCTCTTAGGTTTCTGTGATTCAATGTATAATGGATTTATAATCTGGTTTAAATACATCATTTGCATATATGCTACATAACACAGGACTTGTAAAGGAGTTTCTAATGTATAAAGTGATTTGGCTTAAAATGTTGATAGAAGATAAATGCTATGCAATCATTTAACCTGAAAATCGGGTATTGACACTGGGTTTTACCTGGTTCCACATAAGTTACTGGTATGGTATTTTACCTCATACAAGGATCTGTGTCATAAGTTTAAAAAAAGATTCATTATATTTAAATGATTCTAACGTACTGTATTTGTAATGCCCCTCCTGGGGACAACGAACACATTGAACTGGGTGAAAACTAGGCAAGTATAATTTGGCGGGTCAGGTAGGAACTAGAAAAACTGAGTGATCTCTTTTCAATTTAACTTCTATAATTCTTCATCAGTATTCTAGCTTCATATTGGATCCTCAGTATTTCCTCCCCATTAGGTGGTGACTTGAGGCCGTCCTGTAAGTCATGCTCATTCTCTGCTCTGTGCCTGTTATCATATGCTCTTCCCATCCAGAATGACTTCTCCAGCAATCCAAGTTCACTGTTTCAAATTTCAGGTCAAACTCATCTTCTCTGGAGGGGAGTCCCTTGTTAAACTGACCCATGTGGCTCACCCTGACTTTCCTTTCTCTTTACTCTTTGTACATCGATGTCAAATGGGTTCATCTCTAGTGCTTACTGTGATCTACTAAAAGTAGATGCTCCTTCAGAAGTACTCTGAGGCTCTGGTAACGTTCTGTGAGAGAAAGTTCCTGTTCCAGGGACAGGAAGTGGTATTTACTACCTCTGTCTTAGCACTTTATTAACATCTTACAAAGTATTTTGGTCACACTGCCTAGTGACAGCTTGGGTACAGCTCTTGTGCTTTTGCTGTTTTCAAAATATCTAACAGAATATCTAAAATAGATGTATCTAATAAATTGCATGGTAGGAACCCAGTATCAAGCTCCTGATTATCGAATCAAGTCTCCTTATTTATAATTCAATTCCGCTTATAATAAGCATCACCAAATTTCTATAACTCTACTGAGGCACAATTTACATATGGCAAAATTTACCCATCTTAAGTGTCCAATACTTGCCAGGCAACTACGAATCCACTTTCCGTCTCTCCATTATTTGCCTTTTTGGAAATTTCATGTAAGTGGACTCAAATAATATGTAGTCTTTCCTGTCTGGCTTAACATAATGTTTTGAGGTTCATATATGTTGTAGCATGTGCATGCATCAGTACTTCATTCTCTTTAATGATGGCTAGTAAGCCACTGTACGGATAGGCCATATTCTGTTTATCCATCAACTAGTTTATTGGTCTCTGAGTTGTGTTTCTACTTTTTGGCCATTATAAACAATGCTGCCAAACATTTGCCATCTAGCACACTTCTATTTCTTATAAAGCAAGGATTTTTATAAAATCTTTAATATCAGAAGAGGCTGTTACACAATACTTAGTTTCACAAGCACTTCAAGTAACTATCTTCAAAGAGTCCCTGAATGAATTTGTGATCAACACTTACAAAATTATCAACCTCACCAAAGGATTTAAATGAAGTCATAAGCAGGCAGATACCTAACTATTCTACTTGTTTTTAAGAAAATATTCTCAGCAGTAAGTTTTTAGGCATGAGTTAAAAGTAGTACACAAGAAATCATTGGTTTAGTTTCAGAACATAAGAATTTTTACAAATTATATGAATACAGATTAGATTTTATTACAACCAAATATAAATCCTTAAGCCTGGTAAATTTACTGGGGTTATAGAAAGAATCTAATTAAGGCCACTACATGTATTAAAGTTAATTGACATAAAATGCCTTACTATTATTGGTGCTGTTGCCATTGAAAGACCCAGAAGAACTGCTGTTGTCTTTCTCCTTATCTTGATTTTCAAAGTCCATATTAAGGGACCTGTGGAAAAAATTATATAGGCAAGTTTTAATTTTGCTTAAGAAAGAAAGTAGGTCCGAAAAGTCAGTAGTGAGATAATATTTTAACAGGCTAAGGCAGTAGGAAAGATAGGAAAGGTTCTTTTGAACAACTCTGCAAAACAGTTCTTGTTGCCACACTTTGAAAAATAATCTATATTCCTTCTAATATGTCAGTCCAAGAGTTCTCCTGGCTGCAGATAAAAGCATTCCATTGTGGCTGAATCTTCCAGGCTATCTCTGTGCACATCCGTAATTACTTCCTTATGATAAGCACCTAGAATGAGAAAAGTTAGGTCAAAGGGCAAACACAATTTTGAGACTTTAACATACTACATAACCGCTTCCAACAAGGTTGTACCAATTTATTCTCTGATAGCAGTGTATGAGAGCATTTCTTCTCTACACCTTGTCAGCTTTCGTTTAACAACAACATGTACTTGAGTTTCTTCTATATGTAGTACTGTTCTCTGTAGCGGAGGGACAATAAATAGCGCATAAAACAGGCTTTCATGGGCTGTACATTCAAAGAGGGGGGACACCGACAATAAACAAGAAAAGTAAGTTAAATGTATATTAATGGTAACAGCAAATGAGAAAATGCAGGAAACGAAAAGACGAAATTTTAAATTTTAAATAGGGTAGGTTGGGAAGGACTTCACTGGTGTGATTTCTAAGTCAAGACCCGAGGGGAGTCATTGTTCATCTGGGGAACCAACAATGCAATCTCTGTTCTAATTTTTGCATTCTGTTAACTACTAAACAATTTTGTGTATGTGAGTTCACTCATTTCTTTCTTTTTTGGTAAAGTAACCAAAAGTCCTTAGCTCATCTTCAACTACGTTACTTTAAAGTGTTTGTGTCCTAAAGAACTTCCTGCAATGATGGAAGCATTCTGTATCTGCACTGGGTAGACATTAGCCACACTAGCACTTAATATGTGGGAGTGCAATGAGGATCTGAATTCTACATATAATTTTTATTAATTTAAATAATATAGGAGCTAAAACTATAAAACTCTTAGATGAAACATAGGGATAGATCTTCACGATCTTGGATTTGGCAGTGGATTCTTTATTTTTTTTTTTTTTAAGATTTTGTTTACTCATTTGACAGAGATAGAAACAGCCAGCGAGAGAGGGAACGCAACCAGGGGGAGTGGGAGAGGAAGAAGCAGGCTTCCAGTGGAGAAGCCTGATGTAGGGCTCGATCCCAGAACGCCAGGATCACGCCCTGAGCCGAAGGCAGATGCTTAATGACTGAGCCACCCAGGCGCCCCTGGCAGTGGATTCTTACACATGATGCCAAAGACACAGCCAAAATTGATAAAGTGGACTTCATCAACATAAAAATCCTGTGCTTTAAAGAACACAATCAAAAAAGTCCCAACCTGTAGTATGGGAGAAAATATCTGCTCTTACATGTCTGATAAGGGCCTTGTATTCAGAACATATAAGAACTCCTACAATTCAATAATAAAAAGACAACCCAATTAAACAATAAGCAAAGGATCTCAATAAATACTTCTCCAAAGAAAATATGCAAATGAAAAAAAGATATGCAAATGACCACCAATAAGCATACTAAAAGATTTTTCCACATCATTAATTGTCAGGAAAAGACAAATCCAAACAGAATGACATAGCACTTCATACCCATGAGGATGGCCATAACCAGAAAAATCAGATAATAACCAAATGTCAGCAAGGGCATTGCTGGTGGGAATGTAAATTGGTGCAGACACTCTGGAAAACAGTCTGACATTCTCAATTTCTTTAATAAATATAGGGCTATTCAGGTTATTGATTTCTTCTTGAGTGAACGTTAGCAGACTGTGTCTTTCAAAGAATTGGTCCATTTCATCTAAGTCATCAAATTTACTGTCATGAAGTTGTTGATAGTGGTCCCTTATTATCGTTTTAATACCTGTAGGTTCTAGTAATATCACCTCTCTCATTCCTGATAACTGGTTTTATGGCTTCTCTTTTTCCTGATTAGTCTAGCCAGAGGTCACTTTTACTGGTCTTTAAAAATCAGCTTTTGGTTTCACTCATTTTTCTCTAGATACTTCTCTCTAGAGGAAATACTTCACTTATTTTGGCTTTGGTCTTTATTCTTAACTTAAGCATATTTACTAAATTGGGTTTAATTTGCTCTCCTCCCACCTAGTTTATTAAGGTTAAAATTTAGATCATTGATACCTTTTTCTTCTATTCTAACTTAGGCATTTAGAGGTCCAATTCCTCCCCTAAGCAGCATCCCATAATTAGGGTGTTTTTGCTATCTTTTAATTCAAAGTACTTTCCATTTTCCCTTCTTTTTTGATGCAGGGAAGTGTTATCTTTGTTTTCAAGTATCTGGGAATTTTCTAGACCTCTTCCTGTTATTGTTTTCTAATTTGATTCAATTGTGATCTGTTAGAGACTGAATGTTTGTATCCACTTCCCCCACCTTTCCCCAAGAAAGTTCATTTGCTGAAGCCCTAACTCCCAGTATGATGGTATTTGGTGACTGGGTCTTTGGGAGGTAATTCTGCTGAGGTTATGGCAGGGCCCTCATGATGGAATTAGTATCCTTCTAAGAGATACCAGAGAAAAGGAAAAACCGTAAGAGCATGCAACGAGACAGCGGCTGTCTGCAGACCAGGAAGAGTGCTCACCAAAACCCACCCATGCTGGCAGCCTGACCTTGGATTTCCAGCCTCCAGAACTGTGAAAAAATAAATTTCTGTTGTTTAAAGCCATCCAGTCTGTGGTATTTTGTTATGGCGGCCCCAGCTAACTAACAGAGATCAGAGATCATAGTTTTTACGTCTTGTATCCACTTACTGAGACTTGTTTTATGTTCCAAAATAAGTTCTATCGTGGTGAATGCCCCATGTGCACTAAGAATGCATATTCTCCTGTCAGAAGGAGGGTTCTACAAATATCTGGTCAAGGTGGTTGAGAATATTGTTCAAGCCACTATATCTTTACTGATTTTCTGACAACTTGTTTTATCAAGTACCAAGAGAGAGGTACTGAAATCTTCAGCTATATTTGTGAATTTATTTCATTTCTCCTTGAAGTCTATATCAGTTTTTGCTTCATGTATTTTGAAGATCTTTTATGTGATGCATAAACATTTAGGATTATTATGTCTTGTTGATTAATTGATCCTTTCATCATTATGAAATAACCTTGTATGTAGTAACATTCCTTGCTCTGAAAGCTGCTTTGTCTGATATTAATGTAGTTAACTCTAGCTTTCTTTTGATGAATATAAGGCATATCTTTTCCCAAACTTACTTTAAATCTTTTTCTGACTTTGTATCTCTAATGTACTTCTTGTAAGCTGCATGTAATTGGATCTTGCTTTTTAATTCATTCTGACAATTGCTGCCTTTTGATTGCAGTGTTTAGGCTAATTTCATTTAACATGATTACTATTGTGATTAGGTTTGAGACTATCATGTTGCTATTAGTCCTATTTTTTTGTTGTTCCCCTTTACCTGACTTCTTTTGGATTAATAGTTTTTTTTTTTAAGATTTATTTATTTACTTGAGAGAGAGAGAGAGTGCGCATGCACAATCAGGGGGAGGAGCAGAAGGAGAGGAAGAGAAATCCTCAAGCAGACTGCTGAGCATGAAGCCAATGTGGGGCTCAATCCCAGGACCCTGATATCATGACCTGAGCCAAAATCAAGAGTCAGCCACTTAACCGACTGAGCCACACAGGTGCCCCAGGATTAACAGAGTATTTAAATAATTCTCTTTTATCTCTTTTGTTGTCTTATTATCTGTAACTCATTGTTCTTTTATTTTAGTGGTCACTGAGCATTTATAGTAAACATCTTTAACCAACAGTGTACCTTCAAGTTACATTATACTACTTTGTGTATAGTATAAAAACCTGACAACAGTTCACATTTATTACTCTGAACCTTTGTACCATTACCATGCATTTTACTTTTACATGTTATGCTATAAACTGTACAACATACAGTTTTTTTTTGCTTATACAATTGTATTCTAAAAAGTTTTCAATAATAATAGTCCTTTTATACTTATCAATATTGTTACCATTTCTGGTGATCTTTATTCCTTTGTGTACATCCAGATTTCCAGCAGTACCATTTTTAATTTGCTTGAAGTACTTCCTTTCACATTTCTTATAGGGCAAAGCGGTTTTGTGTATCTGAAAACATTTATTTTGCCTTCATTTTTGAAACATTGTTTGCCAGTGTCTTCTCACTTAGATTATTTTCAGTGAGAAATCTGGTGTTCATCCTCATCTTTGGGCCTCTCTATTTAACATGTTCTTCTGCCCACCCCCACCCACCCCTGGCTCCTTTTTGGATTTTCTATGACTGCTTTTGAGTGCCCTGGAGTAGTTTTCTTCATGTTTTGTGTGCTATGGGTTTAAGTTTCTTAGATCTGTGGGTTATAGTTTTCTTCAAGTTTGGAAAAATTTTGGCCATCAATTCTTCAAGGATTTTTCTTTCCTTCCCTTTCTTCTCTTTTGCATAGACTTCCCATGTATTAGCCCCTTGGGGGCTATTTTTTGATGTTCATGGGTCAAAGATACTCTTTCCACTAAGAACATTTTTTCCCTCTTTATTTCATTTTGGATATTTTCTGTCACTGTACCTTCAAGTTCACTAATCCTTTCTTCTGTAATGTCTAATTGCTGTTAATCCCATCCAGTGTACTTTTTTCAGGTTTCGAAACTTTTTATTTACATATTTAAAAAATTGTGCATTCCAATAATTAAAATAATTTGAACAAAAAAAAAATAACACTCTGATTGATTAAACAGCATTTTACAGCCTGCAGGACACCTTAGAACCGCTTGGATTTTCCTCTAGATTTCACTGTTGTCCCACCCAGCTTCTTCCTTCAGCAGCACGCAAGTTCTTTTCCTTTTCTGCAGGCCAGACAGGCAGATGAGAGAGGTGTATGACCTTTGTTGTCAGTAGTCCTCAATTCTTTGATGTGAAAAGGGGCAGCAGTCATTTAAACTTGCTCCAAACTCTGCATGTTGTAAAGTTAAACAGCTAGAAGCAGTAAAATAAATACACAATGCTTGTGGAATGTACAGTGCATACTGGCAGTACATGCCTCATTACCATTTGCCTGCTTGCTTCTTCGGTTGTTTCTTTTGAGGGTAGTAATTTTTCTCTTGCGTTTCTATCTTCTTCAATTTTGACTTACTGAATTTCTCAATCTCAGCCATATCGGCTTTGTGAGACATGGTTACAGAGGAAGCAGAGTGAGGTGCCTGAGCAAGCAGTGTCTGGTTGCCACTCAGTGGCTGCCACTGAGGGCCTATTCAGTGTATTTTTGATCTCAGATGTTGTTGTTTTCACCTTCAAAGGCTTGATTTTGGGTATTTTAGAATATCTTCCATGTATCTACCTAACTTTTTGTATAGATGGAATATAATTTATAATATCAGTTTTGATATACTTATCTGCTAATTCCAACGTAAGTGTCAGTTCTGGGTTGGTTTTGATTGATTATTCTCCTGAACATTGGTCATATTTTCCTTCTTCTTTGCTGCCTGGTCATCTCTGCTTGTATGCCAGACATTGTGAGTTTTACTTCATCTCAATATTTTTATATTCCTATTGGCTATCTTATATTTTTATATTCCCACAAATCTTCTTGAGCTTTGTTCTGGGGTGCTGCTAGTTACTTAGACATAGTATGTGTTCGGGTATTGCTTTTACAACTTATTAGGCAGTGCTCAATTTAGAGTAATTACTCTCTACCAACTGAGGCAAGACCTTTCTGAATACTCTACCCAATGACACGTGAGTCATAAGGTTTTCCAATCTGGCTGATGGGAGTGGGTACTCTTCTAATCCTTTCACATTCTTTCCTTGGCTTTAGGTAATTTCCTCACATGCATGCACTGATCAATCAATACTCTGATGAATGCTCAAGGGGTGCACCTGCAGATCTCTGGGGTTTTCTGTCTTTAAAGCGCTTTTGTCTTTCATACTCTGTCCTATTAATTCTGGCTGCCTCAAGCTTCCTGGACTCTCAGCTCTGACTCCTTGAGGCGAGGGATGTTTATCCCTGCACCATTACCTAGAAACTGTCTTTAATGTTTTCCCTTTTTCTTAAATTTATTTTTGACTAGTAAAAATTGTACATATTTATGGTATACAACATGATGTTTTGATATATGTATACACTGTGAAATGACTACCACAATAAAACTAACATGTTGCCTCCCATAATTACCTCTTTTTCTCATGGTCGGACACCTGAGATCTACTCTCTAAGCAAATTTTAAGTAAAGAAACACATTAACTATAGTCACCACAATGTATATTAGGTCTCCAGAACTTATTCATCTTATACCTGAAAGTTTGTACACTTTGCTCAATCTCTCCCCTTTCTCCTAACCCTCCAGCCTCTGGTATTACTATTCTACTCTCTGTTACTATCAATTCAATTTTTGGGGGGGTGAATGGGGCACAGAGGACTATCTTAAGAAAGCTAGAAAAATAGTTTACCATCTCTCAGGATTACTGTCCTCTGTTGTCTGATGAACAGTGTTCCTGAAAATCATTTTTTCAGGTGAGATGGTAAATCTAGTTCCTGTTACTCCATCTTGGCTGGAAGCAGAAGTGCTTCTAGGTAGTTCTTTTAAATATTCAGGTCCAAACTGAGCAGATTTTGAAGTGAAGGAGAGGTCTCCTTTCATTTCTCATTCATACTGTTTATAAGTCCTTGGGGGGTACTGGAACACTGTTGTTATCCCTCTCTTTAGGAGAACAGAGGATGCTATCCTGGAGAGGTCAGAATTCTTCCTGGAAGGGACTCTTTTTTTTTTTTTTTAAAGATTTTATTTATTTATTTGACAGAGACAGAGACAGCCAGCGAGAGAGGGAACACAAGCAGAGGGAGTGGGAGAGGAAGAAGCAGGCTCATAGCGGAGGAGCCTGATGTGGGGCTCGATCCCAGAACGCTGGGATCACGCCCTGAGCCGAAGGCAGACGCTCAACCGCTGTGCCACCCAGGCGCCCCCCTGGAAGGGACTCTTAACCAAACTATGAGGCTCAGGTCCTATTCATAACACTCTTCACTTCATAGTTTCCTATTCTTAGGACTCCAAATCTGCTAGATCCAAGAAATGTGACCCTTACTACAATAGCTTGACTCTGCTGTTTGGCTTCATGTTGTATCAACCACTGTCTAAAACTCCCTTATCTGTTACTGGTCCTGGAGAAGGCTACAACTGGTTATGTCTTCAGTTAGAATTAGTGACCTGCCCAGAAAAGCCTTTGGTGTATTGATATTCTGGTCCCCTATAAACTTGGCTAATTAGTTGTTCAACAAACTGTTGCACTGGAAGGGCTGCCCTAACGGCTGACAGATTCTCCAAAGGATGGGTATTTATACAGATTTATACAGATGTGGTAGACACCCTTTAAAACATGGATAACACTATTTTTTTTTTTTTAAGATTTTATTTATTTATTTGACAGAGAGAGAGACAGCCAGCGAGAGAGAGAACACAGCAGGGGGAGTGGGAGAGGAAGAAGCAGGCTCCCAGCAGAGGAGCCTGATGTGGGGCTCGATCCCAGGACTCCAGGACCACACTCTGAGCTGAAGACAGACGCTTAACGACTGAGCCACCCAGGCGCCCCTAACACTACTCTTCTGAATATGATCAGGACTCTGATGTGTCCCCCTCCCCCCCAAAAAAGCCCTGTATTTTAGAACATTCATCTTCTCATATCTAATATTGGGGACTTCTATTTCTCCAGCAATCAGAGGAAGACACTTTAACAGAGATTAGAAAGTGCACCAGCTGTTCTCACCTCAGTCAACCCTAGTCATTACTATAGTGACTGGCTCCTGGGACAACCTCTACCCTGTCAACTCTGATTAGTTCCACAACAGACTAGACACAATGTTTTGCAAATATTTCTCAAAGACACCTGTCCTAGTTTTCAGTACACAGTTTCATTTCTATGGTTTTTAAACTTTAATTCATGTTTCTCGTGGAAGAGCTAACCATTTGTGGAGAGCTGAACTCTAAGACTGGTGATGTAATTAATGACGACCTATCTGGACCCCTGGGAATATGACGACTTCTTCCCTGTGGGCATGCTTGGGAAAAGACCTGTATCAATTTAAATTGCATTTTTCTTTTCTTTTTTTTTTTTTTTTTTAAAGATTTTATTTATTTATGTGACAGAGAGACAGCCAGCGAGAGAGGGAACACAGCAGGGGGAGTGGGAGAGGAAGAAGCAGGCTCCCAGCGGAGGAGCCTGATGTGGGACTCGATCCCGGTACGCCGGGATCACGCCCTGAGCTGAAGGCAGACGCTTTAACGACTGCGCTACCCAGGCGCCCCCTAAATTGCATTTTTCAATTTCACTTATGAATGGAATAACAACAATGACGACGACGACAACATTTGTTATGCCTACTCTGCTTCTTAAAATCTTGGAGACAGCAGGGTACATTTACAGAAATTGTTAACCCACATCTCAACCACTGGGACGGGCTATTACACATTGTTAGCTTTTCCTATGCTTTCTGCTGGCCATTATATTGATGTCTGAACTGGAAAGTTCCAGTCATCTCTGGTTTGACCCTAGGCACAGCTGTTACAGAGCCTCTGTCTTAACACTGGGTAAATAAGACTGGTTGCTGAGAGTACTGTCTCAGCACAGTATCAGGGGTGATACCTAACTACAGTTCAATTTGTTATTAACTAAGGACTATTTAAGACTCTTTCCTGGCTGTTTTAAGGCAAAGACTCCCCTTCTTTTCAAATACCAGTAGGTTGTGATTAGCTTAAAATCAGTTTTATCTGTAACATTTTCTTAGAACCTAGTTTGGTAAGAGCTGTGGCAGGGACATGAAAGCTTTAGATAGACTAATGAGGTACTGAGGTGGGTGGAGTGGTAAGCAAGCATGTTATGTAATTTGAAGCTTACTTTGAATTTCTTATTGCCACAAAGCAGCATAACTAAAATCAAGCACTGCCTGATCATCAGACCACGGGTCACTACTACACAAAACAGAAATCTGGTTAAATGAGGTCGTGGGGCCCCACATATTTGCTCAAACAGGAAGAGTCACGTATTGTAGCTTTACAAAACAAGATCAATAGACAACCTAGGTTTAGCAGATTCCGGGCCACTGTGACTGGGGTCCAGTACAGTTACCCACAGTGCACAAGTGACAGCCAACTTAAGCTGTTTAAATAAAGTCTTTGCTGCCTCCTGAGAAGAATTATGGGCCTTTATCCCTCCTTACTTGGTAATCTTTATTAACTCTACAGACTTGAAATTGCTTGGCTGAACCTAGAAGAGTTTGTTCCATCTTCATAAAAGACTATCTTTAACTACGTCCCCCCCATCCCCTGCCATCACAATCTCATTATTACTATACACTAACACACATTAATTCATCACAGTATTATCCCTAGACATTCTAGACAAACTGTATCTTGGCTATTTGCTCAACAGCAAGTCTGGGCTACTGATATCAATGTTTAAACATTCACAGGAAGACCTGAGCTGTGGCTGTTTCATCACAGACAACCACCTACCATTGCGGAAAAAGCCATCTAAATTATAGCATATTATTTGCTACTTTTAGTTGTCTAGTCATTGACTATGACTGAACAGAAAATAGTTATGGGTCAAAGCTGTAGGAGGCAAACATATTTCTAATCATTGAGGCTAGCAAAGAACCTACATGAAGAACCCACTACTAAGAATCCAGGTAAAAGAGATGGTCTTCTGACTAAGCAACTGAAAACTTCCTAAGCGTTAAAATAATAGTAATAATTAACCTTTATTAAGCTTATCCTGTCAGGCGTTATGTTGGCTGCTTTACAGGAAGGATTTCGTTTGTTTCACAGAATAACTATAATTAGTAATGTTGACTGTTTTTGGAGACAGAGCATTTAAAGAGGTAATTAAATTAAAATGGGGGTGGAGAGGGTGGGCCCTAGTCCAATTTGACTGATATCTTTATAAAAGGAGGAGATTAAGACAGAGAGAGACAGTGACCCCAGGCACATGCGTACATGTGAGAGAAGACCATGTGAAAGGCACCATCTATATGTGAAGACAGCAACCTATAAACTGTGTCAGAATGAAACCAACTCTGCTGACACCTTGATCTTGGACTTCTGGCCTCCTGAAATAAATTCCTGTTTTTAAAGTTAGCTAGTCTGTGTTACTTTGTTATGGCAGTTGTAGCAAACTAATATGAAGATGCTCCATTATTATTCCTATACAGTAAAGGAAATGAAGGTTCTCACATACACCCTGCCTTGGTTATAGTATCAAACCCTTCCAAAACAAACTAAAACTTGTATTTTTTGAAAAAATATAACGATTACTAAAAAACTCAAACAGTAGAAAAGGGTACAAAATAACAGACTCCCCAAATCCCTATCTCCAGGGATATATGCATTTGGTATACAACTGCCTTTTTAAAAAATGAGGATTAATATAATATTATTTCACAAATTAATTTTTCATTGACTAGTATTCCAAGGACATCTTTTTACATCAATACATACTACTTTTTCTCATTAAAACAAAAAACTACACAGTATTTCTCCTTGAGTTAACTTGACCTGATACCATTTTTGGATGAACTGCATATATCCTGCCTTATTACAGAGAAGTATTAAAACAATCAACCTTTTATAAGCAGATGATATGGTTTTATCTTGAATTGGGAAGGGTTCACCTGACAACTGAGCCTGCCAGCTAATTAGTGTAAGAAAGAACAACTGATCAATGTTCTTCAAATTTAAATTAGTGAATAAGTGAAAATCCTAAGTGTGCCTTTTGGGGTCACTTTGATGTACCTTTCACGAGTAATATATCACAGGCACTAACTACATGAGGAAGTGGTTTAATGTTCTCTGAGTGCTTTAATATGATTTTATTTTGGGTGAAGTGGAAATCTGGTTGTATTTGCTCTAAATTTTTTCAGACTAAAACTAATTCAGCTGCAAGAAACAGAACTTTAGGAAATCAACTACTCATGTCTTTATGTACTGGACTGGATTATAAAGGATTTTCTGAGGAAGTCCTAGGTCTGTGGGAATTTCCACTGCCTGCCCAGTACAAGGGGAAATATGGGCTTATCATTAGGCCTTTTTAGATTCCTAAGTTCTGATGAAAATACAAATGTGCTCTGAGCACTGTTAAGACAAAGAGGTCTGTATTCAGCTGGCAACAGAATACATGTCTGGACTGCTGCCAACATTTATCAAGAGATCAATATTCAGGAATAATCACCTGAAGAACGAACAACCCATTCATTTCTCTAGATATTCTAAAATACAAGGTTAGACCAGAGTAAGCCAGCAGTCCGGACCACAACTTTCTGCTGCTGGCTGTGTGCCTCTAATTTTGGCAAAATTACTTTTGCTGAAATGTATTTCATGAAATGACCTTCACTATCTGATTTTGAAGGGTACTGTAATTCATTCAACAAACATTTGAATGCTTATTATGAAATGCTATGAAACTCAAAGTTGTATCCTCTTTTTGAGGATCTTGGGGATAAAGGTCTGTCTGATCTGAAGACCAACAACAGTTCTAATTCACCTGAACTGTGTTCGTTTTATTCAAGGGCACTATAAAGTTTTTAATTCCTTTTTTTCTTCTGAAACTTGGCTGCTAGAAAGCTTACTGTGCTATTTGTGGACCACCAGTAGTAAAGGTATTGGCCAATATGGTTTGCATTTTTAGAATTATTTTTGGCTCTCTGTCTCCACCCATATTTTTTCTTTCCTTGGCCCCAATTTACCTTATCTCATCACAAGCTGGAAAACTCCAGCAAATGGTCTGAAATCCTTTTGAATAGGGCAGAGCAGAAATAAACAATTGCAGGAAGCAAAATGGAGCTAAGAACAAATTTACTGAGTTAAACTTGTTCATTCATTTGAATTCTGGTAATGTAGTACACTGTGAGTACTGGAGAAGAGAGGCAAATTGGAATTTTTTATCTTAATATTTTATTTTAAGAATACCATGTTTTTTGATCATTCTAATATTAGGAGCAGGTGCGATGAAGAGGGGAATTCACTTGGTCAAGGTAAACACTACATGGTTGAATTGGATTTAAGCTAAATGTGTGCTCCTAGAAAATTCAGTGGTTTTTTTTTTTTTATAAATGGAGCATTTTTTATTTTTTTAAAAATTTTATTTATTTATTTGACAGAGAGAGACAGCCAGCGAGAGAGGAAACACAAGCAGGAGGAGTGGGAGAGGAGGAAGCAGGCTCCCAGCAGAGAAGCCCGATGTGGGGCTCGATCCCAGAACCCTGGGATCACTCACGCCCTGAGCTGAAGTCAGACACTTAACGACAGAGCCACCCAGGCACCCCACAAATGGGACATTTTAAAAATAGTTGAAGAGGGGCACCTGAGTGGCACAGCGGTTAAGCGTCTGCCTTCGGCTCAGGGCGTGATCCCGGCGTGATGGGATCGAGCCCCACATCAGGCTCCTCCGCTGGGAGCCTGCTTCTTCCTCTCCCACTCCCCCTGTGTTCCCTCTCTCGCTGGCTGTCTCTGTCTCTGTCGAATAAATAAATAAAATCTTTAAAAAAAAAAAGTTGAAGAAACTTAAATATATCAAGGAACTTGTCCATATACATTACAATGTACATTCCCTAATAAATTCAGATTTCTGTATATGATGTTTTCTGAAGGTGGGACAGGTTATGAGGTGGCAACGAGCGGTTCAAAAGATAACACGTTGCACACCGCACCACTGTGTGATCAACACACGTCATGACACTGTGGACCACGATGGAATTTGTTTCTATTAACCTGTTTCTATTAACTTGACTTTACAATGATACACATTTAGCGTGAAGGGCAACACAATCATAGAGAGTGCATTTCTTATACTCTCTGCAGTCTCATTAACTTGATGACACTGTCTTCCTAGAGCAGGTTTGGGTATAAGCAAGTAAACTGCCTTTGCCATTAAAGAAAGCACAGGTAAGTGCTTGTCTTAAAAAAGGTAGCAGTTACCCTACAGTTACAGAAGTTCCGTTCTTCCTTCATATAGCAACTTTATAAATGGATTATAAATATATATTAAATAATTATCTATCGTTCTACTTAGAAAGACAGGATATAAAGTATATCTTCCTTTTGTTTTGTTTTAGATCTATTTCAAATCTGTTATTTTTTTTTGTCTCTGATTCCTGACGGGACAGAATTCAAGTATCTTGTCAGTAATGAGCTGTGGTTGGAAGTTTGTTCTCTCTGCTTCTGTTAATGCTCTTCTATAGTTTGTCAAACTCTTCGGGGGACATACTGATTTATGAGTAATTATGCTGTTTTTTTCTGAGCAACTGGAAAGACCAAGGAGAGACAGGTGTCAGTTTAAATAATGTAGGGAACCCAGCAAAGCTCAGCTAAGGGGTGGCAAACATACGGGTTCCTAAATCGAGGGTTTGCTTTGGCGTTTAGAATCCAGTCTTACACGGCATAGTCCTTCCTTCTATGTACTTAAATACATGAAAGCCTGGTGAGAAATAACTCGTACAGTTCACAAATCTTTTATCCTGTATTTTATGATATTCCCCATGTTTTCATGGCTTTGAATAAATAACGTGATAATTTAAATGAGCAAATAATATATTCTTATGGTCTCAGAGGAGATATGAACATATTTGACTGGGTAGCTGGGGCGGGGGAGCAATACAAACAGCTCTATTTAAGTTCAGGAACATTTTTTGTGCATGTCCTAAATGGAGGGTGCCATGAAAAGTGAATCATGGAAGCTAATGGAGAAAATTTCAGAAGTAGGTGGTGGTAAACCATCAAGGACAGCTCAAGAATAAAGACTGGAGGGGCGCCTGGTAGGCTCAACTGGTTATTCATCTGCCTTTGGCTCAGGTCATGATCCCAGGGTCCTGGGATAAAGCCTCGCATTGGGCTCCCTGCTCTGCCGGATTCTGCTTCTCCCTCTCCTCTCCCTCTGCCTCTGCCTCTGCCCCTCCCCACTACTTGTGGTTGCACGCGCTCTCTCTCTCTAGCATGCTCTCTCTAAAATAAATAAAATCTTTTTTTAAAAAAAAGAGTAAGACTGGAGGGGAAATTTTTCTTTTTAGCAAAAGGGAAAAACTCTGAGAACTTCAGGAGAGTTTCAAATAGATTTGTCAAGGGTAAACAGCGTATCAATGAATGGGCCTTGAAAATGCTACCAGCAATTAAGAACTAACGACTTAGAAAGTCAGGAAAGAGTCTGGCCAAAGTGTGTCACACAGGCTACTTGAACAGGCTCGGCTGTTGGGTCCCCATCCTAAGCCTAATGAAGCAATCTTTCCCAGGTGATTTTTATGCACAATAAGGCCTGAAGACCACTGCTGAAGAAAAAAATTCACCAAAAGAGGCTTATAAGAAGGCTTCTCATTCCTGCTGAGTTACTACCAGATCAATTTATTTGGTTCAGATTTGAAATTTTGTTATTGTTCTCAACAGCCAGCAGTATGGAATCCCAGTTCCATCACTTATTACGCTTGACTACTTAACATTTCTGGGCCCAGTTTCCTCATTTGTAAAATGAGACTAACAATATCTATCTTGTTGAATTAATATAAGGATTAAATGAGACTTTATGTAAAGCACTTAGCGTCATACCTGTCACATAAATGCTCAGTAAAATATTAGCTGTTTTCTTCATCTTCATCACATTTTTTAATTCAGTCAATGTCACAGTAAAAAGATTATAACAGCCAACAAAAATCATACATCTCCACACAACTCTCTCACAGTTAAGTAACAGAAGTCAACTCACAATTAAAAAGCATCTCAACTGTAGAAAACCCAAATGGTAGGAGTCAGATAGCATGTAGACTAGGAAGCATCATTCAGAACCCACAGGGTATCCAACTGGCAATGCCTCAATGATGAACTCTGTAAATATTTTCATCAAGGAATCTATGTCCAAATAAGTCACAAGCCAGTTCCTCATCCAGCTATCCCATGTTTATGTGAAAGCAAGAATTAAGGAAATTACTTTGCTACTAGTTTTACCTCACTGCTACGAGTTTTACCTACTTCAATTTTCACTTCTGTTATCACAAAGAGATATTTTTGAGAAGAGGCATTATAAAACCCCTACATGATCCTAGGTCAATGAGTAAAAAGAATCTACCCTAGGCCAACGTGTAAAAAGAATCTATCAGGTTGAACTACATAAAACTGCCAGTATTTGGCAAGTTTTGACCTACCAAAGCACTAATTGCAATATTGGTTGTTTACTAAATACTCAGAAAAAGATGTGAAACTTTATTGTAAAAATATATTTGGTTAAGCACTACTAAAATATACTTACAACTCCCTCTGGAAAGCTTAAAGAGAGAGTGCTACAAGTCAGAATAAATGACACTAGTATCATTATAAATCAGAGTAATACTCCTAATTAATCCAATAACAATTTTCCAGACAGGGGTCTACAGAGGTTAAGTTTCTTGCCCCAAATTAAACAGTGGGAAGAGAAACAGAACCATCATCAGTCTCTTGACGAATCGTATCTGCTTTGTAAATATCATGTTTCCATGAAAAGTCTGCTTCTTTGATAGAGCTTTCCATCTCAGCAATGCCATCATCACTGGATCCAGTGGTTTAGGCCATAAACCTTGGAGTCTTCCTTGACTCCTCTCTCTCACACACACTATCCATTCTATCAGAAATCCTGTCCTAAATCCACTTATATTTCACTCCACCACAATTAGCCTAGTTAAAGCCATCATCATTTCTTGCCTGTACGAGGCCAACACTCTCCCAGTTTCCCTTATTTCACTTTTCCCTCTTACCCAACAAGCTATTTCTCATACAGAACCCAGAACAATCTTTCTAAAACACAAACCAGATTATGTCACTTCCTGCTCTCAACCCTCTGTTGATTTTTCCAATTGCACATGGAACATTCTTCAGGACAGATCATATGCTAGGCCATAAAACAAATCTCAATAAATTTAAAAGGACTGAAATCATAAAAAGTATGTCTCTGACCACAATGGAATTGAATTAGGCTCTTAAAATTCCTTTCAACAGAGAGAATTTTGAAATATTCCCAAATAGTAGGAAAGTAAGCAACACACTTATAAAGAACCCATGAGTCAAAGAAAAAATCACCAGGGAAGTTAGAAAATATTTTGAATTGAATGAAATGAAATAAAACATAACAAAATTTATCGGATGCAGTTAAAGCAATGCTTAGAGAGAAATTTGCAGTTTTAATTGCCTATGTTAAAAAAGAAGAAAGGTTTCAAATCAATAACTTCAGCTTCCACCTTAAGGAACTAGGAAAAGAAGCACAAACTAAACCCAGAGCAAGCAAATGGAAGGAATAATAAAAATTAGAGTGGAGATCAATGAAATCAGAAAATGGGGCGGGGGGGGGGGGGGAGAAAAACTAGTGAAACCAAAAATTGTTTCTTAGAAAAGATCAACAAAATTGGTAAGACTTCAGCCAGACTGACCAAGGAAAAAAAGACAGAAGATCCAATGACTACAATAAAAAATTAAAGAAGGAATATCACTCACTACCAATCAATAAAAATTCAATGAATTATACATGAACAATACAAACTGACGTCAACAATGAGATCTTTTAGAAAAGATGCACAAATCCTAGAAAGACAGATTACCAAAACCGACTCACGAAGAAATAGAAAATCCAAGCAGACTTAGAAGAAGAAATAAAACTGGTAATTAAGAGAGCTGGAATGGTTATACTAACATCAGACAACATAAGACTTTTATGACAAAAATCGTTGCTAAAGAGTGACATTTTATCTCAATCTATTAGGAAAATATAGAAATGGTAAACAAACAAAGTGAAAAGACAGACCCACCGCTTAAGAGAAACTCTTTGCAAGCATTTATCCGATAAAGGACTTGTACCCATAATATATAAAGAATTCTCAGAACAACAATAAGACGGTGATACAATTTTAAAATGGGCAAAAGATAAATAGACACTTCACTAAAGAAGACACACATATGGTAAATAAGCACAAGAAAAGATGCTGGACACATCACTAGTCACTAAGGAAATGCAAAGCAAAACCACAGTGATACCTCTTCATAGTCACCAAAACAGAATACAGTATCTATAATCAAAAGACAGATAACAACAGAAATTGGAACCCTTATACATTGCCAGTAGGAATGCAAAATGATGCAGGTGCTCTGAAAAACAGTGGCAGTTTCTCAGAATGTTAAAAATAGTTGCCATATGACCCTGCAATTCCAGTCCTAGGTATCTACTCAAGAGAAATGAAAACTTATGTTCCCACACAAACTTGTACATCAATGTTCACAGCAGCCCAAATGTGGAAACAATCTGAATGTCTATCAACTGCTGCGTGGATAAACAAGATACTGGGCAATAAAAAGGAATGAAGTACTGACACATGCTACAACATGAATAAACTTTAAAAACATTATGCTAAGTGAAAGAAGCCAGTCACAAAAGGCCATGTATTGCATGATTCTACTTAAATGGAAATTTCCAGAATACGCAAATCTATATAGAGACAGAAAATAGAATAGTGGTTGCCTAGAGCAAGGGAAAGGGCAAAGGGGAATGACTGCTAATGGGTTCCATGTTTCCTTTGGGATGATAAAATTGTTCTAAAATTGGTGATAGTTGCACAATTTTGTAAATATATTAAACCCACTGAATTGTGCACTTTACACAGGAGAATTTTATACTATGTATATCTCAATAAAGCTGTTAAAAAAAACAACTCCTACTAATACTTAAAAAAAAAAAAAAAAAGTGGGATGCCTGGGTGGCTCAAGTCAGTTAAGCATCTGCCTTCAGCTCAGGTCATGATCCCAGGGTCCTGGGATGGAGCCCCGCATCGGGCTCCCTGCTCAGTGGAGAGCCTTCTTGTCCTCTCCCTCTGCCGCTCCCCTCCTTGTCTCTCTCTCACTGTCTCTGTCAAATAAAGAAATAAATAAAATCTTAGGAAAAAAAAAAAAGGTAAAGAAAAGAAAAAGAAAAAGGAATAAAGTAGTGAACCAAGTAGGAAAAAAAAAAACCAAAAAAAAGCTTCCCACAAAGGAAAGCCTGGCTTTACACAGGTAAACTCTAAAAAATATTTAAAGAAGAAATAATTCTAACACAATCTTTTCAGGAAAATAAAAGAGGAGAAAACACTTCCCAACTCATTCAATGAGGCCAATATTATCCAGGTACCAAAGTCATGAGAAGACAGATCACAAGAAAACTACAGACCAATATCCCTCATGAATACAGACACAAAAATCCTTAACAAAATATGAGCAACATTTAAAAGGGCTATATACCATGAGTTAAGATTAACCCCAGGAATACAAAGTTGGTTCAACATTAAAAAATTAATATAACATATTAATAGAACAATGGATAAAAGCCACATGACTATCTCAATAAATGCATGAAAATACACGACAAAATCCATTCATGATAAAAACTCTCCACAAACTACAAACAGGAGGAAATTTCCTCACTGATAAAGGGCACTTATGAAAAACCTACAGCTAACATTGTACTTAATGGTGAACAATTAAATGCTTTCCCCTTAAGATTAGGAACAAGGCAAAGAAGGATGTGTGCTCTTATCACTTTCTATTCAACGCTGTACTGGAAGTTCTATCCTACACAATAAGGGGGGGGAAGGAGGAGGAGGAAAAATTAAAGGCATTCAGATTTGAAAAGAAGAAACAAAACTGTCTTTATTTGCAGACCACATTATCTTGTGTGGAGAAAAACCTAAGGAGTCCGTATACAAAAAACTATTAGCACAATAAACGAGTTCATCAAAGCCACAGCATACGAGATCAATGTACAAAAATCAATTGCAGTTCTACATACTTAGCAATGAGAAATCCAAAAATGACACCAAGGAAAAAATTCCATCAAAAACTACATCCAAAAAGAACGAAATACTTAGGCATACCAAAAAGAATGACATACTTACAAAGGAAGTGCAAGCCCTGTACACTGAAAATTACAAAACATTACTAAGAAAAAGTAAAGATCTAAGTAAACGGAGAGACATTCCAGGTCCCTGAACTAGAAGACTCAATTATTATTAAGAGAGCGGTTCTTCCCAAACTGATCTGCAGATCCACAATACCTACAAAATTCCATAATTTTTTTTTTGTAGAAAATGACCAGTTAAATCGAAATTTACGTGCAAATTCAAAAGATCCACGGTAGCCAAAATTCTGAAAAAGTACTAAGTTGTAAAGACTTGCACGACTGGATTTCAAAACTTACTATAAAAGCTATGGCAATGAAGACACTGTGGTACTGGCCTAAGGAGAGACATATGGACCAAGGAACAGAAATCGGCATCCGGAGATAAATCCTACATTTACGGTCAACTGTGTTTTCACAGTGGCGCCAAGGCAATTTGATGGGGTAACGGATAGACTTTTTAATAAATGGTGCTGGGACAACTGGGACAGCCCCGTTCATAAGATGAATTTACATTTTACTTCATGCCACACAGAAAAATTAACTCACAATGAATTATGGACTTGAAAACTTTTTAAAGAGAACATGAGAAACTCTCTGTGCCCGTAGATTAGGAAACGACTTTTCACCAAAAACATGATCCATGAAACAAAAGGCTGGTAAGGTGGACTTTATCAAAATTAAAGATGCTTATACTATGCAAGACAGTATTAAGAAGATGAAAAGGCAGAGACTAGGAGAAGACATGTGCAAATCCTAGGACTGAGAAAGAACTTGTATCTAGAATATTTGAAGAAATGTTACAACTCAGTAAAACAAAAACAACCCAATTTTAAAATGGCCAAAGATCTGAATAGACATTTCACCAAAGAAGAAAAACATATGGCCAACAAGCACATGAAAAGATGCTCAAAATCTTTTCAACATTCTAATCTGCGTTATTAGGGAAATGCAATCAAAGCCAAAATGAGGTATCATTTCACATCCCAGTACTAAAATGGCTGTAATAAAAGAACAATAACATATGCTAAAAAAAAGCTCAAACCTGCTACTGACCTGTATAATTAAAAACAGTTAAAAATAGTAAATTTTATATATTTTATCACAATAAAAAAATTTTTTACAGCCCTAATACTTAAAAAAAAAAAAAGTAGTGAACAAAGTAGGAAAAAATGAAAATGATCTTCCCACAAAGAAACGCCCAGGTTTAGATGGTATCACTGGTGAGTTCTATCATATACATAAAAAAGAAATAACACAATTTTGCATAACCTCTCCCAGGAAACAGAAGAAAACACTTCCAGACTTATTCAGTGAGGTCAATTTAAATGCCTTAAAGTATAAAAGACATAAGATATTGGACCAGAAGTATTAAGAACTGAGTCCAATCCAGAGTTTGTTACCAACTAGTTGCATAGTCTTTGTCAAGTTACTTCATCTTGCTGGGCTTCAGTTCCTTTGTTTGTAAAATAAGAGAGTTGAGCAGAGAAATCCTTTCCATCTATATGATATAATTTTATGGTACATTTATTACCTAAAATTTTGTTTAAAATTTGCCCAGTCGTATAATTGGTATAACTTTTCTGGAAAACAACATGGCAATACGTATGCAGTAAGAGCCAGTTCACACTCTCTGACAAAGTTTTTCAACTTCTAGATATTTGTCTTAAGGAAATAATTTAACCAGCCAAAGAACACATAAGAAGATGGTCACTCTGGGGCGCCTGGGTGGCACAGCGGTTTGGCGTCTGCCTTCAGCTCAGGGCGTGATCCCGGCGATCTGAGATCGAGCCCCACATCAGGCTCTTCTGCTATGAGCCTGCTTCTTCCTCTCCCACTCCCCCTGCTTGTGTTCCCTCTCGCTGTCTATCTCTCTGTCGAATAAATAAATAAAATCTTAAAAAAAAAAAAAAAAAGAAGAAGAAGAAGAAGAAGATGGTCACTTTAACAAACCCCATGTCCAACAACAGTGGAGTAAGACAGTAACATAAAGAAATATACAATTACTAAAAATTAGTATGAAGATTATGGAAAATATTTGTTGTTAGGTAAAAATAATCAGAATACAAATGATTTAAATATGAAAATGTACACAGTATATAAATTATACACCAAAAAAAAGCATTTCTACTAATGAAAGTGGTATCAGAATTTTGAGTCTATAAGGTTTAAATTACAAAATAGTTTTTGAAATGCTGATACATTATATACTCAGAGAAAAAAATCAGAAACTTGTCCAAAGTACAGATATGAAATATCGAGATTATGTTGATAAGATTCTAAATTACTCTAGCTTGATTAATGCTTCCTAAGAGTGAGTATGAACCTAGGGCCTTCAGTAGAAATCTCAATGATTAAAACTTTTATCAGCTGATACTAGAATTATCAACAGTATTTTACTTGTCCTACCCAGTGTTGAGGTAAAGCCTAGAAGTCTGATTTTATCAAGTACTCATTCAAATACAGCTATAATACTGGGCAGTTCAAAATCCTTATACCTGATCATTTCATTTATCACTGTCAACCACTTCCAAGTTCTCACTTTAAAATTTCTCAGGCAGCCTTCATTTGTAAATATATAATCCACAAAACATCTGAGTTATACACCATTAAGGTTCCTCTCTCTTAAGGACAGAAAAGAAGCGAGCATCTAGCTTCTGGATTTTCCTTTGTATTCCATTCCTATGGCTGCCTGGCAGAACAGGGATTTCAAGAAGATCGTCTCAGCATTGCCAAGGTCAGTGGAGAGAATACTTGGTGAATGATCATGGGCACAATCCCAGTAATAGCAGGTTGAACCATAAGAAATAATTTCTGTATGTCAAAAGAGTAGACCATTGATAACTGCATATGGCTCAACCAATGTCAATGCGTCTGTATTAAGGAAAACTTTCTGTCCCCTTTCAACTCTGTAAAACCACTATCAAGGATTCTCTCCTTGATCTTTTCAATGAATATACTTATGTGAGTCATTATCTCCAAAACCAGAATTAAAGCAATTTTAAATTTTAATTTTTAAGCAATTTTTACATGTTTGCATTAAAATGAAGTGCTTTAACAGCAGCCAACCAAAGAATAAATATCAGAATTATCCCACTCTAACTCAATTCTTGTTAGTCAAGTTCCTCTTCACAAAGCATTAAGTTTTCACATTTTCAGAGCAATGCTTCTTCCACTTCCAACTGAAATCCATCCATATTGAGAGCAACTCACCTGAAACTACCATAGACTATAAGTAGAATGGAAATCAGAAATGTAGACACTTGACTGGAATCCACCAGGGAATAGGCCCTAGAGAAATAAGAGGGGGAAAAAAATTAGATCAGATGCCAGAAATCCTCATGGAGTTCTGGTGGAGTTCTATCCCACTAAGTTTCATTATTGTCTTTAAGTTAAAAAAAAAAAAAAAGAGTGTAAATTAGCATGCACAAAACAGCATAATTAAAATAATTCTGCTAATTTAACATATAAAGAATATGTTGTGTAGGTTCACAGCTATTATTAGTTAACACTCTAAGGATGTTAAATGGTATCAAAGTGAAAACCCCACCTCTGTACACCACATATGCCTACAATATCCACTCCCAATTCAAGAAGTACCAAAATATCTACCATCACTGTGCCAAAGATTAAAAAGTCTCAGTGATTAAACTGTTATCAGTTTACACCTGAACTGTCAATAGTATTTTACTGCTTTTCCTCAGTCATGAGATGAAGCCTGTACCTCTCTCCTGAACTCCATTTCCATTTTTATAATTGCCCACTGGTTCTCCCCATCTGGGAGTCCTACAGGAGTTCTTCCAAGACAACGAGGTCCCAAATTAAAGTCAGTATCCTTCCCTTCATGTACCTGATCCTTTCAAGGAATGGAATCACGATTCCTTCAGTTCAAAGCTAGAAGTCGGCTGCATCTCTGATACCCTCTTCTCTTACTTCACACATATAACGACAGTCAGCAAGTCCTGCAAATGCCACATGCCCAACTATCCCACTTCTCTAAATCCTACTGGCAAATTCTTTAGCTCCCTTCTATGGCTTGACCAACAGAAATCTTGTGTGTAAGTCTGTCCCCAGGAGTTAACCCTTCACACTAATCATTCTTGTTCGGGATTTTCCTAAAACAAATTTCTCTTCATTTCTTCATTCAGCAAATATTTAATGATGCCTCTGTGCCAGGCACTCTGCTAACAACTGCGGATACAATAACAAACAAGACTGTCTTGATCCCTCACTGAATGTTCTAAAGGAATAAAAAATTAAGCTCCATTCTTTCCAAAGGAATAAAAACGGAAAGCTAACACAAGCAAGTGAATCTAATCATGCAAAATGTTGTAAATGGGAGAGAGACGAGTACAGGGTCCTCTGAGAATATATACTAGGTGGATCCTATCAAGGAATTGGGCGGGGGGGGGGCTTCCTTAGGGGAATAGATGAATGAGGGAGATATAAGACACAATAATGGACTTGGTGATTGTTCATGGGAACTAAGAGAGCATTCCCAGCTTTCTGCTGAGCAGCTGGTGGATGGCTGGCTGTACCATTAAGCAAAAAAGGCAACATATGGAAGCAGATTCCTTGTATGTTGGGTTTTGGAATGTTGAGGAGACAGGTGGACATGTGGATCTAGAGCTCAGAAGCAGCTCTAAGCCAAAGATATATATTGGGAGCTCATCACTTTCAACATGGTAATTGAAACCATAGGTGTGCATGAGACTGCCTCGCAGCAGTGAGAAGAGGACCCAGGAAGAAAGCCTGAGAAACTTCTAAAATATAAAGGTCAGGAAGAAGGAGAAGCTGCAAAACAAACAGACACACCCCCCAAAATGAAAGAGAAAGAGGAAGAAAACCCAGAAAACCCAGGATGGCAGGGGGTGATAAGAGTGTCTCATAGAGGCAGCAAGATCAGATGGTGCCTGATTTAAACCCTTGCTCTACCACTTACCAGGAGTTACTCAACCTAAGTTCAGCTTCTTCACCTATAAAATGCAAATAATGGCACCTACCTTAAATAGATATTAAACAATCAAATGAGGGGTGCGCGTCGGTTAAGTGTCTGCCTTCAGCTCAGGTCATGATCCCAGGGTCCTGGAATAGAGCCTCACATGGGGCTCCCTGCTCCGCTGGGAGCCTGCTTCTCCCTCTCCCCCTACCCCTCCCCCTGCTTGTGCTCCCGCAAGAGCACACTCTCTCTCTCTGTGTCAAATAAGTACAATCTTTTAAAAGAAATCAAATGAGACAATTCCTATAATGAGCTGAATGCAGTAAGTACTCAATTAACAATCACTGTTAGTATTAACAGGGAGAGGTCACCCGTGCAGAGATAGTAAGATAAAAACTGAAGTGTCCACTGGATTTATTTACCATTTAAGTCACCTGTGATCTTAAGAACACTTTAAGGCGTGGTGGTGATGGGGGTCAGGTTGGAACTGGCGGAGAAGTTAGATTTAGGCAGATGGAGACTGACGTATTCATGAAAGGCACAAGGAAGGCAACAGCAGTGGGAGAGGAATGTAAGGGTAAGGGAGGCCTGCAAAAATTTTGTTTTAAAGATGTACTTATGTGAGAGAGACACACACACCGAATGCACATGCAGGGGGAAGGAGGAGCAGAGGGAGAGAGTCAGGCAGACTGTGCTGAGCGTGGAGCCCCATTCGGGGGTCGATCCCATAACCCCAAGATCACAACCTGAGCCAAAACTCAGATTACAATGCTTAACCAACTGCGCCACCCAGGTTCCCCAGGCCTGAATTAATTTTTCTTTCTTTCTTTCTTTTCTTTCTTTCTTTCTTTCTTCCTCTCTCTCTCTCTCTTTCTTTCTTTCTCTCTTTTTTTTAAAGATAGCAGATACTCAATCTTTTGTGTATGCTGACAGGCAATTATCCCAGTGAGGAGGGAAAGACTGGTGATTACAGAGGAGGAGAAGTTTCCTCTACTCTTTCTAAAAAACAGGACACACAGCGAGATTTCATGGTAAGATTTGTGGTCTGTAGTGTCACCTTTTTGATCTTCAGTTTTTAGAGGCACATACTGAAGTAACTCTGGGTGAAATGACAGGATTTTAAGGTTTGCTTTAAAACGTCCCAGAAAAGAAAAAAAAAGGTAGGGACAGATTTTTTTTTTAAAGGCAAAATTATTTTTTTAAACATTTTATTTATTTATTTGAGAGAAGAGTAGAGCAAGCAAGCGAGAGAGAGACAGAGAGAGCAAGAGCGGGTGTGGGGGGCAGAGGGAGAAGCAGACTCCCTGCTGAGCAGGGAGCCCGATGGGGGGCTCGATCTCAGGACCCTGAGATCATGACCTGAGCTGAAGGCAGACACTCAACTGACTGCGCCACCCAGGTGCCCGTAAAGGCAAAATTATTTTTAATTATTGAAGCTAGAATGATAGGTACATGGGAATTCATTATAAAGCTGACCCTTAAACAACCTAGGGGTCAGGGATGCTGACCTCCCTTCACAGTCAAAAATCCATGTACAACTTTTGACTCCCCAGATACTTAACTATTAATAAACTACTGTTGACCAAAAACCTTACCAATAACATCAACAGTTGACTAATACATATTTTGTATATTACATATTATATTTTTATAATAAAGCTAGAGAAAAGGAAATATTAAGAAAATCATAAGGAAAGTACATTTACAGTCCTGTAGTGTATTTACAAAAAAAAAAAAAAATCCACGTATAAGTGGACCTGTGCAGTTCAAACCCCTGTTATTCAAGAGTCAACTATACTCTTCTCTCTACTTTTGTGTATTTTGAAAACTTCCACAAAAAGTTAAAAAAGAAAAAAAACCCACCTTTTTTCACAGTAATATGAAAACTGGTGAGACAATTAAAAGTGTGAGAGGCAGATGAATACAGGAACGTCTGCTCTGGGTCATGAGTTCTGACCACAGCACCCCACAGTAGGCAACCACCCCTTCCTAAAATTTCAGTCAGCAGAGGGAATGGAGATGCAGGAGACAGGACAGCCACGCTAGCCTGTGTTCAGCAATGCAGCTGTGGCTGGCCAATGTGTCTTCTTTCAGACAGACAACGAGATGACGTAGACAGGGCTTACCCACCACAAGACTACATTTCATGTATTAGGAAAACTGATTCAAACAATTTCTCTTTATTTTAGAATTATGTTTCTTGCTTTGACTCTCGTTTTTGTACATATCTCTTCTTAAGATTCTGAAAACAAATGACCTCTGTTTAGAAGGAACATTTTCTTAAAATTAAAAACAAATTTTTGGGAAAACATCATATAATCATATGGTACAAAAATCAAAAACTATGTATATCAAAAGGTGCACAGCAGAAAGTCTCACTCCCATCTAGTTTCCCCCAGGCCTTCTTTAGATAACCACTTTTATTAGTTTCCTGTAGAGCCTTCTAGAATATATAACATAAACACATATTATTTTTCACCATTTCTTATACAAAAGGTAAGACTGTACTACCCCTACCCTCCTTTTACAATATAGCCTAGAGATCTTCCTATATATCAGTATGTGCAGATTTTCTCTTTTTAATTTTCTTTTAAGCTGCATAGTATTCTACTGTGTGGATACACTGAAAAACACAGGTTTTTTGTTTTTTTGTTTTTTTTTTTAAAAACAAATCCCTTTTAGATGGACACTGGTTGTATCCAAAAATTCTCTTAACCACGCTTGTACGATAAAAAGTGTAAGTTATACCTGCAATGCACACATGAAATGACACCTCTGTGTAAAACAAAGGCCTTAAAAGTGAGACTGCTGGATCACAGAGGAAATACACATGCAATTTGATAGATATTGCCAAACTGCCCTCCAGAGACATTATATCATTTTGCATTCTCACCAGCAACGGATTAGAGTTCCTCTTTCCAAAGCCTTGTCAACAGTGTCATGTAATTTTTGAATTTTTACCAATCTGAAACATGAAAATTGGTATTTCAATATTGCTTTCATTTGCATTAATTTTCTGATGTAATTAAAATTATAAAAATTGATTAGAAGTGAGCGTACATGGCTTTTCACATGATTAGGATAGTAGGCATTTTAAAAAATATATACATTTTTTCCAGATTCCAGAGCTATAATAAACAAAGGCAGACTTTTTTTTTTCCTCCTTTTTTAAAGGATCTTTTCTTTTGCTGGTGTTTTACTTGGACTGGATGCCTTGGCTTTTTTATACCCTTTGTATTCTGAAGCCTATTGTCATTACTTAAAACGTAGATTAGAGTCTAAACTTCCCAAACTCAGTTATCTTAAGATCCCCTACTACTATTGTTTATTCCTTTTGCTACATCTCTCAAATCCGTGGAGACTCTCCAGAGACCCATCACTTAAGACTTCTAGAAGTTTGGGGTTGAACTGCTACTAAACCATCTCTTTGTGTCTTTCAAAGATCCTCTGGGCTGTGCTCTTGTCTCTGTGGCTGACCATCTTGTAGTCACTGGCTTTCTTCAGTCTTTTTCAAGGCAAGGGTTTGACCATGTGCAAAATACCTCCTAAAGAGGCTGACCAGGGCTACCAGCCAATAAGCATTACCCACCGCAGAACTAAATACTAGTTTCAGAAAATGGTTTCTTCTAGACTGAACAGTTCTATTTTTCCAATCTATACAAGAAAATCTGGAGAAGGCTGACTCCTGATATATCCATGGTATTTTATAACTTACAATAAAATTTTAAGAGGTTATTTCATTGCAAACTGTACCAAGTATCACATAATTAGAAGTTATAAATTATTTCATGGGGTTATTTGAAATGTCATATTAGTTCAACTCAAATTACCATTATTTACAAAAAGCTCTTTAACACAAAGAATTACGGCTTAAAATTAATTTTAGCCAATTTGCATTTTAAAAACAGTATTGATTTTCTTTTTAAAAAATTACAAAAATGGGGGCGCCTGGGTGGCACAGCGGTTAAGCGTCTGCCTTCGGCTCAGGGCGTGATCCCGGCGTTATGGGATCGAGCCCCACGTCAGGCTCCTCTGCTATGAGCCTGCTTCTTCCTCTCCCACTCCCCCTGCTTGTGTTCCCTCTCTCACTGGCTGTCTCTATCTTTGTCTAATAAATAAATAAAATCTTAAAAAAAAAATTACAAAAATGGGGCGCTTGGGTGGCTCAGTCGGTTAAGCGTCCGACTCTTGATTTCAGGGGTCATGATCTCAGGGTCGTGAAATCGAGCCCCATGGTGGGTTCGTGCTGAACTCGTAGTCTGCTTGTTCCTCACCCTCTGCTCGCTCTCTTTCTCTCTCTCAAATAAATAAAAATATTTTTAAAAAATCACAAAATAATTCATGTTCATTGTAACAACTCAAACAATAGGTAAGAAGCAAAAGTACAACTGCCTCCTCCCTCCCGTCTCTACACTCCCATTCCCGAGGAGTAGACACTGTTTACAATTTGGTATGTGCATCCTTCTATATAAATTGTGAATGCAGAATGTATACACAGCCATAAAAACGGACACACACATATTCTTCTACAACTTACTTTTTTTGAAAATTCAACTACATACCAAGAGCTATTCTCCTCTATTGCCTTACCTTATTGGCCTTTGGGTATAAAATTAAGTCATGGAAAACCTGACAATGTAGAAAACATTCTTCTTTTTCTTTACTTTGAGAGAAATCTTCTATGTTCAATGAATACAACTTTTAATCACATACACACTATCTAAAAATTCTTATTTCTGAGCTCTTAACAATAGTAGGATTTCCCAATGCTTCACACTTTTTCATCTCACTTGACTTTCTAAATTAGGAGGGTAGACTGTTGTTCCTAATCTCAACAGAAACAAATGGATGCCTGTGCCTGTGTTGCTCTTTTTCGTCAATTTAAGATTTAGTGAAGACAGGAACATTTCTATTGCCCTTTTTCCAAAGGCAAACTATGGAATCCCACAGGTAAAAGATTATGTCCATATCCTGACACTGAAGAATCAAACCTGTGAAAAACATGAGGAAGCACTGCACCTTGCACTCTGGCAGATGCACTCTAACAACTCCTGTCAGGCCTGGAGGCTATCAAAAGCATTCATATTATACATAATAGTACATTTCAAACATGTATAGAAATCATTTTTGGAAAATAACGTCTGCTTATAAAATGTGAACATGCTAGCACATTTTGTCACAGGCACTGAACATGTTAGAACATTCTGCTACCTCAAACAACCTGACGGTGAAGTTTTTCTTTTTTCACATTTACCAGAAAACCTTCTGCCACTTATATTCCCTAAGTGTAGGGATTTCTTTGCATAGAGGCATTGTTTTATGAATCACTTAAGTTTACATCACTAGAGGTTGCCTGTGTCAAGTTTAAGTAGAAATATGTACACTTTAACAATTAAGTTTAAAAATCCCTGAGTACAGAAGGAACTATTTAGCTGATGATAAGCCTAGGATGTAGTTAGAAACACAAGTTCTCCCCCTCGCACCAGCTGTCTTAGTCAACAGTCTGCTGGGTCATGTTGTATCTTAATCAATACAAAGAAATACAAAAACAGCAAAAGTAAAGACTGAATGGAACATGAGCTCAAATACCAAACTGCACTGTCTAATATGGCAGCGATTAGCACTGAAACAGCCACTAGCCACTAGCCACATGTGCTTATTTAAATTTAATTAAAAATTTGGTTCACTGGTTATACTAGTTGAATTTCAAGTGTCCAATAGCTGGTGGCTACTGTATTGAATGTCCAGCTAAAGAACATTTCCATCAAAGCAGAAAGTTCTCCTGACTGCACTGACATATACTTGTATAGGAAGATGCCCATATTTTATTTCAAAACTGGGCTTCTGGGGTTTTCCTGGTGGTAAGAGCAACATGTGACATTTTACTGAGCGCTTAATTCTCACAACCGTTCTGTGAGGTTAGGTCCTACATGTCCACAACCCCGTAGCCAAAACAATACCTTGTAAACAGATGTGTTGCAGAACTCCAAACTTTTTGGATCTTACACAGAAAACACCCTCAATGGAGTCTAGTGCAGTATCCTACAATCAAATATTAATGTTTCTGTAGTGACACATGAATAACCACACTACATAAGGTAAATAAAGATTAGAAATCACTTCACAACAGCTTAGGTCAGATTTTGCTTCCAAATGAATTATAGAAAAACTCTGGGTCTTCAGAATTTGGGGTTTGGGAATTGTAGACCTGTGTGATTATCACTATTTTGAGGTGAGGAGCCAGGTGCAGGTCTGAACATAAGCAGCCTTACTCCAGAGTCTCCCAAATTGAGTTGATCATCTGATGACAAACTTGGGAGTCAGGAAGCTCCAGTTACTTTCTATCTTTAATTATACTAACACTAGCCATGTGATCTTCCCTGGGCAAGGCTTTACATCTTTCTGGTCTCTATAAAATCCGCTTTTGGCCTAGATAAACTTGGGAGGCCCAACTAATTTTTATTTTCAAGATTCTAGGTTTTTATATTGTGTTTTTCCTCCAAAAATTAGAAGTATTACAAGAAATATCCTTTTCTGTTTGGCTGATCACTGGCATGGTATATATAGGTAAATTAGCACTGTTTTCAGGACACTGAAAACTTTTACTTTTTTTTTTTTTTTTTTTAGTATAGCTGACATACAACGTTACATATTTTCAGGTGTACAACATAGTGATTCACCAAGTTTATACATTATGCTATGTTCCCCACAAGCTACCATACTACTGTTACACATAACTATTATAATATCATTGCTTATATTCCTTATGCTGTGCCTTTTATTCCTGTGACTTATTAATTCCGTACCTGGTTGGTTTAATCAACCCAGGGAAAATTCTTCTCTTGGGTCGCTTTCTAAAAAAATTGGCCAGCCCTAGGGTCTAACCACGGCTCTTTTGTTCCTTTGTCAAACAGACTGTTTAATAAAGGTTTTCACTGCTGATAATGATGGGAGAAGAGGGCCTCGTCCATACCTCTCTCCTCTCTTCTCTTGGTCCACAAAAAGAAGTGAAGAAAGAATCACCAGCACTTCAGAAGTATGAAGAGATCCTAGAACTTTAGTACAGAATTGGGGTCTGGGCTTTGAAGATACAATCAGAGTAGGGTAGGCAGGGAGGGAAATGTATTCCAAGGAAAAAAGGGTAGGTAGTCTGGCAATTCTAGTAAATCAAAGCCCCGCAATCTTCTTTATTTCACAGCCTCTTCCTATCCCATACTTCAAACTCTCCCAAAGCCATCAGCAGAAATGTGTCATCTCTCAAGACCTCCTAGTGAGGTGTTTTTGCCAGAGACTTGATGCACATTAAAGACAGGTACATACTCTAAACTCTGAAACAAAGGAATTCCTACTGAAATGCAAAAAGAAACTAAATACATGTATCTTAGATGTAACCAAAATCAGGTTAGCCAAATGTACTGCAGACAGACTTGGGAGACTTTGCCAAGTGATGTATTAAGCACAGGTTAGCTGTTGAGATATTTTATATGGTCACTATGAAAACCCCTAATTCTTTCACTACAGTCTCCCTTAATAGACAAAGACAAAAAGCTACCAGAAAGATCTCTCGTATACAGTAAGATTATATTCTACACCCTAAGATTTTTAGAACCATGCTGGATTTTATTTAGTAATTGCTCTCCAGTCAAACATCTATTTCTAGCTGCTTAACCAGCAAGTGCTTATAACACATATCCTGCTAAAAATCATGCCAAACTGAGACACAGAGAGTACTGTTCTATAATGTGTTCTGTGTGTCAGCCTTCCAGCTATACAATGAAAGCATTCTTATCCATCCAACAAACCAAGCAACTAATATTCCAACCCGGCACAGACAGTGCCCTAGACTAGCACTTCGCAAACTTTTTCATCTTGAAAACTATTTACATCTTGAAATGAAGACCCCTTATTGCTTTTGTTCCTGTGGGTAATAACAATTAGAAATTAAAAATGAGGAAAAACTAAAAACATTTACTAACTCATTTAAATATAACAAAACCATAACATGAGCATAATTTTTTGAAAGATTTATTATTTACTTTAGAGAGAGAGAAAGAGAGAGCAGGGGGGAGGGACAGAGGGAGAGGGAGTCTCAAGCAGACTCTGTGTTGGGTTGGTGCTGAGCTCAGAGCCCAACAAGGGCTTCATCTCACGACCCAAAGATCATGACCTAAGCCAAAATCAAGACTTAGACACTTAACTGCACCATCCAACTGCCCTGAGAGTAAATTTTTTTTAAAAGAGTAAGAACTATTTTCCAAAATGAAAAAGAATTTAGTGAGACAAGGGGCATTCTCTTACATTTCTGCACACCTCTTTAATGTCTGGCTTAAAAGGAAGAGAGCCGGACTCTTCATACCTGTTTCTGCATTCAGTCTGTTGCCATACATTGCTTTAGTTGAATGCTACAGAGAAGGAAATCTGGGCTTATACAGATGGGTAGCTGGAAAAGGGAGGGGTACTGTAATAACATTTTCAGATAACTGAGGATACTCTTCTTTGATACTACATAAAACTTCAGCAAGTGGTAATTTCTTAAAGGTTAGTTTCAAAGTGAAATCTGAAACCATACCAGTGAATTTTTTGTTATGTTAATCCAATGGATTATGGATTATGTTAAAATCCAATGGATTATACCGTACTCTGAATGGATCCTCTACCATGGATGATTTTGTAACACCATACATTTGTCATCTGGAAAATACTGGTTCATTGAGTTACATAGCTTTTCCACATGTTGTCACATTTCATTATACAATATCTGAAAAACCACGTTTGTTACTATCATTCCTGAGGTTAATGATAACAGATATAAATTTTCCAAAATTCTAATTTTCACTAAAAAGTTCAAATTTTATCACTGGTGAAAGTACTGTGTGTGTGTGTGATTTTTTTTTTTTAAGATTTTATTTATTTATTTGACAGAGAGAGACAGGGCGAGCAAGGGCAGAGACAGAGGGAGAGGGAGAAGCAGACTCCCCGTTGAGCAGGGAGCCCCAAGTGGGACTCAATCCCAGGACACTGGGTCACGACCTGAGCTGAAGGCAGACGCTTAACTGACTGAGCCACCCAGGCACCCCCCACCTTTTTTAAGTGACAGGTTCACTTTATTCATTTGGGAAAAACTGTCAAACATCAAAGTATGAATAACTCTAGTCATTCTTCAAGTAAAAATAGTATTCCAAGAAAAAAGTAGCGAGTTCAGTGGTAAGCATCTCACATAACTACACAAGTGTTTTTTCAAGAAAACCAATGGTACTTCAGTATACAGCAGAAGTGCTTAACGAGAACTTTCCATTTCATTATTAAAAAATGTGTTCTCAAGGGTTGAGATTTAGTGAAAGTAACTTTCACTGCTTCACCGTAAATGAAACTGCCTTTTTTTTTTTTAACAGTGTGTGCATGGTGGTGAAGAATATAGTGATTACTATAATAGTTTGATGCCACTACCCTGATTCCTGTTAGAGCCCAGCAATGGTCTTACCCACCACAACTTTTCACCATAAGAAAAAAAATTCAAAATGAAAAAGACAAATAACTTTAATGGCATTATGCAGTTTGGCCCTATAAGCCCCCTTAAAAGGGTCTGAGGAACTCTGAGGGATTCAAGGACCACACTTTGAGAACTGCTGCCTTATACATTTACCCACAAGCCCTGGCTATACAAACTGCTAGCATTTTCTCATATGCAATTCTAAAATCAGAAAACACCAAGAAGTAGTGAATAATCTTTTTGCTATGCAAGATTTTTGGCTTTAAATATGATATATAGAATGACTTATATACCAGGCCTTGGAAATGCTACAATCTTTCCCTTTAAAGTGGAGTATGTTGAAAGAGGATTTAATTTGTATTTTTTAAGGTTTTATTTATTTATTTATGTGTGTGTGTGTGTGTGTGTGTGAGAGAGAGAGAGAGAGAGAGAGAGAGAGAGAGAATGCACATAGAGTGGGGAGAGGCAGAAGAATCTGAGGTAGACTCCACACTGAGTGGGGAGCCTGATGCAGGGCTCAATCTCACAACGGCGGGATCATGACCTGAGCTGAAACCAAGAGTCAGAAGCTTACCTGACTGAGCCACCCAGGCGCCCCTTAATTTGTATTTCTATCTAAAATATTTATCTAACATATTACAATGTCCACAATCCCCTTCCACATTTTTCCATATTTTAAGGGGAAAAAAAACCCAAATATGTATCCTAAGCTTAATAATGGAATAGGTAATCTTATTAAATAAAATTTTAATGAAGTAAATCTTTACGTGCAAGATACAAAGTAAGACAGTCACTTAAGATGGTTACAATCTAGTAGGAAAGACACAGCATACAAGGTGACAGAATGTAATGTTTTCATAAGAGAAATTAAGTGTTATGGGAGGTGCTATGGGTTGCCACATACCAGGAGTGGGCAAACTATGGCCAACTGCTATTCAGTAAACATAGTCAAGCACATTCATTCAGGTATTGTTTACTGCTGCTCTAGTGCTTCACTGGCAGAGCTGTAAAGTTGTGACAGTCTCCACATAGCCCACCAAGCCCAAAATATTTACTATCTAGTTCTATATGGAAACAGTTTGCTCACCCTTGTATATTGTTGTTACTGCACAAAGCTACCTGGCTAAGAGGACCAGCCAATGTTAAAATACGGCCTACCCTTTCCTCCTAGAGAATGCAGCTTGACATTGGGCACAAAGCCTGATGAGCAGAACCTTGCGTCCTAGTGGGTGGATGCAAATACCTGGTGGGAAGGGCATCTTTTCCTTTCACAAAGGTGATTATTTATGAGCCCGAGCCCACTTGGCCAGGGAGGCACTATTTCCTGCTTTGCACAAAGAGGTGTGTGTATGTAGCCTAGCAAGAGTCACGAACATCTCTGAGTCACACCATGAAGATGGTTGGATTTCCAATATCAAAATATTTTTGGATCAGAAATGAGAATTTTCATTCTTTTATATCCCTTCATTAGCAGCAAATACTTTATGGAAAGAACATATATGAGATGTACCATATGTTAATATTTTACATTTTACCCAGCCAGTACGGTAAAAATTATTTCCATCAGAAATGCAAAACCTGTGGACTGAGCAAATTCCTATGAAAGAAAGGTATTAGTCTCCAAGACAGTAAAGATGATTTGTAGTCATTTTCTTTTCAGATGGATTTTACTGCATAGGACAGATAAGAAAGGGTTTACAGTGCTCCAGTGAAACAGAAAGAAGACCATATACTGAAAGATTCCATGGCAATACACTTCCATTCTTTCCTATGAATTACTCTTTTAGACAGGTCCTCATATTATAATTTCAAAAGCACATGCATTTTTTTTTTTTTGTGATTTGAGCATACACCCAGCAACATAATTGTAACTTCTGTGTTAATACACCAGCCTCCAGAAATAGACCCGTATTAGCTGTAACAGATATATTTTTAAGGCAAGGGAAAAACCTAGGCAATTGGTTTTCTCAAAGTAGACAGGTACAAGCTGGAATAAAGTGGTTTGTGTATTTTCATTTGACCAAGGGACTCATTTTCAGAAAAGAAACTTACAACGCAGCTTTCAAAGACATTTTTGTATCACTATCCAAGACTGCTTTAGAACTTGAACTAAATAAACTTCCTCACAAATTTACAAAAATTTGTGTTAACATGCTGGCCAAGATTAATATTTCATAAAGGAACTTTTCCTGGATGTCTAAATACTCTCATGATATATGTCCATAAAACTTAGTATAAGGCCTATGTATATACCCAAAACAAGTGAAAGCAGGAACTCAACAGATACTTGTATACATGTTCATAGCAACATTATTCACAACAGCCTAAAGGTGGAAGCAACTAAAGTGTCCATCAATGAATGAATGGGTAAAGCAAATGTGGTGTATATATACAACTGAATATTATGCAGCCATAAAAAGGAAGGCAATTCCGATACATGCACAACACAGATGAACTCTGAAAACATGGCAAGTGAAATAAGCCAGACACAAAAGGACAAATAGTGTTTGATTCCACTTATATGAGGGGCCTTTAGAACAGGCAAATTCACAGAGAGAAAAAGTAGAGTAGAGGTTTCGAGGACTGGGAATTGTTGTTTAATGGGTACAGAATTCTGTTTAAGATGACAAAGGAGCTCCAAAAATGGATAGTGGTGATGGCTGCACAACAACCTAAGTGAATGGACTTAATGCCACTGTTCTGTATACCTACAGGTGGTTAAACTGGTAACTTTTGAATTTATCACACACAAAAAAAAGAAGGGGATTATTTTTAACATTGCTCTTAAAAACACCACAAACTGATTTTCACTTCATGAGTCTCATTACAAGATTATTCTCTGCCATTTAATACTGATAATATAGTAACTTTACATATAATTCTGTAAACAAAGCCTTGAAAGCATGCACACAATTCCAAAATTTGGACTTCTAAGAAGAAATTTTGTGATGACTTATAAAAGTCAATGCTACAGGGCACCTGGTGGCTCAGTCGGTTAAGCCTCCGACTCTTGATTTTGGCTCAGGTCATGAACTTGGGGTCTTGAGATCAAGCCCCGCTTCAGGCTCTGCACTCAGCTGGGAGTCTGCCTGAGATTCTCGCCCTCTCCCTCCTTGTGCTTACAGGCCCACTCGCTAAAATAAATAAATAAATCTTAAAAAAAAAAAAAAGTGGATGCTACAGGTTGACATTTAGTCATTTCCTGGTAGCTAACCTTTCCTAGTAACAAGTCTATTTCTGTAGACAAGCAAAAAGATGCCTGACAATTCAAGTCACAGTGCCTCCATTACTTCTGTCAAGATAAACCAGAGTTAAACGGAAATGTCCCAGAACAAGGGGAATTTCTAAGTCTGAATTGCAGTAAGAAATCTCCAATGCCCATTAAGGTACTTTCACCTGCATAGACTGTGGTCACCTCAAATCCAACACATCTAAAACCAAACAAATCTCCCCATCCCCTTGCAAAATCTAACGTCTCTAACGTCTACTACATGCTCCTACAGTAATAACTGCTTCTGTCACTGTCCCATCCTACTTATTGCATCACTGCATGCATGACTATTGAAATTAGTACTGTGATACGTGCTGGCAGTCCAAGAGAAAGACTCAGCCCCCTATCATCCACCAAGAATTGTCTGATAAGGAAAGAGAGAAGTAAAGAGGCTCTCAAATTAATAAGTGGCTAGGTGTAGAGGCTCACCTTGGAGGCCTATGTAAGAGTATGGTCTGCTGGGAGATTACAAATAATCCAGTAGTTCTGCTGGACTAGAGAAAACTGAGCAAGAGAAGCAAGAGATGTGAGGGAGCAAGCATGGGTGGGAAAGACAGAGCAAGAGAATGAGCAAGAGCTAGAATGTACTCCCACAAGACTATCTGTTGAGAGTTGCTCCAGCTGGGGGAGGGGGAAGGTGATGTAGTGAAAAGACAAAAGGCCAGAAAGGTTAAACAGGCCAGGTCCAACCTTCTAGGGATTCAAGCTGGATTGCTGTCTCTGCTAGTGTCTTCTTGACACAATCTGGCTTCTGCCCTCAGTACTCCAAGCAACATGCTCGTCTCTCCCCAAGATCAGCAATAATATTATTTCATCTATTAAACTTCAGTCAGTATCTTACTTGGCATGCACCCTCTGGCCCCCCGCAGGATCTGACAACAGTGACTGCCTCTTTTTCCTGAAACAATTTTGTTCCAGCTTCCACAATTTTCTTCTGGATTTCTTCCCACCCCTCTGGTTCCTAAACTTCTTAGTCTCCTCCTCTGCCCATCAGGGTTCTGCCATCAGTTCTCTTCACCTCTTATTCCACACATTGTCTTTGGGAGACACCGCCCACTGTCATGTGATGACTTCCTCCTCTAAGCAGTAACGCTCTTCTATGGAGTAGCGCATCAAGCGGATGAAGTAACTGAAACATAGTTAGGTTAATCAACCTTTTTCTTTTTACTATAGTCATTGTGTTTTGTATAATTCACTATGAAGAAATTTTAAAAGGGTAGCATGGAAAATGATTACAGGAAGAAGCAGGCTAAAGACCAATACACCACATAATCCCACTTTTATCAAAAATGGGACTTACTATTTCACATTTTTGTATTATGTGATTTTTTAAAATAACACGAACATTTTTTAAAACTGTGGTCAGGATCTCAGAGGACATGTTAAGAAAAAGAAGTGCTTGTGATTTCTGATTTGGCTATATTTTTCATTTATTTATTTATTTAAAAGATTTTGTTTATTTATTCGACAGAGATAGAGACAGCCAGTGAGAGAGGGAACACAAGCAGGGGGAGTGGGAGAGGAAGAAGCAGGCTCATCGCGGAGGAGCCTTATGTGGGGCTCGATCCCATAACGCCGGGATCACGCCCTGAGCCTAAGGCAGACGCTTAACTGCTGTGCCACCCAGGTGCCCCTATTTTTCATTTATTTTTAACCAAATGCTAAAAGCTTATGCTCTACAGTTAAATGTAACATCCCATCTATAGAATTTTTTTTTGAAAAGCCAAATTTAAAGATAAAGGTTTTCTTAAACTTTAAAAGCACCAACATTATGATTCCATACATATTTTAAGATTAATTTAGTCATACAATCGCATCAATTGAGATCTTGATTCAGCACTAAATGCTACTTGCAGGTAAATGTTATTTTTCTGGTTACTGACCCCTCTTTTCAAAACACAGGAAATGGCAACAAACTCTCATACTCTAATGCATTTGAAAAGGCAGCTTAGAAAATTTTAAGCAGCTACTATAACAGATTTTTAGAAAGATTTATTCACTTGAGAGAGAGAGAGAGAGAACAAGTGGAGGGAAAAAGCAGAGGGAGGAGGAGACTCCCCGCTGAGCAGGGAGCCCAATGCATGGCTCAATCCCAGACCAGGAGATCATGACCTGAGGACCTGAGCCGAAGGCCGATGCTTAACCATCTGAGTCACCCCGGTGCCCATAGAGCAGATTTTTCAAAAAAGATTTATTTCCTTACTGAGTGAGTGAGCGAGAGCACTCCAGTGGGTGGAAGGGCAGAGAAAGAGAGAATCTAAAGCAGACTCCCCGCTGAGCACAGAGCTCATCATACGGCTCAATCCCATGACCCCAAGACCATGACCTAAGCTGAAACCAAGATTCAGACACTCAACTTACTGAGCCACCCAGGCACCCCTGTAACAGATTTTGAAGAACATTTTTAGAAAGTTTATTTGCAGATGAGGCTGAACAAACATTAAAGAGTAGACAGACCCTCAGTCCCTTTCCCATAGTATGCCCTCCCCTATATGACACTACCTTAAATCTACTGGACAGTCATTATATTTAGTAACACAAATGAAACATCTTTATTACTAAAGTCTTAAATTGGCAAGAGGATATAGGTACATAAGGAGAATAATATCAATAGAAGCAAGTCTCTCTTGTCTCACAGAAGAGTGGAATTCCGGAGAGACTGACAGAAAGATTAGCTTCTATTTAAGTGAGCAGGTTAAAATATGGTGTACTAGGATTCTGGGTTTGTCAGCAGGGTTTTATCCACTGGAGTTTTAATCTCACCTAGAAATACTCCTTTTGTCAATGGAATAAAATCATAAACACGATACAATAATATCTTGGAAAATCAATCAGGTAGAAATATCCAGTGTAGAAGGAAGGGGCAGAAGAGATGAGACTGGAATGAAGGAGACCAACTAAAACTCTTGCAAGAATCCAGGCCTTAAGTGAGAAAGCCCAGATTAATAAGAAGTGGAAACAGAAGAGGTAATGCAGTTGCAAATTATATTTTAAAAGAAATACCAACGAGACCCGGTGACAACACTGGGCAAAGGGAAAGAAGGAGAGACAAGAGTTAAAATTTCTACAGTATGACAAACAGTGATCCGGCCACTTAGCCTGACAGTGGGGACACCTGACTGGACACCAAAATCCATGTCCAGGTGCCTCACAATGGTAGCAGAGGCAGCTGGAAGTCACAAACCAAAACAGAAGAATCCTCTAGACACAGACCATCTCCTCCTGGCCCAATGCTTCCCTAATCAACAAGCCCCAGCAATCTGCAATACCCAGACACTCCATCCTCCTAATATGGAACTGAGATACTCTGCTATCTTTTGACTTCAAAAGCCCTAATACATTTCCTCTCCTTCAAATCTCCTAGAGCCTAGACTCTGCTCTACTGGGTTCACTCTCTGACAGCAAAACATTTTCACCCAGCATTTAATCTTTGGTTTCAATTATCCTGAACAGTGGCACAATGGAAATTAGGAATTACTACAGAGAGAGTTTAGAGCTGAGGGGAAAAAAAGGTCATTTGGGAATACAACAAAGAAGAGTTAAATGCTGAGCATATGTACTGAGCAAACTGGGGCACTGAGACAGATGCTAAGGAATTTGCCCCAAGTTATACAGAAAGTGTCAGAAACAGTATGTGACCATAGTATGGCTCCAAAGGTCCACACTTCTAACCACTCCCCCGTATTATCTCTCAAAAAAACAGAAGAGCATGAGGATTGAGGATAGGCCATTTGGTTTAAGAGAGATTATAGGCGATTTTCTAGAGCAGTTCCCACTGAATGGCGGATAGAGAGAAAGTGGAAATGGTAAGTCCCATCATTGCTGGAGGGGGTCTAGGACTAGAAGACTGGAATACAACTGAATGGTAATGTGAAAGATAAGCAGGGTGACTTTATTTATTGATACACTTTTAAAGATGGGAGACCTATGCCACTTGGAATAAAGGGAAAATAGAAATTCTTAGAGAAAGAGAGATTAAGGATAACCAGAGGAAAGAAATGACTACGTGGGCAAGATTCCAGAGAAAACAGGAAAGAAGGGGTTAGCTTTAGAGAGGAGGAAAAAAGAAAACTTCTCTACCAAGACTAGAAAGATCAGATAAGCAATAATGGGCTGAAGTACAGATAAGGTTTTAGGAAAGTACTCATACCAGAAGGTCTCAATCTTCTCCATAAAGCAAGATGCAGGGTTAGTTATTCAGTATGAAGTGAAGAAGGTACAACAAGTTCAAAGAAAAGAGGGTTAGAAGTATCATAAGTAGAAACTTCCTTAAATTCAAAGCTTGGTTTCATAAGATAAATTAATCATGTGCTTTTATAAGATTCATGTTAGAAACTCTTCATATTTAATATATAAAAAGAGACACTTGAATTCCCTTCAAAGAATAATGAGTATCTAAGAACTGTAGAAATCAGCCAGGTAAAGATGTCAAAGAAAGACATCAACTGTTGGGTGAGGTGAACTGTGTGGAAGGTTTCCCAGAAGACTGGTTGAAAGAAGGAGGTAGTTTAAGCAGAAAAAATGACATATAAAATGGTAAGAAGATGGAAATGCACAAATTAACTTGACCTAAGGAGGATAAATACCTAATAAAAATATGAGAACTGGGTCAACGAAACATGTGGACTGGACAAAAGTGCCCTGTGAGATAGAACAGATAAGACAAAAGGCTCTGTAGTCAGATGTCCCCGGTTCACATCCTAACTCTGTCCTTTGCCAACTATGATTTTGGGCAAGTTACTTCACCTCTCTACTCTTCAATGTTGTCATTTGTAAAATGAGGGTGGTAATACCATCACTCTCAAAGTTATCTGGTAGATGGAGTGTTAATATAAGTTTACTGTTCGTGGGAATCACATATTCTTCAGGTAAGGGATGATGAAAAGAGAAAAGTAGCGAAATTTATTTTAATAATTCTATAGAGGGTAAGAGCTAATATTTACTAAAGATTAGTAAAAAAAAAAAAAAAAAAGAAAAGAAAGAAAAAGAAAAAAAAAAATCCCACCCCCAAAAGCCCCAAATCCCCACCTCCCCACCCAACACTAGTAAGGGCCATGTCATCTGCTCCGCTCCTTTCCTATTTTTCTCTCTTGTTAATGCTTTTAAAAACAAATGAGTTTTTTACATAAATAAAGTTTGTAAAGTGTGTATGTGCGGGGGGGGGGGGGCCTCTGTGTCATTTCTTCACTTTAAGCTGTATCTCTTCCCTCCTTTTCATCTTGGTTACTTCCTTATGTGTATCTGTGTCCTCCTTCTCTCCAGAGCAGCCAGAATGGGGTTGTGCCACGATGGATTTATTGTGAGCTCAATCTCAACTCTTCCAAGCAACATTCTTTTTAATTACATGTGAAACATTTTTCCTCTTAAGATTCTTAGAAATTAAAATTAAATTAAATTAATTAGAAATTAAATGTGGCTAAGTAGAGCACAGGAAACTTATTGCTAACTTAGAGACAGGAAACTGAAGTATAAGGAATTAATGACTTTCTTAGTCAATGGAATTCTTTTGCAACATCTGATAAAATGAATGTTGAACAAAAGCCCATTGCAATACATGGCCCTCTTGAACATTTAATATTTGTGACTAGAAGGTTAGAAGCCACCAACTCCAACTGCCCTCCTAATAAATAAGAAAATGTGTAATTAAAAGGCTCAAGTATGTAAGTGCCGAATACTGGGCCACAATGTTGCTTTTCAGGCTATCTGTAATCCTTCAGTAAGAAGACAAGGGACAGACCTATAGCTGCTCTTGGTGTCCTACCACATATTATGTGGGTGGGTAGCAAACACCTGTTGGGTTGCTAGGGATTGTGTTTACAGCAGAGGCCAAGGATTAAGACCCATGGAAAGAGACTTATTTGTCTGCGGCCCCTACTGTCTGTTGTATAATTTAAAAACTCGAGGGGCGCCTGGGTGGCGCAGTCGTTAAGGGTCTGCCTTCGGCTCAGGGCGCGATCCCAGCGTTCTGGGATCGAGCCCCACATCAGGCTCCTCCGCTAGGAGCCTGCTTCTTCCTCTCCCACTCCCCCTGCTTGTGTTCCCTCTCTCGCTGGCTGTCTCTCTATGTCAAATTAATAAATAAAATCTTTAAAAAAAATAAATAAAAAATAAAAAATAAAAAACTCGAGAATTTATGTAATATGCTTGCTGTATGCCCAATCTTTAGATTAAAAATCTATACCTTCAAAAAAACACATTTACTAAAGATCTGGCTCATTCTAAATAATTTTGTTATTTAATCCTCATTACCACTGTAAGAAATAACTTTTATTATCCCTAATTTACACATAAGGAAACTAAGGAATATGGAGGTCAAATATCTTACAAAGTATTAAGTGATAAAGTCCGGATTCAAACCCAGACAGTTTGGGTCCAAAAAACTCTAAAGTAGTCTGTGTACTCTGAATAGCTGCCATTTTGGATTTCCCAAGTAAAGGCTTCCCTCTATTAGTGAAAATAATCAAGGACTAACTGCAGATTCAATTATGTGTCATTTTCCAGCAGACAAATCGAGATGAGCTCCAGGGCCTGATTTTTTCCAAAGCTATGCAGAGTGACTTAGTGACTTAGGGATGCTTGTAGTAGGGAGGTGGGGGAAGAAATGTTAACATTGTTAAGGTTAAACTCTTCTATGTCTCCCACTAAGATAATACACTCCCATTTGGCTACTCAGTCCCTCCATCCTTTATCACTTCTAGCCGTACTACCACATTTTCAAGTGCTAATGTTCTTTTTTTTTTTTTTTTAAAGATTTTATTTATTTATTTGACAGAGAGAGACAGCCAGTGAGAGAGGAAACACAAGCAGGGGGAGTGGGAGAGGAAGAAGCAGGCTCATAGCGGAGGAGCCTGATGTGGGGCTCGATCCCATAACGCCGGGATCACGCCCTGAGCCGAAGGCAGACGCTTAACGACTGTACCACCCAGGCGCCCCTCAAGTGCTAATGTTCTACTTCATCTTGAACTCACCTAATTTATTCAACTGGATTTTACCCGAATTAGGTATTACTCCAGAGTATGAAGAAAAGGCATACCTACCCTTAATGTAACAGGTGCCAGGACTGACCACAGATGAAGGCCCACAACAGGATAACATCAATAATTTGTGTGACAACTAAACTGGAAATAATTCATTAATTTGCTTCCAAATCAGGAGTAAAGTATAAGGTTTCTAAATAATATATTTAAAAGTAAAAGCTTATAGGATTCTGGAAGTTTTAACATTACCTTTTAATCTATTTCCAATATATTTTATAAGGAATCTAAGACCAGAGGTGCTGAGACTGACTTCAGAACCTGAATGTTATAGTTACAGCATGTCAAAAATGGCCAACATTTATCAACTCAATGTAAAAGACAATTGATTGTGCAACATTCATGTAATACACAAGTCTTCCAAAACCAATAAAAAAAACTTTGTTGCTGCTTTCCCAATATTATAAACACATGTTTACTCTGAAGTCATACTTGAATTCCAAGTTCCCCTTAATCCCATCCCACCCTTATTTGGACAGGAGCTTGCAGAGCATACATAGCCCCTTGCTGAAAGAGAAATGCATTGTCTACCTCACCACTGCCTTGATTATACTGAGAATTTCGTGATTCAAAAGAAACAGGAATGGTAAGCCAGAACCTTAATAAAATTGGTCACAGCTGAGCTAATGTCTTACAACAAATATAAGGGTGATAATAGGAAAACATCTGGCAAACTTCAGTATCACTAAACAACAACAAATCTCTTAAGATGGTGTTTGCAAGATTCTATGGGACAAAAGTTTCTTAGGCAATTTAACTGATTTGCATGACTAAAACCAGTCATGGACAAGTAGGTTTGTTAAATGCTGAGCTATACAAAATAAACTTGACTACTGTAAGTTGTTTTTTTTTTTGGTTTTTTGGTTTTGTTTTGTTTTTTAAGTAGAGAACTTCCTGACGCTCATCATATATTTTTCCACAGAACTTACACTTCTTCCCCTTTTTTCCTTAGAGCGGCTTTTACATTCCATAGCGCACTCTTGGAGAAGCTCTGCTCTAAAAGGCTTTTTACCAACACAAAGCCAGGTAAAAACCTGGTCTCTAACTCTTCATTCAGAATCTAAACACAAATAATAACCACAATCATAATAGCAAATAATATTTGTTAAGCATTTATTATGTGCCAAATATCATCCTTTGGTACTTTAATTTCATTATTTAATTCTCACTACCACCCTATGAGACAGGTAACTTTCATTACCCCTAATTTAAGATGATGCAACTGCTGACCAGAAAGGTGTTCAAGAACTTGTTTGGGGTGCCTGGGTGGCTCAGTTGGTTAAGCGTCCAACTCTTGGTTTCAGTTCAGACCATGATCTGAAGGTTGTGAGATCCAGCCATATGTTGGACTCCCTGCTCAGTGGGAGTCTGCTTGAGGTTTCTCTCCCCCTGCCCTTCCCCCACTCGTGTGCTCTCTAAAATAAATAAATAAATCTTAAAAAAAAAAAGAGAGAGAACTTGTTCAATGGTACAAAATTGGTAGGTGACAGAGTCTGAATTCAAATCCAGACTATTTGAGCCCAGAGCTCTAAAGCACGCTGTGCTAAATAACCCCAAAAAGCAGACACTTCGTTGTCTAGAGAGGATTCGTCTATCCTTAGCAATAACAAGAATATTTAGTTCCCTGTTTTTTTCAGAGATACATGCAAAGAATCAGTGACTGAGGTCTTTAGCTGGCATTAATCCACTTTCACTACTCTAAAAAGATTCAGATCAAATAACTACTGTCCAGAACTCCAGGGAGCAGGGTGGGGCACGAGACACAATACAAATATACTATTAGAAACAGAAACAAGAATGAGAAGCTGTAGGTGATTTTATTTACAAATTTTCTGATTAATCTTGAGCAAAAGTGAGACATTTATAAGACAAATGTCAATATTTAAAAGTCACACTAAGAAAAGACTATTTGTAGTTGGTAGCTATAATGGGTATAGGACTCTATTCTATAACTGGAGATTTCTGCCGCTTAGGATATTTTCAGAGGAAACTGTTGACTAAGAGTCATATTCTTGTTTAGAGTTTAAATCACAGTGTTTTAAAAGGTTGGGTTATATAGGTTTTCCAAACTTTCCGTTTCCTCTGCATACATAGGACACAAATCCTTAAACAAGTGTTATCTGGCTTCCCGTAAGTAATAAACATGCAAAAAACCTTTAAAAGGGGAGTAATTCTTTAAAAAGTATCCAAGCAACTAAACCAGGCCCTATCTGAAAGTCCGGTGAGACCAAGAAATTACACGGCTGTCATGTAATAACAGTAACAATTACAACAGCTAATATTTTGGGGGTCTTACTATGTGTTAGGCATTGTATGAGCTGTTAACATCCAACTCAGTTTACCTTCACAACATCCCTTTGAGGAAGGCACTATTATCATCAGCTCTAGAGATGAAGGGATGGAGGTGCAGAGAGATGAACTACTCTGCCCAACGAGGGAGCAGAGCTAGCAAGCTGCCCGAGGCAGTGTGGCTCCTGATCCAGAGGTCATGCTCTAAACCACTGAACAATCTTCCTCCTCAACTTTGTTTATTCCCCAACCACGGCCCAGATCATTAAGTTGTATGATGGATCAAAACACACCTTTCTAAGTGCTAATAGTAAACAAAGCACACGTGAACCATTTTCCAGGATAAGCTACATGCTAGGTTATAAAAACAACTTAAAAGAACTGAAATCATATGCAGTATATTCTCCAACTACAATGGGATTAAATTAGAAATCATCCACAGAAAATCTGTGAAATCCCCAAATATCTGGAAATTAAACAACACACTTCTAAATAATCCACAGGTCAAAATAAGATCACACGGGGGGGCGCCTGGGTGGCACAGCGGTTAAGCGTCTGCCTTCGGCTCAGGGCGTGATCCCGGCGTTATGGGATCGAGCCCCACATCAGGCTCTTCCTCTAGGAGCCTGCTTCTTCCTCTCCCACTCCCCCTGCTTGTGTTCCCTCTCTCGCTGGCTGTCTCTATCTCTGTCAAATAAATAAATAAAATCTTAAAAAAAAAAAAAAGATCACACGGGGTATTAGAAAATATACTGAACTGAATGAAGATGAAAACAAAACATACTAAACTATGTGAAATGCAGCTAAAGTAGCCTATGGAGGGAAATCTACAGCATTAAATTATTATATAGGAAAAGAAAAAAGGTTTAAAAATCAATGGTCTAGGGGCGCCTGGGTGGCACAACGGTTAAGCGTCTGCCTTCGGCTCAGGGCGTGATCCCGGCGATCTGGGATCGAGCCCCACATCAGGCTCTTCTGCTATGAGCCTGCTTCTTCCTCTCCCACTCCCCCTGCTTGTGTTCCCTCTCTCGCTGGCTGTCTCTATCCCTGTCAAATAAATAAAATCTTTAAAAAAAAAAAATCAATGGTCTAAGCTTCTATCGCAGAAAAAAAGCAAATTAAACTCAATGCAAGTAGAAGGGAAGAAATAATGAAACTGAAAACCAGAAAATTTCTATAGATATCAATAAGCTAATGCCAAATTTTAATGGAGGTGAAGGAATTAGAATAGCCAAAACAATTTTGGGGAAAAAAGTTGGAAGATTAACATGAACTGATTCCAAGATGTACTATAAAACTACAGTATTCACACTGTGATAACTGATGAAGAATATATATACTGTTCTATGCAACAGAATAGAGAGATTCCAGAAATCCAAAAAGTTATGATCAATTGATTTTTTGACACAGATGCCAAGTGGAAAGGAATAGTCTTTTTCAACAGCATTTGAACAACTGGACATTCAAAAGCAAACCGACAAAAACCTCATACTGGATACAAAAATTAACTCAAAATAAGCCATAAACTTAAAAACTGAAATCCACAAAGCTTCCAGAAGAAAAGAGAGGAGAAAAATCTTTGTGACACTGGATTAGGCAAAGGTTTCTTAAGACACAAAACACACAAATCATAAAAGAAAAATTGGTAAATCGGACTTCATCAAAATAAAAATTTCTGGGGGCACCTGGATGGCTCAGGTTGTGATCTCAGAGTCCTGGGGTCCAGCCCTAGATCGAGCCCGCTTCTCCCTTTCCCTCTGCCATTCCCCATGCCTGTTCTCTCTCTCAAATAAATACATAAAATCTTTATTAAATAAATAAAATAAAAACTGCTCTTCAAAAGACACTGTGGAGAAAATAAAAAGATAAGCCATGGACTGGGAGAAAATTCTGCAAAACACATATCTGATAAAGAACTGCTAACCAAATATATAAATGACTCTCCCAACTCAGCAAGAAAACAGATAACCCAGTATAAAAAATAAGCAAAAGATCTGACAGATACTTCACCAAGAAGAAATACAGACAGTAAATAAATATATAAGAGATGCTAAGCCAACATTAGTCATTAAGGAAATGAAAATTAAAATTTCTATCAAGATACAACTATGTACCTATCAGAATGGTTCAAATTAAAAAACAAAAAGTGACTGTAACAAGTGCTGATGAGGACGTTGAGCTACTACTGGAAACTGCAAACAACGCCAGTGGGATGCAAAATGGTAGTCATTTTTAGCAATAGTTTGGCAGCTTCATATAAAGCGAAACAAGTTACCCTATGACCCAAGAGAAATGAAAAAATATATCCACAAAAAACTTCAATGTGAATGAATGTTTACAGCAGCTTTACCCAGAATTGCCAAAACCTGGAAACAATCTAAATGTCCATCAACTAGGGAAGAGATAAACAAATTATGGAACTTTTACACAGCAGAGTACTACTCAGCAATAAAAAGATACAAACTACTAATAGATGCATGTGGATGAATCTCATTATGCTAAGTCAAGGAAGACAGACTCAAAAGACTGCAAAACTTCATTTCATTCATAAGACATTCCAGAAAATGCAAAACTAAAAAGACAGGAAAGAGACCTGTTGCCAGGGATCAGGGATCAGATGAGGGAACTAATTACAGAATGATTACAAAAGAGCATGAGGGAACTTTTTGGGGCAATGGAAATGTTCTCTTTCTCTCTCTTTCCGTCCTCCCTCCCCCTTTTCTTTCTTTCGGCAAACAGGCATTTATTTGAGCAATAAGAAATTCGGGAGGCACAGACTGAGGTAGAAATCTAACTCATGTCCCCCCTATCTCTTGACTATGGTGGTCGGTACAAGACTTTGTGTTGTCAAAATTCATAAACTTTATGCTTCAAAAAGGTGATTTTTACTGTTTGTAAATTATACCTTAAGAAATCTGACTTTTTAAAAAGAGGATGACTGGCTGATATATTGAGAACAGATTATAGTGGGTTAAGGTAGCAGCAGAGAAAATAGACTACTATCGTAATCCAGACAAACAACAATAGATGGTGGCTGGCACCAAGTGAAAGTCATGGTAGTGATGAGAAGTGATCTGATTCTAGTTATATTTTGAAGATAAAGTCAATAGGATTTCCTGATAGACTGAAAATGGAGCATGAAGAGAAACAGGAGCCAAGGATGACTACTATGGTTTGGCCTGAGCAACTGGAAACGTGAAGCCACCATCAACTGACATTGGAAGGCTACAAGGGGAACATGAGTGGGAGGAGGGGGGATGGAGGTTGATCAGGAATTCACTTCTAAGCTCCAGTCTGCTATCAAAGACATAACGTCATTATTTAATAGCGTCGTTATTTACCTCGTAGTTTTGCATGTTATGTGTTTTTTTTTTAATATTTTATTTATTTATTTGACAGAGAGAGAGACAGGCAGTGAGAGAGGGAACACAAGCAGGGGGAGTGGGAGAGGAAGAAGCAGGCTCCTAGCGGAGGAGCCTGATGTGGGGCTCGATCCCAGAACGCCAGGATCACGCCCTGACCAGAAGGCAGACGCTTAAGGACTGCGCCACCCAGGCGCCGCTGCATGTATGCGTTTTTTGTAAACGTCACTGTATTCCTCCATTTCAGCCAGAAGTCCTACCATGTAGACTCTTGTGACCCTAGAAGCCCAGTCATCATATATTTTGCTCATGGTAGCTTGATGCTTCTACCAGCAATCATTTCCAAGTTAAGCATACTCTTTTTTTCAAGAAAGGTAAAAATGTGTTCACTGTCCATGGCTCCTACTTAATCTTAAGGCCCCACTCCTATCCCTCTAGCAGAAATTCTTCCACATCACTATTTCTATACTTCAATTATTATGCCCACTGTTTGCCCCACTGTTTATGCAAGGGAGAGGTTGGATACTTTGGGAATTCATGTCAAAACCACCTGTATCTCTGATACAGCATTCCCTTCCTATTATGGAGTTCACCATTTCCACTAGTTAAGTGGTATGCTTAAAACACAAAAAACAAAACTGCTTCTCATTTCTCCCATCTCTTTAAGCAGTCAGTTCCTCTAAAGTTCTGCGGCTCCTGATCCTTTTTGCAGAGGCTCCCTACTCTCTCCTTTACATTGACTGTCATTTTATTTTTTTAAAAGATTTATTTATGGGCGGGGGAGACAGAAGGAGAGGGAGAAGGAGGGAGACTCTCAAGCAGACTCCCCGCTGAGCGCAGAGCCCTCCCTGGGGCTCAAACTCAGGATCCTGAGCCCATGACCTGAGCAAAATCAAGAGTAGGACACTTAACCTAACATTGACTATCATTTTAATCTGAGAGCTGGGAAGAAAAAATCTGATAACAAAACAAAAAGCCACCATGGAGTCCCACTGAAAGCTTTTTTCTCTTAAGGGAAAGCCAGTCCTGTTTCCTACTGCAGTACTGTCACCTAGAAACCAAAATTCTCAGCTGACATAACATTTTAGGGCTAATCTAATTCCTAGGAAACTACTCTGCACAGTTCAAAACATAAAAACCAGCAGCAGCACTTGCCTTTACACCACCACCAATCTAAAATCTCAACTGATAGTAATTACAGCTGCTTAGTTTTACTGACAATTTAATACGCGTGGGGTGCTGTGCTAAGTGCTTTAAATAAATTAGCCCATTTAATACTCAAAATAACCCTGTGACAAAGTTACCATTATCATTACTCCTGTTTTATTCATATGAAGTTAGCATTCAAGGTAACATTTATAAAAACAGGAGATATTTTGTCAACCTTAGAAATAAGCAAGCACCAAGTACCTAAAATTTGGCTTGAATGACTAATATTTTGGCAGTATACTAAGGAGGATGACATTTAATTAATCCCCAAAGGATTAGAGAAAATGGTTTTTGCCTTATACTGTTATTTTTTGGCTCTAACATTAAAAAAAAAAGGAGAGGAGGAGGAGGAAGAAAAATACAGGTGTGCCGGCTCTTACAGAAAACAGGTTATTTGAAAATATCACATTTATGGAAATGAAAATGAAAATTATTTTTATATTTTACTTGGAAATCCTCATAACCAAGGAGGGAACTATACAGGAACCTTGTTTTACACTGTAATTTAATATCAGAGATCTAAAGTGCACAGGAAGACTCTTTTAAAATAGTGTATTGGACAGATGTCTTATTGAACCCTTCCAAAGTATGAGGGATTTCTTTAGCCACCACATCAGCACTATGGGAATATGGTGATAACTCACAGCTCCTGACCTCAAGATTACAGTCTAAGTGGGGAGATAAAAATGCACATAAATAACTCTAAATAAGCCACAGATAATTAAATTTCAATAAAAGGAGAAGACAGCTACAGGAGACAAGAAAGAGACTATTTCCAACTACAGAGGTTGAATTAGCCTCTTCTGAAGAGGTAATATTTGAAATGTTCTTGAAGGATAAGTAGGATCTGGATATGCAGAACCCAGCAGGGAGAAGAACATTCAGAAGCAAAAGGTACAACAAGAATGATGGCATGAATGACAAGGAAGTGTGGATGGCAAGGAAGTGTGGGGGGTGTAAGTACTCGGAATTCACATGGAGCACGGAGCGGCCCTGAGAGGAAACAGAAGAGAACAAGGTTGGCCAGATAGGTTAAGTTGGGCTGTGACAGGCTTTACTTAAAAAAGGGAAAGACCAGGAGAGAGCACAGAGGAAGAATGGTTAGAATACTCCAGAATACCTGACTCAAGGCTGATACCAGAAACATTTTAAGAGGCAGAACAGACAGCGTCTGGCAGCTGACTTGGTATGGTGAAACAGGAGAGAAATAGGAATGAGGCTGGGTAAATGAGAGGATGGTAATACAGTGATAAAAATATGCAGCAAAGGAGGAGAAACAGATGCATGTGAGTAGGGACAGGGAAACGAGTGCTGTTTTTTATATACTGAGCTTCAAGTGATAGAGGAATATTTCAGTGGTGAGATCCACTTGTATTTTACATAACTGCAGTGGGCTGCAAATGTGGGGCTAGCGCTCAGGATTGAGATTTCACCTTAACATATATAGACGGAAACTGCCGGTAAATTTGCATAGTGCTGATCTTTGAAGACTCAGAATAAACATGTGTCAAGGATTAGACATTTTCACTTATGTTCTCCTTTATTTTTTTTTTTTAAAGATTTTATTTATTTATTCGACAGAGATAGAGACAGCCAGCGAGAGAGGAAACACAAGCAGGGGGAGTGGGAGAGGAAGAAGCAGGCTCATAGCGGAAGAGCCTGATGTGGGGCTCGATCCCAGATCGCCAGGATTACGCCCTGAGCTGAAGGCAGACGCTCAACCGCTGTGCCACCTAGGCGCCCCACTTATATTCTCCTTTAATCCTAATAAAAGAGATAGCATTTTTCTCACACAATTACTTATCATCATTTCCTGAAATGATAGTATCCGGCCTATAAATGCTTCCTAGCTTCACCTTCAGAATTAGTTTTATGTTAACCATAATCTGGAACGCAGAAACAAAGGAAATCTCCCACAGATAGAGTTTCAAAAGTCTTCAGTTCATAACAGGCAACCAAGCTAGTATGAGAATCACTCAGTTCATTCTTACTCCTCATAGCTCCCTGATCTCTTGAGCACAATCATGTACGCTGAGCAGTCTGAAAGCCAACTGTGCCACGGTTAACGGGGCAACAGGGTGGTGAGAGGGCTCAGTGGTCCACGAAGGCTGCATGGTTGTCTCCAATAGGGGTTGGGGGGGTAGTAGTGACAGGGTTTGTGCCCTCTGAAGTACCCTTTGAGAGACTGCTGGGAAGACAGGCATATGGGACCATGAACAGCTTTCATGTGAACACCTAACATTCAGGAGGTGAGAAGCAAAAGAGGACCATGGATGTCACCAAAGGAGAAGTTAGCAATGTCTACTAAAACAAAGAAAGACCTTTCCTCCTCACTGTCTAGGTAATACCACCTTCTGCGATTTTAAATTCATTCTCCTTTTCTATTAGAGTGAACAGGAATCAGTTGTGCCACTCTCACCCCTAGTATCTGAGAAGCACTAAATAAAAGTCTTGAACTACTCTAGTTCAACCAAAAATAAAAATCTTTTGTTTCCCTTTCTGTGTTTCATTAACGAATATAATTCTTTGTTTCATTAATGAATATTAAAACAAGTGTCCATAACTGTGTACACACAGTGGGTAAAACATGCCAAAAACACACAGCAATAAATATTTCAGAATATCATATGAAATCTGACACATGTCATAAGAAAGTATAAACTGGGGTGCCTGGGTGGCTCAGCTGGTTGAGCAGCTGACTCTTGGTTTCAGCTCGGTCCCAGGATCGGCACAGTGTCAGGCTCTGTGCTTGGTGCAGTCTTCTTGGGATTTTCTCTCTCCGTCTCCTGCCCCTCCCCCTGTTCATGCACGTGCATGTGCGCTCTCTCTCTAGATAAATAAAGCAGACATCTCAGAATTACGAGACTTTAGAATACTGGAAGAGAGCACATTTCACAGGGGTGAAAATGAAAACTAAGGTTCAGGCAGCTTAGCTTATTGCCGGTAATGTTCTCTACTTTTCTGAACTTATAGATCAGCTATTTGTGTGCATCTTATTTGCCCTGTTCTAACTTTCCTTTAATGATGTCTAACAAAGTGCCCCAACACAGAGTTCACATAAATGTCTGTGAAGTCAGTTATCACTCAAAAGGAAGGACATTCTCAACCAAATAACAGACTGTTCAGAGTTGAAAAATTCATTTCTATATTTGAAACCACAACTATACATCTCATGATTCACTAAAGGCTCTCTAAGCGTGTGGCCCTCACTGGGCAACAGCTCTTTAGTTACCTGTCATTCTAGAAATTCTATGAACGCTTACTCCTTACAGTGTAATAGATAAACAATGATTCTTCCAACGAAGTCCAGGACGTAACCCTTGACCCCCTCTACTGCCACTCTCACAGTAAAACCAATAATCTCGCAGTAACATTTCACAGTCCAAAAAAATCTTGAGAAAATGCTCTTCTGGTTTCAAGTTCTTAGCTGAAATGAGTGTCTCCCTCTACAACTTTATTCCCTATTAAAAGATCTTTCCTATTAAGTCAAATATCTTTAAAAAAAAGTCTTTATGCGTTACCTAAAAAGTTTAATAAAAAGAAGAAAATCTGTATGGTCTCTCAAAGTTAGCATTATAGAAATTTGGGAGTATGTATACAAGCCCCTGCTATTTTAAGATCACAAGAAAACAGCTAGCCTGGGAAAATAAAAGAGGTAAACCATTCCTAACATCTTAACAGCCACTTCAAGCAACCACTTGTTCTGTAAATACCACAGACCTCTTGGGAATCCTTAGATTTGGTCGATAACTTGAACTTTGGCAACTTGCCTTGCAAAGGAACTGTTCTATTTGAAATAGGCATTAACAGCAGAAAACTACAAATCTTATATTCTTTGTATTTTTTATGGATTTCAAACTAATTCCATTTCAAAATGACAGGCCGTCTGCAAAGCTGGCCCCAACGATCCCCGCACACACCTGTTGCTCCTCCCACCAAGAGGCAGCATCTATTTCCCCTCCCCTTGAACCTGGGCTATCCTTGTGATTGCTCCAACCAACAGTCTGCTTATAGAAGTGAGGTCATGCCAGTTCTGGACTTAGGTTGAGACAGAGCTAGCAGGTTCTAATTTTTGCTTTCTTAGAGCCCTGAGCTCACATGTAAGGAAGTCCCAGCTCTAAGGCTAGAAAAAAAAAGGGCGATGTGGAAAGAGGCCCCTTAGGAGAGGAGGCTACATGAGAGAGGCCATGAGGAGCAGCACTTAGACACCCAAACTGAAAGCCAGTATAAAGACTGCAGGCATGTGACTGAGACCATCTTAGATTCTTCAGTGCTAGCAGAGTCCAGCAGATACTATGTGGAGCAAAAACAAACCATCCCAACTGAACCCTGCTCCAAAGGCAGATCCACAGAATCATGAGCAAATATTTCTGAGAAGACAAAATTTAGAAATGGCAGACAGTGGTTGTCAGGGGTTAGGGATGGGAGTGAGGGTGACATGTCAGGACTGAGAGGGAGGTGGGTATGGGGTATGGTTACAAAACAGCAACATGAAGGGTACTTTTAGTGGTAGTCCTGTTCAGTACCTTGACTCTGGTGGTGGATATACAAACATACATGTGTTAAAATTGTTCAGACCTAACACACACACACACACGTGCAAGTAAAACTGGTGAAATCTGAATAAGATCAGTGGATTGGATCAATGTCAGTATCCTGGTAGTTATACTACACTACAGTTTTACAAAATTTACCACTGGGAGAAAATAGGCAAAGGGTACATGGGATCTCTCTGCACTTTTTTTTTTTTTTTTTACAACTGCATGTGAATCCACAATTATCTCAATAAAAATGTCGATTAAAAATACTTAAGTAGATGGGGCGCCTGGGTGGCACAGCGGTTAAGCGTTTGCCTTCGGCTCAGGGCGTGATCCTCGCGTTCTGGGATCGAGCCCCACATCAGGCTGCTCTGCTACGAGCCTGCTTCTTCCTCTCCCACTCCCCCTGCCTGTGTTCCCTCTCTCGCTGGCTGTCTCTATCTCTGTCGAATAAATAAATTAAAAAAAATCTTAAAAAAAAAAAAATAAGTAGGGGTGCCTGAGTGGCTCAGTCGTTAAGTGTCTGGCTTCGGCTCAGGGCGTGATCCCCGAGTCCTGGGGTTGAGCCCCGTATCGGGCTCCTCCCCTGGGAGCCTGCTTCTTCCTCTCCCACTCCCCCTGCCTGTGTTCCCTCCCTCAATGGCTGTCTCTCCGTCAAATAAATAAATTAAATCTTAAAAAAAAAAAAATTAAGTAGCCTATTACAGAGCAATAGATATCTGATACAGAGCAGTAATATTTTAATGTAACTTATTAGCTTTGTTTTACAAGAAAACAGTAACTGGGTATATAACTGATGCTACCAAGTGCTATACTAGTATGGTGCATCATTTTTGCCTAATTTCATTTGCATCTGACCGAACATTCTCACATGCATGCAGTAATTATTCCTTCGACCGGCTAGTTAGAAATGGGAGGAGACAAAACCAGACATGAAAACAGTTAATACTGTCACAGGCACCCTTTTCCCGTGTTTTAACATCTCTGAAATTGGAGTACTATTTTACAATTGACAGCACTTTTTACTTAGTGGTACAAAAATAATGGTCCTTTTTAAAGATTTTATTTATTTATTTGAGCAAGAGCATGAGAGTGAGCAAGAGTGGGGGGAGGGGCAAAGGGCTCCCTGCTGAGCAGAGACCAGACAACCTGGGCTGGATCCCAGGACCCTTGTATCATGACCTGAGGCGAAGGTAGATGCTTAGGTGACTGAGCCACCCAGGTGCCCCAATAATGGTCCATTTTAAATCCACAGTCTCAGATTAGCTGAAACACATTACATTAAAATCCGAGCTCTTTTTAAGTCCAAATATATATTTAACTACATTTCAAAACACAGAAGAATTTTATTTTCTACAGTTCTTTCCCACATAAGCCACTATATCTTGAGTTTTTATCACATATAGTTAAATCTAATCCTAACTAATAAATACAGCCCTACAACAGTGTTTTCCAAAATGTACTCCCATGGAATCTTAGTTTTTGAAAATACCCTTTTCTGGGGCGCCTGGGTGGCACAGCGGTTAAGCGTCTGCCTTCGGCTCAGGGCGTGATCCCAGCGTTATGGGATCGAGCCCCGCATCAGGCTCCTCTGCTATGAGCCTGCTTCTTCCTCTCCCACTCCCCTTGTGTTCCCTCTCTCGCTGGCTGTCTCTATCTCTGTCGAATAAATAAATAAAAAAATCTTTAAAAAAAATGAAAATACCCTTTTCTTGTGAAAGAGTTCCATATATAAGTGAGTAGGGAAAACACTGTCCTACCCATTGAAACCTAGATTCCTCAAAGTCTACAAAATCACTTTTCTACCAGCATTGGAAACTTTCAAAACGACAAAAACGATTCTTTCTATAGGAATGCATACAATGTTCCTGAAATGTTCCTTAGATGACCTAGATGTTTCTAAATGTAATTTTAGATACCTCACCTTTTCACTAATTCTATATTCTATATTCTAGCTGTTATGAGATCCCTGTAACATGTTGCTGATGTATAAATTGACTAGTAGTTTGCTAAATTCTAGAGAAAGAATGGGAATAAGAGTTGGTTAATAATTTAAGACTGATCACGAACAAGGATTTCAGCCCTTTTTACAATTAACACAAGAGGCCAGTATTAAGAATCACTAAGCAATTTAGCAAATGTCTTCAGACACTGAGATGAGGAGTTGAACACAGTACCAACTGGAGTTGCTTTCTCAGAGGTAGCAGTAAATAAAATATCTTTAATTTTAGTTTGAACATTTATGGTTTTAATCAGATTATTAAAATGTATCCAATTATACTTTTTTAAAAGATTTTATTTATTTATTTGACAGAGAGAGACAGCCAGCCAGAGAGGGAACACAAGCAGGGGGAGTGGGAGAGGAAGAAGCAGGCTCCCAGCGGAGGAGCCCGATGTGGGGCTCAATTCCAGGACCCCAGGATCACGCCCTGAGCCAAAGGCAGACGCTTAACCGACTGAGCCACCCAGGCGCCCCCCAATTATACTCTTACATAATCCCAATTTACTCTAAGAAGTTTGCTTTTGTCAGATAGTTTCATGCACCTTTATTCCTAGGGTAATACCTACAGCTAAGCAGATTATCATTCCCAATACTTTACTCAATCTCCCGTTAGAATTATACACCCATGTTCACTGCTGTGTGACTTTACAATGCCTCCCATTGTGGGAGCAGTGTATTTCCTGGCCCCATTAATTTTGGGCTTGGTCATATAATTTACCTTGGCTAATAAAACTGGGAGGAAGTATCAGTGTGCCAATTCCCAGATAAAGCCTTAAGAGAAACTGCATGTTTCTACTCACCCTTCTTACACTCTTGTGATCCTATATAACAAGAACACATAGCCATGTACCCAGATAGCCACTGCCTCTCAGCCCAGGCCCCAGAACAGAAACTTATGAAATAGACCTGAGCCTGGCCAGAGGTTTAAAGTTCAGCCTGGCCTAGATAAGCAAAGCCTGTATCAGAGGAACTGCACCAACTCAAAAACCCATATGAACAAAAATAAATGTTGTTGGTTGTAATTCACTGAGGTTTGGGGGTTATGTAGCGGCCAAAAAAAAACAAAAAAAAAAAAGAAAGAAAAAAAAAGCTATACAAGGAAAGTTATTAAACTGAATAAAATTCATATGATACACAGAATGCTTATCCGCATTCTTCTCAATGATGCCCAGAAAAGAATATTTAAGCCGCCCTATTTACTGCCTTGCACTATTACTTATTAAAATGAGCTGGAAGGGGCGCCTGGGTGGCACAGCGGTTGAGCACCTGCCTTCGGCTCAGGGCGTGATCCTGGCGTTATGGGATCGAGCCCCACGTCAGGCTCCTCCGCTATGAGCCTGCTTCTTCCTCTCCCACTCCCCCTGCTTGTGTTCCCTCTCTCGCTGGCTGTCTCTATCTCTGTCGAATAAATAAATAAAATCTTAAAAAAATTTTTTTTAAAATAAAATGAGCTGGAAGAGCCATATAGGGATGCTGTTTCAGATAAAATTCAAGTTGCACTGGTCACTAAAAACCCAACCCTTGGGACACCTGGGTGGCTCAGTCGTTAAGCGTCTTGCCTTTGGCTCAGGGCGTGATCCTGGCGTTCTGGGATGGAGCCCCGCATCAGGCTCCTCCGCTGGGAGCCTGCTTCTTCCTCTCCCACTCCCCCTGCTTGTGTTTGCTCTCTCACTGGCTGTCTCTTTCTGTCAAATAAATAAATAAAATCTTTAAGAAAAAAAAAAAAACAACCCTTGTATTAAACAAGACTATCGCTGAGCAAAAATAAAACATTCTTCACCGTGACAGGTATCTCTTTAGTATTAAAACTGAGACACAGTGATTTATGAATACAGCCCACACTTAACCACTTAAAAGAGAGGAACCGTTTTTGTTTAACAAAGCTATAAAATACTTTACCAAAACAAATAAGAAAAAAAAGGCTCAGACATCAGGGATCTGCAGGAAAGGCTAGAAAAAGAAAAGGGTCGTTGGTCTCTTGAGGAAAGGCAGGCTTAAGTGCGGTTAGATGTGAATTTATTTCTTCCTTATCAGCCCTACATAAAGAGAGGTGTGACTTGGCAATAGACCCTTGCTGGATATATCTCAAGCATACATCCTTCTTTTCCTAACAGAACCCTAACTTGGAATGTAATCACTCCCAGCTCTAGCTTATTATCCCAAATCCTTTCCAAAGAAGAGCACACAACTCAAGGCAGATCAATCAGGGCCATAATATTCAACTGGAACTTCTGTTAAAGCCATCAAGGAACTCTATCTTAAGTGGAAGGACAAGTCTTGCCTGAAGCCAGTACTACCTGGACTTTTCAGTCACTGCACTAGAGAAGCCTCATTACTACTTAAGCCAAACATTCAACTGATAAAAATTTTAGAGTAATCAAGGAGCAAATGTGAAATCAAATTAGAGGTATTACGAAAGTGCAGAGCCATCATTCCAAGAAAGGCAGACTCAAAAACCCAATGAACTTTCTTCATCCTAAATGTAGGAGTCTTTGTTTTTCAGTAACCAGAGGTGGAAAATAGCATAATAATATGCCTAGCTCTGTGGCTAAATTATTTTTTCAGTATGTAAATACATCTAGCACATTCCATTCACTGGACTAGTCAACAACGATTGTTATTTAAGAAACTGTAAATAATTATTATTTAAGAAACAATTTTAAACATTATTTAAGAAACAATAAGATAGACTGTAAAATGGAGCAATTCCATTCTTTGGTACATACTCAAGAGAATTGAAAACACATGTTCACACACACAAACACACACACACATATACATAGATGCTCCTATATCAGCATTATTCATAGTAACTCCAAAGTGGAAACAATTCAATGTTCACCACTGAAGAATGGATAAACAAACTGTGGTATAATCCATGCAAAGGACTATCTGAGGCCATAAAAAGGAATGAAGCATTGATACGTGCTACAACATGGATGAACCTTGAAAACATTAGGCTAAGTGAGAAAAGTCAGACACAGAGGCCACATATCATAGGAGTCGACTTATGACACATCAAAAGAGATGACTCAGTAAAAAGCATGTTAGCGTCTGCTTAGGGTTGGGGTGGGGGATAAGGGAATGGAGAGTGACAACCAGTACGCATGGATCTCTCATGGGGCGGAATGAAAATGAGATGATGATGATGATGGCTGTGCAACTAAAACGGAATTTTAGGAAAGGAAAGGAAAGGACAGGAAAGGATAGGATAGGAAAGGATGAATTTTACAGTATGTGAATTATAGCTCAATAAAACTGGTATTAAAAAAAGAAAACAAAAGCTTTGAACTGTTCAAATCTTTATTATTCACTGATTTTCTTTGCTATGCACTTTTAAGTGAAAATAATAGATTACTTATATGCTGGGGTGTCTCCTTCCTCCAACTCAGTTTTTCATTATTATAGATTCCTGAGACCTTCATGTTGTAAAGAGATGAGAAATAAAGAGCAAAGTTCCATGTTTTCCTTAAAAGAATAAAAAGAGACACCGCCTCAGCTTGCTCATTCATGCAAATTCGGTTAAATTACTTGACTGTATAAGTCAGAAGTTCTGGAATATGAAACAAAATGTGTTAATTGGGCAAGTCCCAGTCTCTGCTTTATACAATTAGCCCAATGTTACGAAACAAGTACCCCTTGTTGTCCAAATCTATTCAGTTTCTGAGTCTGAAAAGTGAAAGGTCAGACAGGGAGTGATAACCGAATTGTCCTTTAGTCAGAGTCTCAGCATTTGACTACCCAGCAATACAACTTCTTTCTTCAAAGCAAAATAAGCATCAACATAATATACCTTTCTGCTTTCACTGGGCGCCTGGGGTGGCTCAGTCCACTAAGCGGCTGCCTTCGGCTCAGGTCATGATCTCAGGGTCTTGAGATCGAGCCCCACATCACGCTCCCTGCTCAGTGGGAAGTCTGCTTCTCCCTCTCCCTCTGCTGCTCCCCCTGCTTGTGCTCTCTTGCTCATGCTCTCTCTCTCAAATAAATAAAATCTTTAAAATATATATATATACACATACCTTTCTGCTTTCACGACTGATCAACAGCCTGAATCACAGAACTATGAGTTTGTACATTTAAATGTACACCAGTACTATTTAGCATTTAAGGCAAAATATGACTTAATAACTATTTTATGTCCTAAGCTTCTATCATGCCCCAATACTATCTTACCATATGAAATAGTAAATCTAAGGATCTACACGTTCAAGTAACTCTGATCACCAATACAAACTGTCAATGTCTCTTCTGCCGGACTATCACAGTACAGAGAGAAAACAAAGCACAGCTACCAACTGTGATGACAAAAAGAACAGAAGGGCTCAATTTTTGAAATGATGGGTCAGACTCACAGACAAGAAACTGATACTTTTTAGGTAGAGTAAGAAGAGAGAAAGCAATCATAAAAGTCCCAATGGTCTAGTTGACTGATACAAGTAATAATACCAACAGGCACCGCAAAGTTATAGATGTGTACAAACAAATATCAGAAACTCTTGTTCCTAAAGCTAAGATAGCAGCAGAACATTAAAATACACACCAAGAATCTACAGATGGTGGGGGAAGGGAGAGAGAAACCTTACCAATAGCTTATAAAATGTTCCTATAAAAATGTTCCTGAACAAATTATTTTTCAAAAATAGTGAAAGGGGAAAATACAGTACTGAAGACAGAGTTCTAGCAAACATTCAGTTAATGGGGGAAAAAAAAAAACCAAGAAAGCTTTTTTTTTTTTAAATGACCAGTGATTTGGAAGCTGGAGGAGGCCACACACACACACACACACACCCAATCAACTATGTACTTTGCACTATTTCTAACTTGGAATATATTGAATTATAGCCTCAAACTAATAAAGTAAGGTTCTCAACACAGCCTATGCCGCATTCAATAGCATTCACACAGTGATGGATTACAGTTCTACTAATACATGTCTGGGTCCACAGGGGAGATACACATATAAATTACATAGTGCATTAGGAACAAAGTATGTCTGTTATCCCAGTTCTCTCTTACAAAACATAATTACCTGTTTTATCTATTCTTGACATAATCCTTCCTAATCTAAGAGTTGTCAATTGACAACTGTCTCCTTCCTTGCTTTTCTTCTCTCCTTGACCATTCACTCATATCAACTCCACTGAGAATGTTCTCATTAAGATCTCAAAGCCAACATCCCTGTAGTTCTTATTTAATTTGACCTCTCAGGAGTGTTTGGCAGTTTCTTTCTTTTTTTTTTTTTTTAAGATTTATTTATTTATTTATTTGACAGAGACAGCCAGCGAGACAGGGAACACAAACAGGGGGAGTGGGAGAGGAAGAAGCAGGCTCCCAGTGGAGAAGCCTGATGTGGGGCTCGATACCAGAACGCTTGGATCATGCCCTGAGCCAAAGGCAGACGTTAAGGACCGCGCCACCCAGGCGCCCCATGTTTGGCAGTTTCTATCCTTCCTTCTTGAAACTTTCAACTTTCAGTTTCTCTGATGCCACAATCCACTGGTTTCCCCTAACCTCAGTGGTTGTTCCTTCTCAGTCAAGTTTGCTGGCTTTCTCCTGGGGTCCCCATGGTACTAGCTCTCCTCTTCTTCTCAATCTACACAATTTCCTCAGTGATCTTACAAGTCCAATGGTTTGAAATACCTGCTCTCTATTGCTTAATACCTCTTGGTCTGTCCTTCTCCCTGAAACTCCAGGGTCATTTATTCAGTTGCTAATTTAAGATCTCCAGTTGGCTATCTAGTAACGGGTATCTTAAACTTAAAATGGACAAGGGGCGCCTACATGGCTCAGTCGTTAAGAATCTGACTTTCCACTCGGTGCATGAATTCAGGGTGGTGGCATCCAGCTGCATTCAGCAGAGAGTCTGCTTGTCCCTTTCCCTCTGCCCCTCCCCCCACTCGTGCTTTCTCTCTCTCTCAAATGAATAAAATCTTAAAAAAAAAAAAAAAAACTTAAAATGGACAAAACAGAAACTCTTGGCTTTTCTCAAAAAGTTTCTCTTCCCCAGTTTTTACCATATCAGTAAAGGCACTATCCACCCAGGTACTCAAGTTAAAAATCTACAAGTAAATCAATCATACCCCCAAAACATATCCCCAAATCCTTCCACCTCTATCTCCATTATAAGCATTCTGGTTCAACTCAACACCATCTCTATCCTGAACCACCACAACAGTCTCTTAACTGGTCTTACTTACTTTCCATTCTCCTTCCCCCCGCCCCCCCCCCACACACACAACCAATTCTTCATGTCTCAACAGCATTGTCGCACCTGTGTTTAAAGTCCTGTGGTGGATGCCATTAATGGCATCCACCACAGGGATAAAATCCAAACTCCTGTATACCTACCTATATGACCACAATCTTACTCTTTTTCCTGAATCACCCCACCCGTGTCCCACATCCTATGCCTTACCAACACAAACACTATGATTCAGCCTCACTGGCCACCTTTCTGTTTTTGAATACTCAACTCATTTCCACTTTAGAACTAATCCCTCTGCTTAGAATGTTTCCTCTGATCTTTGGATAGCCGGCTCTTGCTATTCAGACATAAGCTTAAATGTCACCTTCTCAGACAGCTACTTCCTGCCTACCCAATTTCCGTCATTCCAATCACTGTATCATTCTATATTAATTCTCTCCTTAGAATTCATTATCAGTATTTTCCTTGTTTACACTCCCTATAGAACGTAAGCTGCACTAGAGCAGGGGGCTTGAAACCTTGTTCACTACTAAACCCCCAGCACCTACGACAGTGCCTGACACAACTAGAGCACAGTAAATATTTCAAATGACTGAATAACTGTAAAGCAGGGACACTCTGAGAGGACTGATAAAATAATTTTCTCATTTCACAAATTCATTTCAAACACATACACAGTATGGTAGATTTGTTTAGCATGTCATTTAATGAAGACATATGTTGAGCTCTTCAAATAGATTTTTATAATTGTATTGAAGGCAATGAAATGTTATTGTTTTAAATTGATGAAACAACTCACAGTCTCTGGTTTACTTAAATAGCTGTTATTTCAATTTAAAATAGGTGTCTTAGAATTTTAAAGCCTGAACATGTTTTATCCTATAAAATCTCTGGAGAGTAAAACAGTGAGCCAGGATGTTTTTTGCTTATTTAGTATATGTTACTTAAGACTAGAAAGAGAAACAAGTCTTAAAATTGGGAGTTTCTGGGGCGCCTGGGTGGCTCAATCCCTAAGCGTCTGCCTTCGGCTCAGGGCGTGATCCCGGCGTTCTGGGATCGAGCCCCGCATCAGGCTCCTCCACTGGGAGCCTGCTTCTTCCTCTCCCACTCCCCCTGCTTGTGTTCCCTCTCTCGCTGGCTGTCTCTCTCCGTCAAATAAATAAATAAAATCTTTAAAAAAATAATAATAAAATAAAAAAAAATTGGGAGTTTCTAAAACTTGGCAGCAAGTGAAGTAAAATGTCTTTAGAATGCAATCACAAACTTTTCAAGAAAAATAACTTTTTTTTTTAAGTAAAAAAAAATGGCTTGGAGAAAGCTGGCAAAATGGAATAGAAGTAGTAGAGTTTTAAGTATTTAGCTGAGCCATTTATAAAGTTTCTAAGCCAGTTCTACAGTAGCTCTTGGAATGGATTCCATATTTTTGTTTGCAATACAGAGGGCAGGAATAGAAAACCCAAGGGAGTTCACACAGTGCAAGTGTGGAGGCTTCCTTCAGGCCCTCGTATGGGTGTTTATATTGTGACAGCAAACTCTGTGGTTAAGCTTGTGCAGTAATTAAGTAGTGTGTTTAAAACTTAAATCTCAGTGGACTTTTCTAAGATTTCCCCTCAGGCTCAGGAAGAAGTGAAATAGGATTCTGACTTATAAACACAAATAAATGAAGTTTTATGTTACTCATTGCCTGAGCCAATAGCCTTAAGCTTCACTATACACAGAAGCAAACAATGGAAAAAAGAGAAAAGGAGACTCAACAAACAAAATAAACCAGAAGAAAAGAAGATGTAACACTGATTTCAATGCTCACTAAAGAGAAAGGAAAAAAAGAGAGAAAAAGACAAATTAAGTTAGCCACTCAAGGGAAGCTGGAAATATGCCTTAGGTTTATTTTTTAAGGTAGCCATTTGAACTGGCTTTTAATCTAATAAAAAAAAATAGTGCTGATATTATAATTCATGTTCCATAGCAAAGCACTGGTCTTCCTGTTCTCCTGTACTACATACCCATAATCACCTTGGGTGTGTGCCCTTGCTTTTAAATTGCCACAGTAAACATGAACTGTGTTCATTTTAACTGCCGAGATAAAGAGGATAAGCTCTGGTTTGGTAGAGAGTGATTTTTTTTTTTTTTTAAGATTTTGTTTATTTATTTGAGAACAGGAAGATGGGCAGAGGGAGAGGGAGAAGCAGACTTCCCACTGAGGAGAAAACCCGCCAGAGGGCTCCATTCCAAAACTCTGGGATCATGACCTGACCCAAAGGCAGACGCTTAACCGACTGAGCTACCCAGGTGCCCCGAGAGAGATTTTTATAGACTGCTGAATGTCTGATGGCAGAAAGGAGAAGGCACTATGCATGCCCCTTATCCCAAAAACAGAAAAAACAACAACCCACAAAAAACTCAAAACTAGTCTTGCCCATGAACACTGGAGTGGCATGAGGTGTTTTGTGTGTCCAAGGGTAGCTTCAGACCTAGACTATTTACCACGTCTTAATGAACAGAGCAGCCAGAATCTGCTAAAAGAACATTACTACAGCAATGCCTCGATAGAGAATCTCAAAGCTGGTCTACTTGGCACTGTAAACAAAGTTGTACTTGCAGTATCCAACCTCATTTTCCCCAAAGGCTACTCTCTAATATACTAGGATCAAGATATAAATCTCAAGGAAAGGGTATGAGAAAACGGGCCAAACCACAGCCATTAGATCCTAAAGCCCTGGAATGAAGCTGAGGACTACAGGGATGTGTGTGAGTCTATAATTATTCTCACTCGCACAGAACTAAGCCCTCAAGTTCAAGTCTTTCAACATAGGAAGGCTCAAGGCTGGTGGCACAAGAGCACTTCTATTTCTTGTCCAGTCTGAATGACTGAGAACACTGTTACCATTAAGAGAATGGCAAGAGCTTAATTTACTTGTCCCCCCTACCCCACCAAGTAAGCTACCTTAACAAGTATAACAGAATTGCTGTACTACTTTAATCATCCAACATATTTTACATGGACTTGTGGAATTAATCTATATATTTAAGATTAAAGGAAGACAAACTTATAGTTTTCATAACTACTTTCTGATTGTTTCATTTCCAAAGTCACACAACCCCAAAGGATTACAAAGGGAAAGGCTAGATTTCTTACAGGTGCTTTAAATTACTGTTCTTTTAACATATCTCATTATATCTAAAGTACGAGGAAATAAAGTAAGCAAACAATAAGGAAAAAATTCTAAACAAACTGGTGCAGAAACTACTCTTTATCACCTCTATATGATAAATAACACCAATAACCAAAAAATGAGCAAGCTACAGATGATCTGTATGACAACCTTTTTTTTTTAAAACCACCTTTTGGGGCCCAGGGCATAATACAGACTTGACTACTGTGTGAATGTTTTTACATCAATAAAGTAAAACTAAAGCTAAGCTTACATATATACCTCTCATACTCTCTTTCCTCTAACAAAGTTACCAGAGATGGGATCATCAACTCTAAAAGTTTTAGGGTATATCAAACCATCTAAATCAGTCTTCTAAAGTAAAAAATAATTTCATGTAATTAGTATCAACTTCTGCAAAGCTATAGCCAAATGGCAGGGCAGTTTCCTGAGCTATTGTTTAGGTAGCTAATGGATTAGTGAGCCACCATAGAGCCAGCTGAAATGGGTGATCTGTTTACAGAAGCAACTGCTTAAAAGATCTGGAGCAGTCTGCACCTGGGTGGCTCAGTCAGTTAAGTGTCTGAGTCTTGATTTCTGCTCAGGTCATCATCTCAGGGTAATGGGATCAAACCCCAAGTCAGGCTCCCAGCTCAGCTGGGAGTCTGCTTGAGTTTCCCTCTCCCTATGCCCCTCCCCTTCGTGCACATGCTCTCTCTCTAAAATAAATTAATAGATCTTAAAAAAAAAAAAAGATTTGGGGCAGTTAAATTACCAAATACAAGTAAAATTATGTTTTACTTAAAAAATCCAAATTGCTCAAAAACCAAAGACTAACATATTCTGTATGATTTTTCCATATGGCACTGAGACTATGTCCAAGAAAATGTCTGACTTGTACTAGGCAATGAACTAGCTTGACTAGCAAATAATACATATGGTCTATATCTTTTGGGACTAGGAAAATCCTAGTTAGCTCAGACTCCTGAAAACAACTCTGGGTTATAGGCTCTGAATTTTCTCATACAAGACTACCACTTCTTTATGACAGCTGCTGCTTTATAAAGCCATAAGTCTAGTGTGAAAAACTTTTATCTGAAAATCTGACTGAAAAGATGTTGACAAAAACGCAGTAAAAAAAACCCATTCTTAACAGTATAACAGATACATACAAGCAGACACTGGTCAGATGCTTCCCTCAGTTGAATCACTGGGCCATGAAAAGCCCAACTTTGCACTTCAGAGAGGCTCTGAAATACTAACCTCCGATGCACAAACTTAAATTACAGTAGGCTTGGAGAAACTGTTCTAAAGTAACTTGCTGCACTGAACTTATGATGGATGATCGGTAAAGGACAGATCCAGGAGCTGCCAAGGAAGCTCAGTTCCTGGAACACTTTCCACTGCGTGAAGTCTTCTAGAGACACTCTTATTCTGGATGTTCCAGAGGTTTAGGAATCCTCCCCATTACCACTATCAAATCTAATTTCTTAGTCTCTAGAGCCATCTGAGTGCTAAGGCCAAAGGAAATCTCAACATGTACACACCACGGAAGTTTATGTCACAGCGTAGAGAAGTCTAAAAAGTCAAGCGCTGCTATTCCAGACTTGATGCTATGAAAAAAAATGAGTCTTCTGACACTGGTCTAATGGTTTCTTAAAGAAACTGTCCCCTGTTCAACTTAAGTAACACCCTGTATTCATTTTCTATTGCTCCTGAACAAATTACCACAAATTTAGTGACTTAAAACAACAAAAATTTATTCTTTTATCATTCTGGAGGTCATAAATCTGCAGTGAGTGTTATAGGACTAAAAATTAAGGTGTTGGCAGGGCTGGTTTCTTCTGGAGGCTCTGAGGGGGAAATTAGTTTCCTTGCCTTTTTCACCTTCTAGAGGCCCTCCTGTACTCCGGCTCACGTCCCCTTAATCCCATTACCCCCACATCATCAACTCTCCTACTACTCACTTGGATCTCCTGCTTCATTCTTCTAAGGATCCAGCTGGATAATCCAAGATAACTTCTCCCTCTCAAGATCCTTACCTTAATTACATCTATAAAGCCTTTACCATATTTACAGTAACAGGAATTAGAATGTGGACATCTTTGAGGGGCCATTATTGAGCCTATCCTCAACCTGTTAAGAGATTTTAAATTCTATAAAGCATACTTAACCTAGAATATCTCATTTAAACCTTATGAGGTGTTATGAATACTAAGACAGGTCTAGAAAAGTCAATTTCTCAGCCACAGTCATATAGTTAGCCAAAGAACCAGGACTCAAAACTAGAGTATATGGCCCTAAAGACCATACACACCACCACATACTGCCTTCTCCTTGACTGTGCTGTTTAAAATTCCCCGGCCTTCCTCTTGTTTTCTTGTACAACATTTTACCATACCTAAAATCCAAACTGCAATTTATCAAAAAAATTTAACCCACCCCAGATGTTCCCACACTTCTTCAGGTCATTGTTCCCTTATAACCTTGGTCATTTTCTCATAGTGTCCACTGGGCCAAAAGAAATGCCAAATAGTTCTGTTAGCTCCAAGCACACTAAGTATTTATGTCCTAACAACTTAGCACCTTTTGCGTACTCTACAACTTCTCAACTTCTGATTCTTAGAATCAGATTGGATGCTGCCTTATTTCCTGCTTCATATTGATTTTCATAATACAGTACTTGCTTGGTTACAGCAATGGTCAAAATCCCAGCTGCACAAAAATATGAGATCCTATCAAAAGGAATGCAGTGATTTAATGAATTGTGAACTACCTTACACTAGCAATTTGTGTGATGTCTGAAGGATGTCACTTTGTTTCCTGGAAAATTAAAAATAACCTGTGATGCCCATGTGGGTTTGCTGGGGCACCCCACAGTGTCCAGGTAAACTATTAGGACCTATGGGTATATGCTATAATGGTACGAAAAGTGATAGCTGTATCTCTGGATAATGGGCTAAGACAAACTATAGGGAACTCCTAGTCTGTTATAACCATACACACTGGCATGCCAATTTGACTTTTTTAAAAAGACCTTATTTATTTGAGAGAGGGAGAGAGACTGTGCATGAGTGGAGGGAGGGGCAGAGGGAGAAGCGGACTCCCTGCTGAGCAGGGAGCCCGATGCCAGGATTGATCCCAGGACCCTGAGATCATGACCTAAGCCGAAGGCAGATGCCTAACTGACTGAGCCACCCAGGCACCCCCAATTTGACATTTTCTATTAAAAATACGTTCTTTATCACCACTATACTTGCTCATCATATTCTCCAGAGAGAATAGGCAAGTAGCTCAAGGAAAATACCTGTATACAGTAAGGATTTTTATTTATATTTCTCCAGGAGTATGTTAAATCTAAAAGTAGAGAACTTCTGTGTTAGGCAAATAAAACATACTGACATTTTTATCTGCCCAAAGGAACTGTATTTACTCATTAAGACATCACAAGAACACCTGATACCAAACATCTACAAAATATTTTCACGAACTTTAAAAATGTACACAATATTAGCAAAGTAAAAAACTGGTAACAAAAATTGTCTTATTTCCTGATTCTTTGGAATCCTTTTAGGACTGGTAGGAAGGAAGATATGCAGATCAAAGCACACGAAGAGAAAGTTTCAGAGCATGACCCAAATGATGCAAATTCATGGATCTTCTAGATCAGAGTTCTCAAACCTGAGGGTTCATTAAAATCACCTGAAAGATGTGTTAAAACAGACTAGTGGACCTCACTCCCCAAGTTTCTGGTTCAGTAGACCTGGGGCAGAGCCAAGAATCTCCATTACTAAAAAGTTCCCTGGCAATGCAGATGCTGCTGGTACAAGGACCATACTTTAAAAGAAACACTGTTCTAGATAAAATTCAGATATTCATGGCACCGGAAAAGCTACTAATTATGAAAGCTGGTAAGGAAACAAAACTACATTTGCAACTGCAAAGTAACAACAAAAATCCACCACAAACAACAAAAAACACCCAGAAAAAAATAAAACACAGTGACAGTCAGTACTCTCCCAAACAAGAAAACTGAGCCAACTCAAATTGAGCTCCTCATGGTCTGTGCAAGTTATGAATTTACCCTTCACTGACTGCTCTGCTCAATGAGACAATACACACATGCAGCAGCCAGCCGGGAGGTGAAACTAAAGCTCAGAAAAGCCAGGGGTTCGCCATCGAGCATGAGAATAATTTTTCACATCCAGTGGGAGGTTATTAAATTTGTAAACACAGCCCATCCATCCCTCAACTGCTTCAGAATGAAGAAACAAGTACGTTTTGGTGATGTCTGTCAAATTACACTTGAGTAGGTGTAAATAAATCTAGTCCTGCTGAAATAAAATGGAGAAGTATGCAAGCAGGCAGCAGGGTTTTTTTTGGTTTTGTTTTGTTTTTTAATCAGGGGAGATGTGCTGTGTTGGTCACCTCTCTTTTACAACATCTACATCTAAAATCAGTAAAACCATAAATGACGGACATGCGTAAGAGGTGTTATCAAATCCTTAATCAGGGGCGCCTGGGTGGCTCAGTCGTTAAGCATCTGCCTTCGGCTCAGGGCGTGATCCCAGGGTCCTGGGATCGAGCCCCACATCGGGCTCCTTCACTGGGAGCCTGCTTCTTCCTCTCCCACTCCCCCTGCTTGTGTTCCCTCTCTCACTGGCTGTCTCTCTATCAAATGAATGAATGAAATCTTTAAAAAAAAAAAATCCTTAATCAAGTAAATAAATGTCAGACTGCATTAGTACGTTTTATTAAGGAAAGAAAGCATCCTAATAATACTAAACAAACAAAAAAATGGCTGCTGACTGGGTCAATCTAAAATTAGTCAGCCCGGAGGGGCCTGAGTGGCTCAGTTGGTTAAGCATCTGCCTTCAGCTCAGGTCACTCCTCCCACTCCTGCTCTCTCCCTCTCAAATAAATAAAATCTTTAAAAATAAATAAAATCTTCAAAAATAAATAAAATTAAGTAAAGTAAAATAAAGTAAAAAATAAAATAAAATAAAAATAAATAAAAAAACTAAAATAAGTCAGTGTGGGGACGCCTCAGTGGCTCAGTTGGTTAAGTGTCCAACTCTTGATTTCAGCTCAGGTCATGATCTCAGGGTTGTGAGATCAAGCCCTGCATCCCGTTCTGCACTGGGCTTGCACTGTCCTTGGAACCTGTGTAAGATACTTTCTCCCTCTGCCCCCCCACCTCTAAAAAATTAAAACAAAAACACACACACAATAAAATAAGTCAGCCTGAATGCCCCCAAGCCTAAGTATCATTAGATTACAGAACTTAGCGAAGTTTATCAATAATGGAAAACTAAATTTCCTGTTATTCCTATTCCTTTTATTTTAAAAAAGATTTTATTTATTTATTTATTTATGAAAGAGCATGAGAGAGAGAATGAGCACAAGTGGAGGGAAGGCAGGGGAATTCTATCAAATATTTAAATAATTAATACCTATTCTTCTGAAGCTGTTTCAAAAACTAGAAATGGAAGGAAAACTTTGAGACTCTTTCTATAAGACCAGCATTACCTTGATCCCAAAACCAGACAAAGACCCCATCAAAAAGAATTACAGACCAATATCCCTGATGAACATGGATGCAAAAATTTTCACCAGATACTACCAACAGGATCCAACAGTACATTAAAAGGATTATTCACCATGACCAAGTAGGATTTATTCCTGGGCTGCAAGGATGGTTCAACATCCTCAAATCAATCAATATGATAAACCACATTAATAAAAGAAAGGACAACAACCATATGATACTCTCAATTGATGCAGAAAAAGCATACGACAAAATACAGCATCCTTTCTCAATTAAAACTCTTCATAGTGTAGGGATAGAGGGAACATACCCCAGTATCATAAAAGTCATATATGAAAAGCCCACAGAAAATACAGTTCTCAACAGGGAAAAACTGAGAGCTTTTCCCCTAAAGTCAGGAACACAACAGGGATGTCCACTGTCACTGCTGTTGCTCAACATAGTACTAGAAGTCCTAGCCTCAGCAATCAGACAATAAGAAATAAAAGGCACCCGAATCGGCAAAGAAGAAGTCAAACTCTCACTCGACCAGCTGCATTTCTATACATTAACAGTGAGATATAAGAAAGAAATTAAAGAATCAATCCCATTTACAACTGCACCAAAACCCGTAAGATACCTTGGGAATAAGCCTAACCAAAGAGGTAAAGGATCTGTATTCTAAAAACTACAGAACACTTATGAAATAAACTGAGGAAGACATATAAGAAATGGAAAAACATTCCATCTTCATGGATTGGAAGAACAAATATTGTGAAAATGTCCATGCTACCCAGAGCAATCTATACATTTAATGTAATCCCCATCAAAATACCATCAACATTTTTCAAAGACCAGGAACAAGTAATCCTAAAATTTGTATGGAACTAGAAAAGACCCTGAATAGCCAGAGAAATGTTGAGAAAGAAAACCAAAACTGGTGGGGGCGCCTGGGTGGCTCAGTCATTAAGCGTCTGCCTTCAGCTCAGGGCGTGATCCCGGTGTTCTGGGATCCAGCCCCACATCAGGCTCCTCCACTGGGAGCCTGCTTCTTCCTCTCCCACTCCCCCTGCTTGTGTTCCCTCTCTCGCTGGCTGTCTCTCTCTGTGTCAAATAAATAAACAAAATCTTTAAAAAAAGGGAGGGAGGGAGGGAGGGAAACAGAGAGAGAGAGAGGAAGGAAGGAAGGAAGGAAGGAAGGAAGGAAGGAAGGAAGGAAGGAAGGAAGGAAGGGAGAGAAAGAAAGAGAGAAAGAGAGAGAAAGAAAACCAAAACTGGTGGCATCACAATCCCGGGCCTCAAGCTCTATTACAAAGCTGTAATCATCAAGACAGCGTGGTACTGTCACAAAAACGAACACATAGATCAATGGAACAGAATAGAGAACCCAGAAATGGACCCTCCACTCTATGGGCAACTAATCTTCAACAGAGCAGGAAAGATTACCCAATGGAAAAAAGACAAGTCTCTTCAACAAATGGTGTTGGCAAAATTGGACAGTCACATGTAGAAGAATGAAACTGGACCATTTTCATACACAGACACAAAAATAAACTCAAAATGGATGAAAGACCTAAATGTGAGAAAGGAATCCATCACAATCCTAGGGGAGAACACAGGCAGCAACCTCTTCGACCCTGGCTGCAGCAACTTCTTGCTAGACACGTCTCCAAAGGCAAGGGAAGCAAGGGCAAAAATGAACTACTGGGACTTCATCAAGATAAAAAGCACAGCAAAGGCAACAGTCAACAAAACCAAAAGACAACCGACAGAATTGGAGAAGATACTTGCAAATGACGTATCAGATAAAAGGCTAGTATCCAAAATGTATAAAGAACTTAAACTCAACACCCAAGGAACAAATAATCCAGTCAAGAAATGGGCAGAAGACATGAACAGACATTTCTTTTTTTTTTTTTTTTTTAAGATTTTATATATTTGACAGAGATAGAGACAGCCAGCAAGAGAGGGAACACAGGCAGGGGGAGTGGGAGAGGAAGAAGCAGGCTTCCAGTGGAGGAGCCTGATGTGGGGCTCGATCCCATAACGCCAGGATCACGCCCTGAGCCGAAGGCAGACGCTTAACCGCTGTGCCACCCAGGCGCCCCTGAACAGACATTTCTGCAAAGACATACAAATGGCCAACAGACACATGAAAAAAGGCTCAACATTACTCGGCATCGGGGAAATAACAAATCAAAACCACAATGAGATACTACCTCACACCAGTCAGAATGGCTAAACTTAACAAGTCAGGAAACGACAGATGTTGCGAGGATGTGGAGAAAGGGGAACGCTCTTATACTGCTGATGCCAATGCAAGCTGGTGCACCTACTCTGGAAAACAGTATGGAGGTTCCTCAAAAAGTTAAAAATAGAGCCACCCTATGACACAGCAATTGCACCACTGCGTATTTACCCCAAAGATAGAAATGTAGTGATCCGAAGGGGCACCTGCACCCAATGTTTATAGCAGCAATGTCCACAATAGCCAAACTATGGAAAGAGCCCAGATGTCCATTGACAGATGAATGGATAAAGGTGATATATATGTGTGTGTGTGTGTGTGTGTATAACACACACACACACATATATACACAATATATATACACACTCACACACACACACTATATATATATACACTATGTGTATATACACTATGTGTATATATATATATATACACAATATATATACACACTCACACACACACACACTATATATATATATATATACACTATGTGTATATACACTATGTGTATATATATATATATATACACACACACACACTATATATATATATATATATATATATATATATATACACACACACAATGGAATATTACCCAGGCATCAAGAAAATGAAACCTTACCATTTGCAATGACATGGACAGAACTAAAGGGTATTAGTCTAAGTGAAATAAGTCAATCAGAGAAAGACAATTATCACATGATTTCACTCATATGTGGAATTTAAAAAACAAAACAGAGGATCATAGGGAAAGGGAGGGAAAAATAAAATAAGATGAAATCAGAGAGGGGAACAAACCATAAAAGACTCTTAGCCACAGGAAACAAACCGAGGGTTGCTAGAGGGGAGTGGGGGTGGGGTTAACTGAGTGACGGGCATTAAGGAAGGCAGGTGATGTAAGGAGCACTGCATGTTATATGCAACTGATAAATCCCTGAACTCTACCTCTGAAACTAATAACACACTGTATGTTAATTAACTGAATTTAAACAAAATTAAATTTTAAAAAAGTGGGGGAAGGGCAGAGGGAGAGGGAGAAGCAGACTCCCCACTGAGCAGGGAGACTGATGCAGGGCTGGATCCCACTGAGCCTAAAACAGACGCTTAACCTACTAAGCAACCCAGAAGCCCCCCTATTCTTTTTTTTTTATGTTCGATTAGCCAACATATAATACATCATTAGTTTTGGATACAGTGTTCAACAATTCATTAGTTGCGTGTTAACACCCAGTGCCCATCAACACACGTGGCCTCCTTAATACTCAACACCCTGTTACTCCATCCTCCCACCCCCACCCTTCTGTAACCCTCAGTTTGTTTCCTGGAGTCCAAAGTCTCTCATGGTTTGTCTCCCTCTTTGATTTCTTCCCATCCAGTTTTCCCTCCCTTCTCCTGTGGTCCTCTGCACTATTTTTTACGTTCCACATATGAGTGAAACCATATAATTGTCTTTCTCCGCTTGACTTATTTCACTTAGCATAATCTCCTCCAGTTCCATCCAAGTTGATGCAAATGGTGGATATTCATCTTTCCTGATGGCTGAGTAATATTCCATTGTATATATGAACCACATCTTCATCCATTCATCTGTTGAAGAGCACCTTGGCTCCTTCCACAGTTTGGCTATTGTGGACATTGCTGCTATGAACATTGGGGTGCATGTGCCCCTTCTTTTCACTCCTCCTATTCCTTTTAGATAACAGCCACTGTCAAGTGCTTCCAAAGCAGAGCATATGTCTTTGGTAAAATCTGGCTCCACTGAGAAAAACAGTACAATAATGAGAACATTCTTATATTTATATATTCTTATGTTTATGATATTTATACTACTTATGTGGACCTAACACCAAGTTGGGATTTTCAGTACATGCATGTAACTGATAATGACACTCCACAAGAAGGAAAGAAAGAAAGGAAAAAGCTTGTCTGACCCTATCTCTAGTATGGAGGAAAGAGGAGAGGGAAATCAGTATCCTTCCAAGCCACCATTTCTTCTCTTTATATGGAATGATCACAAGACCCCAGAAAGGCCAAGAATGACTAGGGAAGTAAAGATGACTATCAACAGTTATATCCTTTTTCTGTCACCATGATAAGCAAAAGAGTAAAAAAATAACAGGTGATGTAAAGCACTAGAACAGTGCAACCCACCTCCACATTTACAGTTCTAATAATTTATGAAGTAGACCCCCACGTATAAGAGCTTCTGGATAGCACAATAAATGAATACAAATAACACAGTATCACTTTTCAACTACTCAATTAGAAATTGACAAATGTATATAAACCAGTTTTAGTCAAGTAAATCATAGCTCTCTGCTACTTCGCATTTTGACTCCAAAGCTTAATTTTCTTTTCTTTTCTTTTTTTTTTTTTTTAAGATTTTATTTATTTATTTGACAGAGAGAGAGACAGCCAGCGAGAGAGGGAACACAAGCAGGGGGAGTGGGAGAGGAAGAAACAGGCTCTCAGCAGAGGAGCCTGATGTGGGGCTTGATCCCAGAACGCCAGGATTACACCCTGAGCCGAAGGCAGACGCTTAACGACTGAGCCACCCAGGCGTCCCCAAAGCTTAATTTTCAAATAAAGTTACTTGTCTCAAGTAAAACAACACTCACTTCAGAAATGTGTGAGGTCCTCTTTCAGGCAGTAAAAATCTTACTCTTTTTCATACACGGAGGAAATACGTCACCTGCAAAGGGATTGGAGGTGTACCTGTAGCCCAAGAGCCACACCAGGGTGGAATCAGTCAGATATTGTACCTATTCATCACGCAGATGTCCGTGGAAGGCTGGAAGTCCACGGAGAGAATTCCAGTCTTAAGAGTGAATGTAATTCTAAAAGGCCCAGAGGATAAATCACATTAACGTAAGCCAGTGCTGTCCAACAGAACTCTCTGTGATGATGAAACATTCCATATCTGCACCATCCGATAAGTGAAATGTGGTGCCACTGAGGAACTGAATCTATAATTTTATTTAATTTTAATGAATTTAAATTTAAATAAGCCACATGTGGCCAGAGACTACTTTATTGAACAGCACAGATCTAAGCAAATTCTGGAGATTTCAGTCCCCTTGACAGTGATCTGGCTTAGGCTTATGATACAATGAGATAGGCCAATGAGATAAGAGGAAAAGGTCTTCCCTGATCTAAAACAAAACAAAGCAAAAAACCAAACACCACATACACACACACACACACACACACACGGAAGAAAAGGTTCTTTTTTTGCCTCTAGATGTGTTCTCAAGGAAGTGATGTCAAGGAAATGTTGCAGCCATCCTGCAAACAGTAGGGCAGCAAGCCTACACGAGGCAGATACACTGAAGACAGCAGAGCAGAAGAATGGAAAGAATATGGGCCCCTGACACTATCACTGAAGTGCCCAACCACTAATATAGAGATAATATTTTCATCTATTTACTCAGATATTTTAGACATTTTCATTTATTCAGACATTTCCTAAGCACTGACTAGAGAGACTACAATGAGCACAAAAGATAAAAATTCCTGACAATATGAATTCAACAAGTTCTCATTATGTCAGTCAAGTCAGGATTATTGTTAATTATAGCTGAAGATATAGCAATTCATAAAAGAATGTAAAAGTGGATGAAGTAAACTGTTGTCCTTGGTACAGCAGTGAAACAAATCTATGTATTTAATGATCAGACACTGATGTCAATTCCAAATCTGTACCTCAAAACAACTGTATCCTAAATAATGGGTCATAAGTACTTTGCTAAAAATCATTTTGTTAGCATGTATTAAGGCCAGACTACAAAGAAACATAAATAAATATGGTTAACAGTAAACTAACCACCTGTACACTACCGTCCAATGACTCATTTAAAGTTACCATTAAGGGACTGGTACAAACAGAACATATTTCTAGCTTAATTTCCCCTCCATGTATCTCCCACTCTACCACTTTATATGAATTACAAAATACATATTACTTAAGTTACCTAATTGTTCTCAAACCAAAAAACAGTCCAGTTACACATGAATTTTGCTAATCGTATAAACAGACTAAATCATGTTTCCAAAGTGAAATAATTTAAACCTGTTTGGTACCCCTAATGAATCAAGACAGTGTATCACACCAGAGCTTTTCCCCACTATATTGTGTTACACTACGTGCACATCTGAAATAAAAAGCAAAAACAAAATACTATCATTCTTAATTTTTGCCACTTTTCTGCTCAAAAAATATTTTAAAAAAATATTTAATTACAGGACAGGATTCTAGAGTGATGGCAGCAGTAAGGGCATACTTGTTCTTGACTCCTCCTGAATTCTCTCATAAAAACAGAGCAATCCGGTTAGCAAAACTGAAAATCTGCATTTACAACAAAACTAAGAAATAAGGTCTGCTTATGAAACCCAATATACAAGCAGGTAGGAGCCAATTACTGACTGCTACAGACCCATGTGCAATTGCCATTCACGTGAGAAACAGCAGAGGGGGAAGCAACAGGATACTTGATGAACCTGAAATCAGGAGAACCCCAAAAGAGATGACAGGCACTGTATGGAAAGTGCAGCCTGCCAATCAAGAACAGCAGTTGAAAATGGAAGGAGTTTTACACATTCCAACTTGTGGGTGAGCTTCAAAGAGTCTGTGGAGGTCTGAATGGAATGGAGTACTCTGGAGCTACAAACTCAAAGCTAGCCCATCTAAAGCTCCCTTTCAGGGCAAAGCCTTGTACTGAGGAGAAACAACTGGGAACAGAAACCAACTTAAGCGTAAAAGAGACGAGAGGGAAAGGATGAAGGCGGCCCAGATAAACAACTAGGAAGAATAAAAGGGCCAGGAAAAGTGTGACAGTACAAGCTTCCCTCTGCTCCCCCCACCAGAAAATTCAGAAGGGGGAGCTAGAACCATGAAGCTAGAAAAGTTTTCATGACACTCTATTTTTTCTAATAGTTTCAGAAATTAATTTCACTTACAAATGAGCAAGGGAAAGCACTGGGTTTATATCTCAAAGTCATTACAATAAAAAAGGGGGGGAGGGAGGCAGATCCCATCCTTAAAGACAATGAAAGCATACTAGGAAAACATGCCTTTACAAGAAATGAAAATTATAACACAATATTCCAAAATCAGCTTTAAAAATTTTAAGAAAATGATATCATAATGACATAATGGCCAAAAAAACAAAAGCAAAGCAATGGAACAAAAAAATAATAAAACATAATTTAAGAAAAATTCTATGAAATAAAAAATTGAAACTATATATCGAATCTGTCAATCCCTAATGACCAATTCTAGACACTCTGGTAAAATGACTAGATTCTGAAAACAGCAAAAATTCTGGCATCCAGGCAAAAAGACCAAATCGCTTGTAAAAACTATCAGAATATACTGCTTTTGACAGCAATACAATATGGCAGAAGACAACAGAGAAAACCAAGTATGAGCCAAGAATTTATAAGTAGCCAAAAGTAGGAGTGAAACTGTAGGTCATACAGTATACTGTTTAACTTTTTATGAATCAATTTCTTTTTATAATCTATTAGTGTTTACTTAGTCGCTCTATTTAGGGTCCTTAAAATAAATAGTTATGCTTTCATTTTTTATTTTGTCTCATCATGGTTCTGAGAAGCACAGTAAAAAAAATTTCTAATGGGGAAATTTTATCTATAAAGAAAACTTACAGTGTGCTTATAAGCAAAATATAAAAATAAGTGCTAACATCTCTTCCTAAATAAGGTAAAGATTACTGAATCTAAATGCTTTCAAGCAATAACTCAAGTTAAAATTGTGATTATACATACATACACACACCCCATATATAGTAGTGTGTCTGTGTATATATAGTTTATTTTGACCCCCCAAAAATTATCTGAAACAAAAATCCTACAGAAACCACTAATTTGGGTCGCCTGGGTGGCTCAGTCAGTTAAGCATCTGCCTTCAGCTCAGGTCATGATTCCATGCTCCTTGCTCGGCTGGGAGCATGCTTCTCCCTCTGCCTGCCGTTCCCCCTGCTTGTGCTCTCTTTCTCTGACAAATAAAATCTTTAAAAAAGAAAAAAAAAAAAGAAAAGAAAAAGATACCACTAATTTAAAAGAATTTTTTGAATACTTATATCTACAGACATATTGTCCCTATTAATAAGGAAGCTATATTAAGTTCTAACACAATATAAAACAGAGTCAAAAAGTCTACTCAGTCACTAAGCAGAGTCTTCCAGTTGATAAAGAACACATAAAATTACCCAGGAAAGACTTGGCTCATCTGTGGAAGACACATCACTTTTCGGATATATCTTCAGCATACTTTGGCATATATGCCAAATAAGTTATACAAATATTTTTATAATTATTAAACAAATTAAATAAATTGTATAAACACAAACATTTTTATTTTTTTATTTTTTTTTTAAGATTTTATTTATTTATTCAACAGAGATAGAGACAGCCAGCGAGAGAGGGAACACAAGCAGGGGGAGTGGGAGAGGAAGAAGCAGGCTCCTAGCGGAGGAGCCTGATGTGGGGCTCGATCCCAGAACGCCAGGATCATGCCCTGAGCCGAAGGCAGACGCTTAACCGCTGTGCCACCCAGGCGCCCCAACACAAACATTTTTAAATAAAAGACTGACTACTAGAACAGGGCTATTCATTTTTTTTTTTTTTTAAGATTTTATTATCTGTCAGAGAGAGAGAGAGAGAGAGCACAAGCAGGGGGAGCAGGGGGGAGAGGAAGAAGCAAGCTCCCCACTGAGCAAGGAGCTCGATGTGGAGCTCAGTCCCAGGACCCTGGGATCATGACCTAAGCCCAAGACAGACGCTCAACCGACTGAGCCACCCAGGTATCCCTAGAACAGGGCTATTCAAAATGTGATTCAGCACTGGTATTGGTTCACAAACTATTGGTAACCGACCCATTTCAAGTAAAGTACAAAAACGGATTAAATGATTTTGAAACTCTTACAGCAATTTGGTAATTTTATGTCTGCTGCCTCTAATAATGAAATTTGGGGATATGCATTTTATAAGCTTTTATTACTTTTTTTTTCCTGATAATTTATTTTAGTGTATTTTACCCAAAAATCTGCTCATGACAAATTGGGGGCAGAGAGAGATGAGGAACTGGCACTTTATCAGAAACAGTGAGAAGTAAAAGCCAGCAAACTTTTTCTTAAAAGGGCTAGATAGTAAATATTTTAGACTGCAAACCATAGGGTCTCTGCTCCAACTATAACCTCTGCCATTACAGCATGAAAGCAGCCATAGATGATATGTAAACAAAGGGGCGTGGCTGTGTTACAATAAAACTTTACACACACAGTTGGTGGGTCAAATCTGGCCTGCATGCCATATTCACTGATTCCTATACTATATAATACATTCAAGAAAAATAGAAATAAGGAAATAGACAAAGCATAAAATTCTCCAAAAGGACAAAACCTTGGAAAGGGTTTTGCCAATGACAGGAAGGGGAAAAGAATAAGAGTTTTGGAATCCAATCCCGAAGAGACTGTTATCAATGTAATCTAGATATCATTTAGCTATGCCAGCAGCCATAGGCTGTGACAGATCCTTGCTTTATTACAGTAAACTACAGTGTCTTGTGGTGATACTACATAAGTAAGATGCCTTCATTTATATGCATCAGAGCAAAGGACTAAATCCTGGTTTATCTCGCAGAGGAGGATACAGTTTGCTTTTACACTTAGCATACAATCAAATCTCTGGTAGATTAAAAAAAAAATCACATCCTTAAAATCATAATGTATAATAATCCAATTTCCCAGCAGGTTACTCCTGTCCCTTATTATGTGTTATGAAATAGTTCCTGTACCTAACAGGTACAAAGTTCTGCTGGTGGTATCCATCGCTGCAGGTGTAAAAATAGGTTTGCCTTCAAAAAAGTTATATTCTAGGGGCACCTGGGTGGCTCAGTCATTAAGCGTCTGCCTTTGGCTCGGGGCATGACCCCGGAGTCCTGAGATCGAGCCCCACATCAGGCTCCTCCGCTGGGAGCCTGCTTCTTCCTCTCCTACTCCCCCTGCTTGTGTTCCCTCTCTCGCTGGCTGTCTCTCTGTCAAATAAATAAATAAAATCTTTATAAAAAAAACGTTATATTCTAAAGATTAAAATAAGATACATCTATAAATAACCAAAATGCAAGGTAAAAATGACATTACTTTTCCTACTAGACCCTAAGTTACTTGAGAGCGGGATTCATGCCTGAATCTTCTTTGTATCTCTCCTACCAAGCACATTAAAAAAAGTCATCTATTTGCTGAATAAGATGTAAGGGGGGGGTAATTAGTATCTGCCTTTCACAGATGAGGAAACCAAGGGAACAAAAAATTTCATAAATGGTTAAAAGTGGATTCAAGACCACAATCCAGATTTCCTAATCCCTATTTTTCAGACTTTCTCACCAAACCAAGATTTCCTCAATATATATGAACAAAATCCCATCAGCATTAAGACTTCCAACCAACTACCTGAAGTAAAACCATACAACTTTAAAGGTACCTATAATATCTCTCAAAAACAATCTCTCAAATTGAGGGCCAATAACTGTATTACAAGAGCAATAAGGATAACAGATGTGGCAGGGAAGGAGGGAAGAGCAGAAAGTATGCCCTGGATCCCTGATACCTAAGAGCTTTGAGATACTAAGAAGATAGGGAAGCTATAAGAGAATTAGGGGTAAAAGAGAACTGTCAAAGGATTAGGAACATGGCTTTGGGTGGTAGTTCTCGACATTCTCATGTTTTCCACATAGTTAATTCTAGAATTTTGGGCAACACGCTTGAAGGGATTAAACTTTAAAACAAATAAACAAGTCAACAATAATTACAATACTGTACTGTAAAATAATACCCACAATGTCTACAGAAGCTGTTCACAAATTTTTTGTTTTCAGGACCTCCACTGGGGACTCAAAAGGCAAGTTTATGTACATTGTATCTACTGATATATATCATCTTAGAATTAGAGCTGAGAACATTAAAAATATTTATTTTAAAACAATAATAAACCCATACATATGCACGTAAATCACGTTTTAACAGAACATAAGTTTTCTATCTTTAACGCCTGGTTTAACAGAAGTCAGCTGCATCCTCCTATCTACTTCAGCATTTAATCTGTTGCGATAATTTGCTTTGGTTGAAATATATAAAGAAAATTTAGCCTCACACAAATCTATAGTTTAAAAAGGGAGTTTGTAAATAGCCTTTCAGAAAATTGTGGATAGTCTTCAATAATGCAACAAAACTCACAAGATGGTACTTTCTTAAAGGTTACATACAATATGGAATCTGAAACCACATCAATGTTACATTAAAATCCATTGGTCTACCTTGCGCTTTGGATCTTTATTCAGCAAATACTATTTCACTGAGTTATATAGCTCTTCAAAATGCTGAGACACTTCCTTATTCAATATCAAAAATTCGTATTTCTTAATATTACCACTGATCTCTTCAGAGAAGCCTTTAAATACTGGGAAGCTCAAATTTTACCATTGGCAACAAATACTATCAGTTCTTTCACTTTTTTTTAAAGATTTTTAGAGAGAGCGAGAGCTCGAGCATGTACATGTGCCAGTGTGGGGGAGGGGCAGAGGGACAGAGACTTTGCAGACTCTCACTCAGCCCAGAGCCCAGCTTGGGACTTGATCTCAAGACTCCGAGATCACGCCCTGAGCCAAAATCAAGAGTCGGATGCTTAACCAACTGAGCCACCCAGGTGCCCCCCTCAGTTCATTTTTTTCCCCAAGCTTCACATATTTATTAATTCATGTAAACCCCAACACAATGCACCAACATGATTTCATGCATTTAGAGGAGAAATATTTCCTAGATAGGTGGAAAATTGTGCAGATGGCTTCTGGAAGACCTTCATTCAAAGCAGCTTTATGCTGAAACATTTCATTCAGAAGTCTGGACCTCCTTTATTCAGTTTGCTATAATCTACATTCACTGAGTAGAACTTGTATTGATCACGGACATCCAGTTTGTTCCAGGGTTCTGGGTTATTCTTCCTATCCCACTGACAGAAAAGGGGATGCCTAAGCTTGGATGCCTAAGGATCTGACATAACATGGCTGCAGCAGAGACCTTGGGTCCAGAAGGAGAAAAAAAATCAAATCTGCAAGGTCGGGCACTAAGTAGTCCCTGCGGTAAGGATGAATGGACATCCAAAGTCACCCAGAACCTCCTACTTTCTTAGTTCTTTCATTTTTGAGAAAATGTCTGCTAATTACCCAAATCAGAATAACTATAATTTTTCTTTCAATTAATCTTTCAAGTAAAAATGGGTAGCTCAGCTGGTCAGGCAGCTGACTCTTGATTTTGGCTCAATTCATGAACTCAGGGTTGTGGGATTGGCCACATTGGCTCCGCACGCAGCCAAAGTCTGTCTGTCCCTCTTCCTCCCTGTCTGCCCCTCCCCCATGCATGTGGCACGCTCTCCCTCTTCCTCTCTCAAATAAAAAGTGTTCCATGAAAAAATCTGCTAGGTCAGCATGCAACTCTAATCGTCCTAGTGCTTTTTCTTAAAACAACCACAGTACTTAAATATGCAGAAGTGCCCTCTACGTACTACCCATTACATTATATAGACTAATCAAAGAACGTGTACTCTTTTACTCTATTTTTTACTTCAACAAGGGCATTCTTTAATGAAACGGACTTTTGTTTTTTTAACTGCAGAGTATGGCAGTGAAGAGTCCAATGGCTACTAAACAATCTGGTGCCAATGCCCTATTTCGTGCTTAGGCACCAACACTTTTATCTACCAACGCAGGTGTACCAGCTGTACAAATGTTAGCACACAGAAGAAGTCAATTTCTCAGTAATGTTATGAAATAGTTTGACCTTGAGGACCCCATGAAAGGGTTTCAGGGTTTCCAGGAGTATAGGGACCACATGTTGAAAATCTACAAAAATCGTTAATAATTCTTACTAATCCCTTTGTGGGACTTGAGGATTGGTCACTGTTTTCTGCTCTCTCTCACATATTTAGGGGACAACACTCTGTTGGGCTTTCAACCTTATGTTCAACCATGCCTCTCACCTCATACACATCATGAATTGTACACTACTCTACGATGTACTGCACAACCAGCTTAGCTTACCGTTTGACTTGAACAGCCAGTATAGCGTGGTTAAGAGCACTGGCTTTAAGTCTGTGTGCCTGGGTTCCAATCCTGAGTCTACCACTTACTAGCTAAGGACCTTATACAAATTATTTATCCTTATTTGCAAAATGAGACTAATAGTACCTATATCTCCAAGAACTGTGAGGATTCAACCCATTCAGTGTTTGGCATGGGGCCTGATACAAGGCAAGTACTTGCAAGATATCAGCAATATTGGAAATATCACTATAACTAGAACAGATGTATCCTAAATTGTAGCAAAGAAGTTTTGTACAGCAGTCAAAATTAGGCAGGAATGAGCCCAGGCTCTATAGCGGTATTTCCCAAGCTATCCTGAAGAAATCACCTACGGTGCCTACAAATCTAGATTCCTGGGCTCTACCATAGACTTAGTAGATGAGAAACTTCAAGGAAGAACCTTAGGAATCCTGTGTAACAACACATTAGGGATTCTTATGATCAGGTGAGGGTGGAAACATACCTCTAGATGAAACACCATAATTGAGGAATTTAGATCATGTCTATCATCACACAATTTATACATATTTTATTCTCTGAAAAGCATGAAGTTCATTACAAATGTAACTATTAAAAGGCTTACATGTGGGGCACCTGGACGGCTCAGTTGGTTGAGTGTCAGACTCTTGATTTCAGCACAGGTCAGGATCTCGAGGTTGTGGAATTGAACCCCACATCGGTCTCTGAGCTCAGTGCGGAGTCTGCTTCAGATTTCTTCTCCCTCTCTTCTTCCTCCCTCTTTGCCCCTCCCCACTCATGCATGCACACGCACTCTCTAAAATAAATCTTTTTAAAATAAATAAATAAATAAAAGGTTGATGATGTAAAGTCAGTTTCTAAATAACTGAAATGGTAAGGCATAATCTATCTTGAAAAAGGCATGACTGAAAAAGAGGAAAGATTTAAAAGGGAGAAATAACTCATGTCTTCCACTTTAAGACACCATCCACTGTGAAATCATGGCAACACATTTCTCAAAACAATTACATACCACTTTCCTCTTCAAAATCCGATCAAATTTTGAACTGAAACTTTCTTCAAGTTCAGAGTTTAACAATTTTTCTGAACTTCTGGTCATCAGCAGTCATGTGTCATATCAGGTTAACATGTCACTTTTCAAAAACTGTAATTCTGTTCTCTTTGACATCTTCAGAACACAATTTTGAGGTGAACAGAGGAATAGCTAGGAATCCTCTAAATTTTGTATGTGGTTATACTGTTTCATTTTTTCTTAACTATATAGCAAGAAGTTGAGCAATTTCTGCTAAAAATTATAATTTTTAAAGATGTTAGCACTTGGATTATAAGCCACCACAAATCATAAATCAGTCACACTCCAACTCCCTTATCTTTCAAACTCTAAGATGTGTTCCAGTGAGTTAGCAACTTCTACTTCTTTTAGTTGTATCATCTGTCCCGGTACAGGCTGTTTCCTGCACATAAAATTATCTTTGTATCGCATTCCTTTTGAAGAAATATAACATAAATTCTATATCTAAGTTTAACTTTAAAATTCAGCCATGTGTAATGTTGGTAGTGCAAACTGAGGTGGCAGGTGACTGAAAAGACAACTCTACACATGGCTAAATTGCTATATAAGCAGACAATGACATTTGCAATACTAAGTTATCTTCCAGTAAATCACAAAATTTCACTCGTTACTAAGGACTGCAAAGGCTCGTCAAAAATGCTTAAAAGTGCTGAAAAGATTCATCCTACAATTGGGCTTATGGTATCAGATAATTTATATGTAAGAAATTATAGTGATAAATGTAAAGGATCAGATTTTCTTATAAAAAGTCGCATCACAATGAATTAAAACCCAAATTCAATAACAGACTGTTCAATTCAAAAAGGACAGACTAAAGGGTTTGGTACTGAACTAAAATAAAAAGCATCTTGGAGACTATCATGTTGTATGTCAGTTATACCTTAATAAATTTTAAGACAAAACAAACAAAAAGAGGCTTGAAAAATTATATACAGAATTTATGTATAAACCAGTAACTGAGAAAAATAAGGTCAGTATATAAAAGCAAGACAAGATATACAGCATTGTTTCTCAAAGTACCAATGGTACTGCCCAGTCATTCATGAGATAGTGGTAACTTCCAAAGAATATTGATGAAAGAATATTTTCACACATATCTGAAATGTACTATTAGTGATATCATTTCACAGAAATACTACAGCAATCTTAAAAGGCTGTGTATGCACCACAGTGACTATGCAGTTCGGTCCTCTCTGCTACTCAATCAATTCAGTGGCTCCAAGCTTACCAGACTCAAAACCTCCTATTTATAACATCTTAATAGTTCCTTTATTAATCCCTGAAATTATATTAACTTACCCAGCCACATAACTTTAAAAAATCAATACAATGTCAGAACTATAATATGAAGGAGAAAGAAAAGGAAACTGACTCATAATAAAACACTAATATGTAAAAACTTGGGCATCACTTACTAGAAGATATGATCTAGTAAGATGTTTGCACCAATACCATGAAACGCCAGGGACTTAACACCTACAAATGCTGAATCAGGTGTGTGAAATGGTGACTAAAATACTCTAAGGGGTACCACTGTGATGCATTTTTCTAAAATGGCAAAAAACTAGGTAAAGCTCTATATAAAAGGACATTACTCACTTGATGTACATACCAGTTGCATTCATTGACTTCAGTATATATTAACATGAGGTAAAAATAACTTATGTATATACGTAGAATACGAAGTCATCACAGGAGGTTCAACCCCATATGAGACAGAACAGTCATTCATTATACAGCATTGTCCTGCACAATGTAAGACATCTAGCAAACTTAGCCCCTGCTCACCAAATGCCTACAACTAACCTCTAGTGTGGTGACAATCAAAAATGACCCCCCCAATAGCACTACCCTAGCTGAGAACTCCCGAGCTAAGTAACTAGGCTAGGATATTTAAAAATCATTGACATGGTACTATTTAGTTCTTAAATTAGCATTTTTGCTACTACACAGTATTATTTTGTAGCTACAAGTCACTTTAATGGATCAACATAAAAGTAGTTATAAAAGTAGAAACAAATACTACATCTAAGCATATCACAAATATATGTAATCAAACATGATTCAAATACCAGAATGGAAATATGTATGTTCTGGAACAAAAAGAATTTTGAATGTAGTGTTTTTAAATAGACAGCTGAGAATCCAAAAATAGGAATATTTAAAAAATGGATTTTACTGGATCAGCAATCTACTCACTACCAAGAACTGTTCCTGAATGTCTCAATACTCTCTCAGGCATGTGTCCATAAAACTCAGTAAGGCCTAGGTATACACCCAGGACAACTGAAAGCAGGGATTCCAACAGATATTTGTAAAGCCATGTTCATAGCAGCATTATTCACAAAAGCCAAAAGGCAGAAATAACCCATATCTATCAACAGACAAATGGATATGCAAAATGTGATATATCCATACAATAAAATGTTCAGCTTTAAAAAGGAAGAAAATTCTGACACGTGCTACAACATGGATGAATCTTGAAAACATCATGCTAAGTAAAATAAGCCATTCACAAATGGAGAAATACTGTATGACTCCACTTAACCTAAGAATAGTCAGAAAGTAAAATGGTGGTTGCCAACGCCTGGGGAGAGAGTGCAATGGAGAGTTAAGTGTCCAATGGGTACGGAGTTTGAGTTTGAGAAAATGAAAAAGTTCTGGAGATGAACAATGTGGTGATGGTTATACAACATGAATGTACTTAATGCCACAAACTGCGCACTTACAAATGGTTAAAACGGTATATTTTTATTCATGTTACATAAATATATATTTAATATATATTTTATATTTATGTATTTGTATGTAAACCAATTTTAAAAATAAGTGGGGGGGTTGGAAAATTAGAAAGATTTGACATAGAATTTCTTGGCCAATGAGGAGCACCTGAGGGTGGCTCAGTCGGTCAAGGACCGGCCTTCAGCTCAGGTTGTGATCATAGGGTCCTGGGATAGAGCCCCACGGCAGACTTCCTGCTCAGCAGGGAGCCTGCTTCTCCCACTCCCTCTGAACCTCCCCCTGCTCATGCTCTCTCTCTCTCTCTCTCTCTCAAATGAATAAAATCTTAAAAAAGAAAAGAATTTGTTAGCCAATGAAACGTACAAATCACTGTAAGTATTAATACCATTTAAACAGGAAGACTTCCAATTGTGAACATGAAGTTGTAACTACTACAGGAATTGCCCTACTCTTGTAAACAATTAGAAAACCTGACAAAATACATGAAATAGCAGTTTTTAGCCACTGGGCAAACAGCAGCACAAGACTGTGATCCTCAATAGAAAGGAAACTCCATGATTGACCAAACTTTACTGCCTGGAGGCACTGAAACAGGATTCAGGGGTCTGACTGTATTGAGGAGACAACAAGAGTTGGAGGAAGCTAAGAACGTGCAGCCAGAGTGTGAGGAATGAAGTGGTGAAAAGCAAGGAGGTGCATGCATGTAGGATTTGATGATCTATAAAGGGGCTCCTTTTGATCCCAGAAACCTTCTCCTCAAGAGCAGGGAACAAACTACCAAAAAGCAATCAGCCAAACAATTCCCAGAACTCACACAGGGCTGGGAATCATTTGTGATCCTATTAGTCAAAATGGAGAAACCTCAGTCACTAGAAGGATCCTACTTCAGTAGTGGGGCTACAGTCTAAGGGGAAAGACTGCTGTGACCAGCCATATAAACCTTAAAAGCAAGCTTCACAGGAATCACACTGACCTAAAAGTTACTTAACTCTGTGACAACAAAGTCTGACATTCTTTAAAGGAATATAGCGAAATTCAGTGCCCAGAAATGTAAAATGTAAAATTCACAATGTTCAGCCATACAAAAGAAAGAAGAAAAAGATTATCCAAATCCAGAAAAGTTAATCAACTGAAACAGAACTATAAATGGAATTAAAAACAAATGGACATTATGGAATTAAACGACAAAGATGTTGTAACAGATATTATAAATCTGGTTCATATAAATGTGATGTGGAAAGAAGAGAAATAGATTAAAAAAAAGAAGAAGACTCAATGGAACTTGAAGAGTTTTTAAAAAAGATACTATCTAATGTGAAAAATATGGGGCACCTGGGTGTCTCGATTGGGCAGCCGACTCTTGATTTGGGCTCAGGTCATGATCTCAGGGTCATGGGACAGAGCCCTGAGACAGGCTCTATGCTCAGCACAGAGTCTGTTTAAGATTCTCTCTCCTTCTGGGGCGCCTGGGTGGCTCAGTCATTGAGCGTCTGCCTTCGGCTCAGGGTGTGATCCCGGCATTATGGGATCGAGCCCCACATCTGGCCCCTCTGCTGGGAGCCTGCTTCTTCCTCTCCCACTCCCCCTGCTTGTGTTCCCTCTCTCGCTGTCTCTCTCTGTCAAATAAATAAATAAAATCTTTAAAAAAAAAAAAAATTCTCTCTCCTTCTGTCCCTCCCCCACCACTTGTGTGTGTGTGTGTGTGTGCGCGCGCGCGTGCGCGCCTGCTCTCCAAAAAAATAAAAATAAAAATAAATATATAAACTAAAAAATACACTGAATGGGGAAAGAAATGAGACACTGCAGAAGAAAATATTAGTGAAGTGGAGGACACAGCAAATAGAAACTATCCATGGAGACAAAGACTGGTGGGGAAAAAAAGAACAGAGCCTCAGTAATCTGTTGGACACTATCAAGTGGTCAAACACAGATAACTAGAGTCCGGAAAAACTGAAGGGAGAGCAGATAGAACAAAAACCAAAACTCTGAAGAAATAATGGCTGAAAATTTGATACATTTGATGAAACTATAAGTGATCTGAGAAACCAAAGTCCCACACAGAACAAAGGAATAAAACACCAAACCACACCAAACTGCTTTAAAAAAAAAAAAAAAAGATAAAAAGAAAAACTTTGAGCATCCAGGGGAAAAGGCCACACTATTCAAATAAGAACACAGATGAAAATGAAAGCAGACTTATTAGAAATCACACAGGACAGAAAAAAATGTAAGATCCTAAAGTGCTGAAGAAAAAAAACTTTGTCAACATAAAATTCTATACCCAGTGAAGTGTTTTTAAACATGAAGACAAAACAAGGGCTTTTTTAGACCAATAAAAGCTGAGAGGATTCATCAGAAGCAGACCCCTGCTACAACAAATGTTAAAGGCAGTTCTTCACATAGAAGAATAATATCAGATGTAAATTTGGATCTACAAATAGGAATAAAGAGTGAAAGAAATGGCAAATATGTGGGTAAATATAAAAGACATGTTTATAACAAAATAACACATTGTGGTGTTTACAACATACAAAAAATTAAAATGTCTGATAATAGAGGCACAGAGATACGGGAGAGCATAATAGACTACATTTTCCAAAGATTGCCTCCCATCTCAACCCATATGCTCTACTTCCAATGTGACACCGATATTCCTCCAATAGGATGGGGGGGGCGGGGCATCTATGTTCCCTCTCCTTGAATCTGGGCAAAACTTTGCTACTGCCTCCACCTAGAATACAGCAGGAGAAACACTGCATGACTCAAGATCAAGGCTAGATCATAAAAGGCAAAACAATTTCTATTTGTCTGGTTTTTGTTAGAATACTTGCCTTTGGAACCAAACTAGCACACTGTAAGAAAATTTAGGCCACATAAATAGGTTATGTGTATGAGTTCTAGCCAAAAGACTAAGCTAAGGTCTCAGCCAGCCTCAACCACTTGACATGTGAGTGAGCAATACCTTCAGATAATCCCAGTCCCCAGCCTGGAGCTCCTTCTGCAAAGGCCACAACATCACTGGACCGTCCCTACTACACCCCATTCAAATGCCTCACCATTAGAATAGGTTTGTAAAATTAACCATGTATAGTTTTTAGGCACTACATTACTGGTAGCTTCTTATACCATGAAAGTAACTGGGACAGGAAAAATTAAAGTACACCACTGTAAATCCCATAAGTTATAGGTGAAGTGGTATAACATTATTTCAACATAGTAAGAAATTAAAGATATACTATAAGCCCTTTATCAACAACTAAAAATATTAAAATAAAGACCTAAACCAAGAAAAAAGATAAAATGGAATCATAAAAATTCTCAACAAATGTTAAAAAAAAAAGAGAGAGAGAGAGAAAATAGGAAAGGAGAAGGAACACATGGAACAAATAGAAAACAAACAGCAAGAAAGAAAACATGGGGGTGCCTGGCTGGCTCAGTCAGTAGAGAGTACAATTCCTGATCTTGTGGTCTTGAATTCAAGTTCCATGTTGGGCACGGAGCTTACTTAAAAAGATAAAAAGGAAAAAAAAAAAAAAGAAGGAAAATATGTTTAATACAAGCATATAATTGCAGAAAATATAAACAGTCTACTTCGATTAAAAGGCAAATGTTGTCAAGTTGCATAAAAAAGCAAGCCTCAACCATATGCTATCTATAAGAAACACAGTTTAAATATAAAAACACAGATAGATTAAAAGGACTGAAAAATACAGATAAAGGCAGACACTAAGTTAAATAGTATAAATATCAACAAAGTAGATTTTGGAACAATGAGTATTAGGAGGGATATTAATAATGATAGAAGGATTTATTCATCAACAGGACAAAACAATCCTAAATATGTATATACCTACTAACAAAGCTTTGACAGTCACAGAACTGAAAGGAAAAATATACAAAGCAACTAAAGTTGGGAACTTTCAACACACCTTTCTCAGTAACTGACAGAATTTTAAAAGTCAGCAAGGATTTGAACACTATAAACCAACCTGACCTAATAGATATACTATTTCACCCAATAACAGCAAAATACACATTGTTTTCAAGTGTACCTGAAACATTCACCAACATGAACCATATTCTGGACCACTTAAGAAAAACAAAACACTATTACTTGGGAACAAGGGAGGGGGAAAAAAAAACTACCTGAATTTAAAAGGACTGAAATACTACAAAGAATGTTCTCTAACTGTAAGAGAATTAAACTGGAAAGATGCACTTCTAAATATATAAGCCATGGGTCAAGTAGATTATAAATTAGAAAATACTTTGACTTGAATGAAAATGAAACATCAAAATTTAAGGGATACAGCTAAAGAAGTTCTTAGGGGTAAATTTATAGCTTTAAATGGTTACACTGGATAAGAAGAAAGGCTTCAAGTCAATGATCTAAGCTTTCCTCTTGAGGAACTACAAAAAGAAAAGCAAATAAAAGGCAAAGCAACAAGGAAAGAAATAATAAAATATCAATATAACACAAAGGAAAATACTATAAAACAAGCAACAGAAAGTGATTCTTTGAAAAGATAAATAAAATTAATAAACCCTCTAGCTAGATTGATCAGGAAAAAGGGACAAGCCACAAATTACCACTATCAGGAATGAAAGAAGGGATATCAAAACAGATGTTATGTAAATAAAAAAGACATGTTAGAGAAAATAAGACTATTATCAGAACAAGAAAATATTATGCCAACAAATTATACAACCTAGAAGAAATGAGAAGACAAACTACCAATTGCAACATGAACTATGACTACTTGAGTATTCATAGAAGTTTTATTTATAATAGCCCCAAAATAAGAAACAGTACCCATCAACTGGTGAATGGTAAACAAATTGTGATATACCTATACAAAGGACTGTTGTCCAGCAACAAAAAGAACAAATTTCTGATATACCCAACACGGGTGATCTCAAAAACATTTCTCTGAATGTTTCTAAAGAAGCCAGAATTGACCGTATGCTACATGACTCCAGTTATACAAAATTCCAAAAAAAGCAAATAATGACAAACAGCAAATCAGTGGTTGCTAAGTGCCTAGAAATGAGAGAGAAGCGTAAAGGATTATTTGGAGTGATGGGAAGAAATATATCTTGACTGTGCGATCCCACAATAGCATGTATTTGTCAGAAACTCACTGAATGATACACGTAAAATGGGTGAATTTTACGGTAGGCAATTATACCTCAGAAAGAAATTTTTAAAATTAAATGGAGTAAGAAAAATCTCAAAGTTAGAAATAAGAAAGGAACCACAAACGGCACAATAAAAGTGAACAGAATTATCAGAGGATGCCATGCATACTCATATGCTAAAAAATTTTTTAATTTAAGTTCAAAAGATAATATGCTACTAAAATATTAGATGCCAAAATTGATACAAAAAGACACTAACAAACCTGCAACAGAAGACGCTGACCAAGATAACAAATTACCCAACCACTCCTTTTTTATCCCGACAAGAGCAAAAAATCCAAAACCCAGCTTTACAAAGAAATTTTGAAATTTCTTACAAAAATGTGGCATGCTGCCCTTAAGGTACTGTGGAGGAAATATTACTCAAGTCTTAAAACTGAAATTATTAAAACAGAAAACTACAGGACAATCTTATTTATGAATAATGATGTGAGAAATCTGAAATAAAATTAAAGCAATACCTCAAGAGATTTTAAAAACTACTAAATAGGTTTTATTCCACAAATGCAAGCATTGTTTTTTTAATAAGTAAAACTACTGATATCATACAAACAAAAGATTTAAGCAAAATGTCATGACAGCAATAGACTCTACATAATTTATACGACTCAACCAAAGCCATTCCTTTTCATAAAAGGCAATAAAAAACTTGTTTTTTAATACGATTAAAACAATCCACACCACAAATTTGATGGTCTTCCACTTAAAAGACAAAGAAGTGCCTTGCTCAGTTATTTATAATAGCATATATTACATATTCTTTACTCCAGAGTAACTGTTTTGTTACTCCAGAGTAATTTTTTAAGGGCCAAATAAAACAAGAGAATTACAAAAACTACTGAAATATATATATCACTACTTCAGTCTGTATATAAGCAAAGAATCATTAGAATAATTTGTCTACTATAGTTGTTCAGTATAAAGCAAGTCTGCAAAAACCAGTAGTACCCAGCTAGAAAAAGAATGGGAAAAGGTCTCCATTAAAACAGCAACAAAAAATATAAAATACTTTGTAACTGGTGTAGTGAATGTTTAAAAAAAAAAAAAAACTTTAGGGGCGCCTGGGTGGCACAGCGGTTAAGCGTCTGCCTTCGGCTCAGGGCGTGATCCCTGCGTTATGGGATCGAGCCCCACGTCAGGCTCTTCTGCTGTGGGCCTGCTTCTTCCTCTCCCACTCCCCCTGCTTGTGTTCCCTCTCTCGCTGGCTGTCTCTATCTCTGTCGAATAAATAAATAAAATCTTTAAAAAATAAAAAAAATAAAAAAACTTTAATGGCAGAAAACTTGGTTAGTTATAGAAAAGAAATATACCATAACATCACAAAAAAGACAATTCTGTCCAAGTTAAATAATAAATGTAATGTACTTCCAACTGAAACACTAACAAGATATGTTGTACAACTTGAAAACTTGGAAAAATAAATGCGGGGAAAATCAAAGAACATTCTGTTAAATCATGAAAAGAGGATTAGCCCTATGAAATACTAAAGCAATGCCTAAGCAAGGGACTGGGTCTCAAACTGAAAAATGACTTTCTCTTGCAAAATAAATGCAAATAGGCTGCTGATTCATTCATTTGCTGGCCATCACTGACACTAGTTTCTGTTCAATGTTTAAATGGCACACTCATAATAGAGACAATCTTTCATTTCCTAAATCATAGCTTATCTTATCTGTGGTACAGCTAAAATGAACAATTCATGACCAAGACAGAATCCTTAACTGAAAGCTCACATGTAAGAAGTACTGCAGGTCAAATGCTATTTTTTCTTAAATGTTTCTAAATGAATGTCTTAAATTCTTCTGTTGCATTACAATTTTACCATATCATACACACTGAAATAAAGCCAGAACTTTTTACTTGTCATGTGGACAACGGAAGTTGCAGTCACATGCAATTTGCCTCTGGAAAAGCAGCTAGCTGTCCACTTGAGTTACCTAACAGATTTTAGGATATAAGCTGACCCTCACTCTCCAAAACACTACATACCTGGTCTGTATTAGCTAATTCTAGAGGCTTTTTCTTCACCAAGTTAGGATTTAATTTCCTGTCCTTAGCCTTTGATGAGATTTGATACAAGAAAGAAAACACAACCGTCAGAGCAGTACTTCCCAAAATAGTGTTAAGGGAGAACTGTTCCAGGTATCACGATGCCAAGCAAACTATTCCCTGAGCAAGTGTCTTTTAACATTTAAAACAAAATTAAACAGGTTTCTTTTTTACCACCTGACTTATCAGACCTCATAATAAGCTAGTTCAGACTATGAATTTCCAAGAGAAGGATTTAATATGCAGCCTTTCTCAAGCTTACTTGATTAAAGGTTCCCTTTATTCTCAGAGAACCATTAATGGCAAAGAGCCTAGGCTTTGGAGTAAACTATGTTCAAATTCTAGCTCTGCCATTCATTAACTATATAATCTTGAGTGAGTAATCATTTTTTCAACTGTAAAATTGTGTGTGGGGGGTGAGCAATACCCATACTTCAGAGGACTGATTTAAAGATAAATTACATACCCACAGAGTGTTAAGAATATATAAACCTAATGAACTTTCAAAAAATTGCAATTTGTCTTCCTGAGAGCAAAAATTAATGATCTTATTCCCATATACTCCCTCTTTCTCCCTTCCTTGCTTTTGTCTTTTCCTTTCAGTTTTCATTCCTGGGTTTAACATTACTATTTGATCTTCTTTTAATTTAATTTAACTGTTACTTAAGGCAGCCATACACAGAAGCTCTCCTACATAACTGACTTAAACTGTTCAACTAAATACTGGATAGAACAAAAAAGAAACATGTTAGTGGGGTTGAGACACATTACTTAAGTGAAAAAAGCAAAACACAGCATTACAGTGTGTAGAGCACACTATCACTTCATTAAAAAGGGATTAAACAAAAGAATGAAGTCGAATGCTCACCATATACAAAAATGGATCCCAAACAGATCAAAGTCCTAAGCATAAGAGCCAACACAATAAAACTCAAAGAAGAAAACACAGAAGAAAGGCGTCACGACCTTGGATTTGGCCATGATTTCCTGGATATGATGCCAAAAGCACAGGCAAAAAAGAAAAAATAAACTGGGACTTCATCAAAATTAAAAACTTTTGTGCACCAGAGCAAATTATTAACAAAATCAAAAGGCAACCTATGGAATGGAAAAAAATCATATGACTGATAAGGAAATGATATCCAGAATATATAAAGAACTCCTACAACTCAACAACAAAATCAAACAACCTGAATAAAAAATGGGCAAAGGACTTAAAGAAACATTTCTTCAAATATGTACAAATATCCAATAAACACATGAAAAGATGTTCAACATCATTCCTCATTAGGAAAATGGAAATCAAAACCACAATGATACCACTCCACACCCATAAGGATGGCAATTATCAAAAAAACAGAAAATGACAAGTGTTGGAGAGGATGTGGAGAAAACTGGAACCCTATGCACTGCTGGTGGGAATGTAGAATGGTGCAGCTACCATGGAAAACAATATGACAGTTCCTCAAAAAATTAAAGAATGATCTGTGGTCCCACTTCCGAGTATATATTCAAAAGATTTGAAAACAGGGACTCGAACAGATATTTGTACAACCATGTTCACAGCAGCATTACTTAATAATACAACAGCCAACTGATGGATGAATGGATAAAAAGAATGTGGTATATAGAAAGAATTGAGTGTTATTTAGCCTCAAAAAGGAAGGAAATTCTGACTCATGCTACAACCTGGATGAAACTTGAAGACATTATGCTAAGTGAAATAAGCTAGTCACGAAAGAAGAAATAGAATATGATTCCATTTAAATGAGATACTTAGAGTAGTCAAATTCACTGAGAGAGGAGAATGGTGGCTGCCAGGGAAAGGGAGCAGGATCGAATGAATTAGCGTTTAATGGGTATGGAGCTTCCATCTTGTAAGACGAAAAAGTTCTGGAGATGCCTGGTAGTCATGGTTGCACAACAATGTGAATGTACTTACTAATGCTGCTGACCTGTACACTTAAAAATAGTTAAAATGGAAAACTTCATATTTTGTATATTTTACAATAAAAAAGAGGATTACATAGGATTATACTTACACATGTGCATTCATGCATACATTTCTAGAAGAATGGAGAGAAAGCTGGTTATAAATTTTCCTGTAGAGGGAGACTGGAGGACCAGGAATATTAAGACTTAATAAAAAGGGGTTGAATATAGTGGTCTACTATACACACACTAAAAACTAATCTATAATATATTTAATGGAATGAAAAGATGTTCAAGGAATTTTAAATAGAAGAAAGGCAGATAACAATATACTACTTGCCATTTAATAACAAAATACTATTTACCATCTAAGATTACTTAAACACACAAACACACCAAAAAGACTCTCAGAGGTGACATTAGAGATCAGTAAGAAAAGGGACTATTCAACAGAGCTGTGACAACTGGATTTCTATTATCCCCTACTAATAGTATACAATAATATAATAATCCTATAATCCTATTACCCTATGTTTCAATAAGACAATTATAGATGTTTTAATTTAGTCTTACCTAAATTCATCTTAATTTAGACTAAATTCTAAATTTAATCTAGATTTTAGATTAAAAACTTGTACATGAAAGGCCAAGTGTTAACACTAACCCACTCCTATTTAGAAGAAAATATACGAGGGGCCCCTGGGTGGCTCAGTCGTTAAGCATCTGCCTTCGGCTCAGGTCATAATCTCAGGGTCCTGGAATCGAGCCCCGCATCGGGCTCCCTACTCAGTGGGAAGCCTGCTTCTACCTCTCCCACTCTGCCTACTTGTGTTACCTCTCTCACTGTATCTCTCTCTGTCAAATAAATATATCTTTAAAAAAGAAAGAAGGAAAGAAGGAAAGAAGGAAAGAAGGAAAGAAAGAAGGAAAGAAAGAAAGAAAGAAAGAAAGAAAGAAAGAAAGAAAGAAAGAAAGAAAGGAAAGAAAGAGAAAGGAAGGAAGGATATATAAGAATACCTTTAAGACCTTGGACCAGAAAAGGATTTCTTTTTTTTTTTTTTTTAATGTATTTATTCGACAGAGATAGACACAGCCAGCGAGAGAGGGAACACAAGCAGGGGGAGCGGGAGAGGAAGCAGCAGGCTCATAGCAGAGGAGCCTGATGTGGGGCTCGATCCCATCACGCCGGGATCACGCCCTGAGCCGAAGGCAGACGCTTAACCACTGTGCCACCCAGGCGCCCCCAGAAAAGGATTTCTTATGACACTAAAGCACTCACCAAGAGAGATGGATTCTAGTTGTAGGTATAAACCCCAGGAAAACTCTTAAACATGAACCCCGACAATATATACTATATATATAAACATGAACACACCACAGAAATTTTTGAAACATCTCCAACCTAGAAACCTAAATATCCATCAACAGGAAAATATATAAATTATGGTATAACTCATAGGGTAGAACATTATAAATTCGTGAAAATGAGTGCAATAAGTGGGACACATCTTGAAAACAATATTGATTGAAAAAAGCAAATTATAAGACCACATATTTTATCTTTATCACACTCAACTGTAAAAAAAATTAAAAATAAACATTACGTTGTACAGTAAAACATTAAAACACAGTAAATGTAAAACCAGTTTTTTAAAAAGGGAATGTTAAATACAAAATTCATGACAGCAATAGGGGAAGGAGGACAGTTAGGAGGAGGGACCAAGGAATGCACAGGAACTTCAAGAGAGTACTGGTAATCCTGCAGTTCTTTCGGTGGCTGGTGAGGTTCATGAGTGTTTATTATGTCTCATAACTTATATACACGGAACATATATTCTTCTGTAGATATTAAATATGACATAAGGAGGAAAATACAGTATGAACCTATTCCTATTTCTGTGTAAAAAATGATTTATAATTCCTATAATAACCCAGAAGAGCTGCATGAAATGTTGCCACGAATTTTCTAGGTAAGTTAAATTTTAGGTAACGATAATTTTATTACTTGAGATTTCTGATTTTTCATGAACTTGTAATTAAACAACAGTCACAAGCATATGCATTTTTTTAAGACCTGCAAAAGGAACACCTGGGTGGTTCAGTCAGTGAAGCATCTGCCTTCGGCTCAGGTCATGATCCGAGGGTCCTGGAATTGAGTCCTGCATCGGGCTCCTTGCTCAGCAGGGAGCCTGCTTCTCCCTCTGCCTGCTGCTCCCCCTGCTTGTGCTCTCTCACTCATTCTCTGACAAATAAATTAAATCTTAAAAAAAAAAAAAAAAGATCTTAAAAATATGCAACAAATTTAATGAAGAATTGGCAGAGGAATAAGTGGTTTTTTTTATCTGTTCAACTGCCTTTTCCAAAACTGAACCAATAATATATGTATTAGAGTTCTATAATCTCTTATCTGATACTCTTACAGCCAGAGAATCCCAATTTTTTTTTCTTTTAGAAAGGGCAACACCGAACATGTATTAAGATTATGTAACATACTCTAACATCAAGCAGTACACCATAATCAAACTCAAATATTTCTGCAACAAAGTGAAGAGTCACACTAAGAAGGATAAATAGATAATAAAAAGAACTTCATGTCAGGTCTTGGGTTTTTTGGGTTTTTTTGGTTTTGTTTTTTTTTTTTTTTCGGCCACCAGAAGAGGTCTAAATTAGGTTTTATCACCAAAAGAGTGGAATTGTTTAGTGCACAGGACCAAAGAAGTAAGGCTTCCAATTCTGTCCCCACTAGGCCAACCAACTTGGAGCTTAGTCACTGCAGGCTGTGCACTCAGTTGAGAACAAATAAAATAATTGTTAAATGAATATTTTATAATACCAATAAATCAAAGCATTTCAAATTCTAAACTAAAAAACATTTTTCTCTTAAGGCTAAAGCTTTCGAGCACATTTCAAAAATGAAGTTAATGAACAAGTGTCAAACTAAGTATTTGGAAATTATCAAAATCATAATGTATATAAAAAACCTTGACACAGCCACCCAGTAAACTGTTAACCAAAAATAGAGTACCATTCATGGTATTCTTTAGTTCCACAACTGGGCACTAAGGACCTACAACTCATAAGGACTTCACATGATCTTCAAATTTAAATCCATGAACCCAACAAATGGGCCCTGGGCTCACACTATCACAAATACCAGGACTGGATTCAAAAATGAGTGCAATAGGATATATCATGTCAATTAGGTAGCGACCCTTGTTCTCTCAGTCACAATACCATTTATAGACCACAATCGTAAAGCAAGTGAATTCCATTTAGAATAACTGCATGTCGATGCTCAGATAAACCAGAACCATGGCCAATGGAACATTTGTTAGAACATTAAGACATCCAATAGTCAACAATACTTAATGCAATGGTCAAGTATGGTGAAACTATTTGTGTCTAACGATGCAGGTGCTCTTAAGATAAAGTCTTTTTCTTTTTTAAATCCACTGTCACTGGGGCACTGATCAGCTATCTCCTTATCCCTAACCCACCTTTGTGGCAATGACCTAGAACTGATCATAGACATCAGGGGGTCACCACTCAACTGCCTGCAGGGGCTAGGTAAAGCATATAAACTAATGATGTAGAGATTCGGGGCACAGCAAAAGAAAGTGGTGGGCACTGAGGAAAACTAGAAAATATAAGCTACAGGTGAAGGAACTCAAGTATTAAGACACTTGACCAAATTCAGACACTTGACCAAATTCAGTCCCTCTAATAATCAAATGATTGACAGGACACACCGTCTATACAATGAATGGCCCATTCTGAAATCTCCTCTTGAAGTTGTTTTATTTACATTTGCTGGCATTGGACCCCACAAATGCCAGCAGTCTCTAACAACAGTGTAAACTCATGGAACAGAGAAACCTGTTTATTCTGACTTAGTTACTACAGTGAAGCCCCAGCAGGCATAAAGTCAGTCATTAATTACAGAGATCAAATCTACAGCCTTATTTTGTCTAACCAAGTGAACTATGTGGTCAAACAGTACAAGTGCTATATAACTGATAAAGAACAGGCCAAAGGAGACTCTGAGTATGTAAGAACAACTAGAATAAGGACCAAATAGTGGTTCCTTTATTTGCTAAGAACTATAGAACATGGTGCATCCTTAATAATGAGGGAGACCAATTTTTTTCTTCCTCCTGCTAACTAAATCTGAGCTATAAGGAGCTTGTCTCTGTACCCCTCTGAAGACCCTCTTCCATGTTTAAAAAAAACGATGAAAAAAGGCAGTAACAATATAAAATTGAAGAAACAGAAATACAGGCTGATCAAGCACTTATCTGTTTTTCCTAAAGATACAGATCATTATATTTGTGAGGAGAAATTCAGATCATAAGCTCTTAGACCTCCATGATGGTGTTGTTCAATATAGCAGCTGCTAGCCACATGTAGCTATTGAGCTTTTGAAATGTGGCTAGTCTGAACTGAGAAGACTTTGTACTAAAAAATGTAAAATACCTTAATTTTTTATTGATTACATATAATCAACGATATAAATATTTCTGATACACTGGGTTAAATAAACTATTATTAAAATTAATGTCATGTCTTTCTTTTTACTTTTTAATGTGGCTACTAGAATACTTTACATTACATATGTGCTTCATGTTATATTTCTATTGGACAGTGCTAACCCCAAAAAGGTCATATTTTACAACTAACTCCTCTAGTGATTATCTTCCTGGCAAAGAACAGATATGGAGGACTCCCCTCCCCTCCCCCCCAAAAAAACCCAACAACTTCAGTCATTAAACCAGTCACAGTCCCAAGACTACTGATGACGCAGCAAGCTGCCAGAGTAACCTGGGCATTCGCTTACCCAAAATAAAGAACTCGTCTAACAATCATCTGAGGTTAATTTCTTCCTAAATGACTCTAGCATGTAAAATAAATAAGGAGTAGCCTGAAGAAAAATCTGCGAGACGAAAGATTTTTTTTTTCCTTAATTTTTTAGGTAACTAAAACTGAGGTGTGACTTTGGTACTACACTGTTAAGTACAAACAGATTTAACATTTTATTTTTTATTTTCTTATTTTACAAACAGATTTAATATTTTTAAACCACTGCTTTCATCCTCTATAAACCCTTCAATATAAACATTACATAAATAAAAACCACTTCACTCTCATTAGACTGGCTGTAATAAAAAACATGAACAATGACAAGTGTTGGTGAGGAGGTGAAGAAATTAGAACCCTCACACATTGCAGATGGGAATGTAAAATGGTACAGCTGTTTTGGACAATAATTTGGCAGTTCCTCAAAATGTTAAACACAGAGAAACCCTATGAGCCAGCAATTCCACTCCTAGGTATTTACCCAAATGTAAACATACATACATCTGCACAAACGCTTTTACATGAATGCTCATAGCAGCATTATCAATAATAGCCAAAAAAAAAAAAAGAGAGAAAAAAAGAAAACAACCATCACCTAAGAACGGATAAGGAGAATGTGGTATATCCGTAGAACAGAATGTATTTGGCAATGGAAAGGAATGAAGCACTAATCATGCCACACAGATGAACCCTGAAGACAGTATGCTGAGTGAAAGAAGTCAAAAGACCACATACTGTATTATTCCATTTATCTGAAATAGGCGAATACATAGACACCAAAAGTACATCAGTGGCTGCCAAGGGCTGGAGAGAAGGGGGGAAAAGAGAGTAATTGCTAATGGGTACAGAGTTTCTTTTGAGATGACAAAAAATGTTCTAAAAGTGATTGTGGCAATGGTTCCATAACTGTGAATGTACTTAAAAACCACTAGAGTGTACACTTTAAATGAGTGAATCGTATGGTACGTGACTTATATCTCAAAAAAAAATTTTTTTAATAGAAAACATTAACAAAAAATAAAAATAAAATAAAAAACATTGGAGTGAAAACCTAGAGAAAGGGACCTATATGAAATCTGACTATATGATAGACTTCATTTTAGAACAGAAAGAAAATGTGACAACTGTTCAGATGAAAGCAAAGAGGGAACTTCACCTGTGGTTGACTGCATTACCGGTCCTAATTCCTCACTCCTCCCGGAATCTACTCCTTAGCCCTGTGATTTGTAGCTACTCACACAAACGGGCAAGGTTTAGTTTTGTGGCTCCTTGTCTTTGGTTTCCACCATATGACTTGCTTTGGTTGCTTTGCTTGAAAGAATGAAACAGAAATGTGAGTGTGCCAGTTCTGAGTGTAAGCCTCAAGAAGTCTTGTAGGTTTCCACCTGCCCTCCCATGCTTCTGCCACTGTCATGAGAAGAAATCCCCCCGGGTGCTGCTGCCCATTCAGTCTAGGCCCCAAAATAAACACACATGAAGCAGAGCCACTCAGCTGACATACAGCTCTGAAACAAGAAGCAAAGTTGCCCAGCCAACCTGCAGATTGCTATTTTAAGCCACTGCGTGTGGGGATAATTTGTTATGCGGTATTAAGGTAGCAGTAGCTAACCAATACAGTAACCAATACTCCCACTGTATTTTGAAGAGGTTCCATAAACAGTGATGATCAAGGTAGATCTCGCCTAACATCCTGAGCAATGATACTTTCAATTACTTAGAGTAAAAGAGTGAGCTATAGACCTCAAATGATGTTTGACGCTTGTCCCTTTGAGCTCTTAAGCTGAGAGTTGAAAGCAACATACTTTTCCATCTTACTAATTTTACTTTTTTAAGGGTTATTTTAAAAAATCAAATACAGAATATTTATTTTTTTTAAAAACTGGGGGAAGGACACCTGGGTGACTCAGCTGGTTAAGCATCTGCCTTCAGCTCAGGTCATGATCCCAGGGTTGTAGGATCAATCGAGACCCACACTGGGCTCCCTGCTCAGCGGAGAGTTGGCTTCTCCCTCTCCCTGTGCGCTATCAGATAAATAAATCTTTAAAAAAATTAAAAATTAAAAAAAATCTTGGGGGAGGGGGAAGAGGGGCAGAGGGAGAGGGAGAATCTTAAGCAGGCTCCACACAGCACAGGGCCTGACATAGGGCTCGATCACACAACCCTGAGATCATAACCTGAGCCAAAATCAAGAGTCAGATGCTTAACCCACTGAGCCACCCAGGCGCCCTAGAATAATACTTATTTAAATAAACTATGTGCCAAACCACTAAGAATAAAGACACAAAATGTAGTCATGTCCTCAATACTTTACAAAGAAACAAACAACTGAAAGAGATAAGTATGGTGTACTAAGGGAACAAAAAGAAGGGTCAACCAGAAACAGTGAAGAAGAGACTAATTTTTTCTTTAACTTTATTATGTATAAAATCAACAGGACTTACTGACTTGTTTGATGATGATTAAGAATGTCTCCAAGGTCTCCAGCTGTGACACCCAAGCCAGAAGCTCTCGATAGCTACTACGGGACTGGCTAAGACTGCCTCATCACCACATGGTGACTCATTATCAACTTGTAAGTCTACACTGAAGCACAAAGCTAGATCTGCAGAGCTGTATGGGGCCATTTGCACCTCTGCCACATGATGACTCTCATTGAGTTTTCATATTCTAGTAGCTGGCTATCTTTTCCAGTTGGTCTCATTATTTGAGCTTCCTGATGCTTAAGTCTCTAACCCTCACTTTGTTTCTACTGTCCAGTCACATCTGCTATTCACTGTTCTCTCCTGCTTCTACTTGTTATTCCCTTTTGTTCCACGTTGGTTGATAATTTGGCGTTGGCTCTTAGAACCTTTGCTATCCATGAATAACAGCCTGATATATCACCCTTAGGTCTGTAGGTTATTTTCACCATTGCACAGCATATGAAGGTACAAAACAAAAACAAACTTCTAATCCCCCAAACTTCTGGTTTACGTCTATTCAAATGACGGTGATTTAATTCTGACCTAAGATGGAGGTACTGCTGTATCTATGCAATTTAAAATATTCACACACCGGGCCAAGAGATTTTTTTAAATTGCCCTTTCTGAATTATAATTACTAAACAAAAGAAAAGAAATGAGTTGAAAGAGAAAACAGACTTAGAAATAGGGAAAAAAATGAAGGCAAAATAAGTTTCTATTTTAAAATTTTTTTTAGCTCTTTAAACAAAAGCTTAAGTACAAGGAATATGAATTTCTGAAATAGAAGACAGAAAATGTTACATTGCTCAGAAGGTATTTTCCATATAGCTTATTGCTTCTCACACCTCAAAGGAAGTTTCCTGCAAAATATTTCATTTGAGCAGGTGATTGAAACTTGTTCCTTGCTGATCCCCCCCCCCCGCCGCCAAAAAAGGCAAAACTTTTTCCCCTTTAAAAAAAATAATATATGTCACAAAGTGCCTGTTTGGGAGATAAAGTATAAATTAACGGGTAGCAGTTGGTCTGTGGTCAGGTTGAAGAAGATGAGATAAATGAAGATGATGACTCTAAAGAGCCTGTGGTCCTCTGTAAATGTCTCCCTTAGGTGTTCGGTTCAGGGCCTGAGCAACTTTCCCTTCTCAACGTGTATGGATATTAGCAAGTCAGGCAAATCTGGCCACAACCCTTGATCCAACTTAACAGTAACAATTTTACTTTTGTATTTTCTTCCAAGAGCCATGAGATGTTAGGTAAGTATTCCCTCTTCTGTGTGCTCTGTCATTATATTTTTAAAGTGACATTCTATTCTAAAATCCAGCACCTGGCAAATTTCACCTCTAAAATACTCAATCTTTACAAAAAGAAAATCTCAGCCTCTACTATGTGTAGGCCCTTACATCATGAAATTAATTATTTTGATCCTGTCCTTACAGAATTCATGCAAGGTGGGAAGATAGCCATGTAAATATATTCAATACGAAGTCAAAAAAATCATAAAAGTGCTGCCACATGACAGAATCAGATAAAGAACTACAGGCATCGGAAGACTATTTCTCCTGGGCCAATCAGAAGGTTCTGTAACAAGAGGACAGCATTTCAGCTGTACCTTGAAACACACGTAGGACTTACATATTTAGAGACTTGGGAGAAAGGCCAACCAGGTATAGGAGTCAGCTTAAATAAAAGGGGAAACAGTTAGTAACCCAGTTTGGCAGAAATAACAAGCATTTTAAAGAAAATACAGGGAAGTAGGGTTACAAGGCAAGATTGTTTTGAAAGTCAGGTCAACGAGGTTGGATTTTATACCAATACAATTAAAAACAAACAAAACACAAAACAGAAAACAAGACCTTCAAAAGCAATATAATCTGAACTAGTGGCAATGTAAAGACCGAAAGAAGCAAAGACTAAATGTATACACATCAAGTGTTCATTCCCCATTAAGTTCCCTTCAAAACTCCTATCTGAAATCCATGATTAAAATAAACAAAAATCTCTAAATTTAAACCAGTTAAAAAAAGAAAAAGTCTTTCCAAGATCAATTTCTCCTTCTCTCTACCTTTAAATATACAATTTTCCCCTTATCAAAAAAAATTAAAATAAAACCAGAAGACTATGGCCCTGTGTATATCAAGCATCCTACCTTCTTTCCTTCTGTCTTTCTCATCTTATCTTGGAAACAAATGGCCAGTATCCAAAGGATGCCTTTATTTCTTCATTACCCTGACCTAATTTGCCTTTCACCGTCACTACTCTGATCTTTATTAGTGCACTTTCATTAATGACTTCCTTCGCAAATTCAACAGCCTGTTTTTTCTTCATTCTCTTTGAACCGGGTTGCCTTTGACACTCTTGCCCCCCCAAAATTCTCTGTGCCTTTTCTTTCATTGCCACTGAGCTTTGCTAATTATCCTACTTCTGATGGAGCTTCCTTTGACACCTCTTCTCCCTCCCATTTCTCAGTTGTTGAGTTTCCCAAGCCTCAACTTCCAGGCTTCCATTCTGGCCTCGGAGCTACTCTCTCCCTCGTGGTTAACTGACCCCATCTCAAATCTTTAACTCTCACTAGCTGGCCCCAAGTGGCATTTCTGTAACAAGACTAGACTTGAGTTTCTATGAAAGTTATGTTTGAAAATATTTTTAAGGTACTGGTGCTTGCACTAATCAATGCAGAGTTAAGAGAACTCAATCTCTAAAACTAACTTTTTTTTAAGATTTTATTTGCGAGTGTGCAAGAGCACGCACAGAGGCGAAGAGAGAGGGAGAAGCAGACTCCCTGATGAGCAGAGAGCCAAACACAGGGCTCAATCCCAGAACCCCAAGACCATGACCTGAGCCAAAGAGAGACACTTAACCAACTGAGCCACCCTATGTGACCCTAAAACTAACTTTTACCTCTAACAGTATTTGTGCAAGCATTTTTGAGAAATGAATGTAAATTTCGGGGAGTTTATAAAGTCAGCAGAGCATACAGTCAATGGTTTAAAAGTTAAGGCTGTCAGGCAAAGCCCAAAGATTTACAAGTTTGGAAAGTAAAGTTAGACAACACAGGCAAAAATTAAGACAAGGAAACAACAAAATCAAGCACTGTACTTAAGTCAAAATGTCCGTATAACCAAGTTGAAGAAAAAATTAAAACTTTGCTGTACATGTCCTTTTTAGGTCCAGAGCGAAGCCAAAGTCTGAGGCCCTCAGATGAGGGGAAGTGGGTGTGCCTGGCAGCCATGGTGTGGAGTAGGGAAACAGATAAGAAACTGCTAACAGCCCCTCCTTGGGCATTTTAGGGTATGAGTATCCTGTGCATTTCAAAGAAAACCAGGAAAAGACTAGGATTATCCACACCACTGTTCTCTTCCCTCATTTCAGTATATGATGCAGGAAACTGCATTCCAAAGATCAAATAAAACTTTTATGAAAAAACTCAGCCTTTATTCGATTCACGATTTTTCTTCTTTATTTTTGGACTATGAAATGTGACTAAAAGATGGCCTTATAGCACATTTCAAAGGCAACAATATTAATCAATGACAATTTGCAAACTATTCTCTTTCTTTTTATATGGCATTATTTGGATTTCTCAAAAGAATTCTCACCAGACTGGACATCTCGAAGTTTAAATGCTGGTTATATTATGAAATGAGAAAAATCACTTCTGTAGTGAGGAACTCTGTATCTGGAACCCGTCTGGATCTAACAATGTAGAGCACAAATATCTTGCTTTTACAGTTCACTCAGCAATTTACAAAGCATTTGCACATACATTATCTCATTGAATCCTTGCAACAACTCTTTGGAGTAGCACAGGCATAACCACTGTACAGAATACAATACTGGGACTAAGACAAGATCACAGTTCATCAGAAATGGAAATCACCCTCAAAGAAAAATTTTCCCAATTCAAAGAAACCAAAACGGAATTACAGATCCTCATATTTTAGAATTTCAATTTCAAACAAAAATTTAATCAGTGGCATTAGCAGAATCGAATACTTTTTGAGCAATCGCTTATATTCAATATAATTCACAAACATGTAAAAACCAAGTAGAGCACATCTCTACTTAGGCACACTTTTTTTTTTTTTCATCCCTTAGTGGTTCTTCACTATCAATACCAGAACTCCAAAACAGAGATTATCAAGTCTTCTTACCAAGTTACAGTGAAACCCAAAAACCAAGAAATGGGATTTTCAATTAGGTCTCTATTAGGCTAATGTATATCCATTGGCCTAATACCCTAAAAGTATTTTCAAACCTAACTTTTCACAGGCACTCAATCTAGCCTAATTATATCTAATGAGTGGGTCTCTTTTAAGCTGTGGCTCTAGTGAGACCTATTAATAACATCTGGGAGGTAAGAATTCATTGTGAGGATCACGGGGACTAACTGTAGATTTTCCCTATAAAACTGAATTTGGTCACCTGGAGCCTCTCTAGACACCTAAGAGGTTAAAATTACAGAAGAGGAGTACTGTACCTCTAACTTTTTAAGTGAGGGTTGGAAAATATTACAGAAACTTCTTGCAAAGTTGCAAAAATTTCTTGATTTATACATACAACAAATAAAACCAATATTTTCCTTTAGCTCCCAAGAAGCAACCATTAAAGTCCAGAAAATATATTCTAGAACTTAACAAATCAAGTCATACTGATGGCTCTAGTGCCAGGGACAACATGACATAAAGTTCAGATGCCAAATGTAGCCAACAGCACTTGGCTAGACACCCTCCTCTCAGGACATCCCCTGATTTTCCCTGAGATAGTCTGACTAAATGTGAGAATGATAAAAACTAAGTTATTAATGTTGAAGTAAAATATAATTATACAGAACTCCATAATACCTCAATTCATGGCATTCGTCATCTCTAAAATAAATGGTCACATAGAAATCTATTACAAGAAATGCGTAGACATTAGGCATTTTAATTCATAATACCACTTGGTAAATTATAGACTGATATGCTTAAAGACTCTCCAGCTTCCCTCTCCCCCAACCCCAGGCTTCATAAGAAACACTGAGGAAAATTATTTCAGTACAAATTCCTGGTCTTAGTTTCAGTTAATTTCTGTCTGAATCATGCATCACCAAACCATTATTATAGCACCTTACTACAAGCAAAACATGTTTTAAAAGTGAGCAAATCTAAAGTCTATAATGTTAGACACACATTTTCAACTAGTTTCTCTCTGAAAAACTTGCATAAGATGCAAAGACCATAAGATACAAAGAACAGATATAACAGATACAACGATACACAACAGTAATTGCGTAGAAGTGACTTCCATAAAGTTCTGGAGATCTGTGTTCTCATTCTCAGGGGTAGCACTATTTGCAAATACCTAGCAGGATAAAGCCCATTACCACCACAGAATATTATCTCAATATAATGCAATCCTTAGAGTAGATCTTAAGATACATAGCCCAGGGGGAAGTGTTCTCATTCATTTGTTCAATAAATATTTACCAGCTACCCATTACATGCCAGGCACTGGAGACAGTACCAAAATAGAAAGATTCTTAGCCCTGTGCAGCTTTTAGTTTGTTTATTGTCTGTCAACCCTCAGATACACACAAGATGCAACCATGAAGAGCCCACTGAAGAACCTGGATTTTATTCCAAGTGTGACCACTGAAAAGTTTTAAGCAGAGGACAGGCACCATCTGAATTAAGCTGTCAGAAGGCCACTCGGGAAAATGGCCATCATGTGGAGAATTGGGGGCGGGGGGACCCAGTGAGGAGGCCAATAGGGAACTCAAGCAAAAGATGGGCTGGCTTACAGTAGGGACCGTGGAAATGGAAGTAGATTCAGTGACACAATCTTCATGTTAAACAGTCTTGACTTTCAGCCCTTTTACCATTTACATGTTATTTGGCAAGTTACTTAAATTCTTTGAGCCTCAGTTTCCTTACTTAGCAATGCTTTAAAGCCCTAGCACCCAGAAAACACACAATAATTATGATACTACTTTGGTAACAAAATTCATCTTGATCAAGGTCACATGTACTTATTTCCTTTTCCCTCTACACCAACATTAACCCTAATATAGGTAACTTTTACCACCTAGATTCAAGTACTACATTGACTCCATCAAGAGAGAAGTTCCTAAAAAAAAAAGAGACAAGTTCCTATTTCCCACAGAACTCATGCTAAAACAACTGCTCATAAATATATATCGAGGAAGGTGTTTTTCTCAAATTAATAAAAATCTAGTTTGCGCCTTCTATTTATGTTTTCACATGCATTCTTTTACATCCTCAGTATACAAGTAAAAAGGATACAAGCTGAATCTTGTGGTTACATCGTGATAAAGATTGTGGTGTTACTACCAATTATTTTTAATTTCATCTGTCAACAGCTTTTATTTAAAACTTTATTAAGGATAGCATTACTCGTTCTTATAGCACTGTGACACCAGGAAACTAAGTTACCAAAAGCTCCCTTTTTTAAGTATTAGGATTATAATAAACACTCATCTATCTGTAGCTTTCCCTTATACTTTGCTGAGTATTGTTTCAACAAAGGATGAACCACCCTGAAAATCTAACATATTCAATCAGCTTGTTCTAAGCAGAAGCTATGGGTAAGACAATGTGCTAAGTATATGGGAGGACAAAGGGTAGTGTAACAGTGTCCTTAACCTCAAGGAGTTTACAATCTAATGAAGAAGCTAGGTATTCACACATGTAAAGGAAGGAAAGATGCAGACAGACTACAAGTATCAAAAATAGAGATCACTTTCAGCTGGGATGTTCAGAAAATGCTTCTCAGCTACATGGAATTTCAGGTGAACCGTAGGGTAATGGGATTTTGATAGAATTTGCTAGGAAGAAGTGTGATGAGGAAAACAACTTTCAAGGACAAGAACTTTGTTTTTCGGAGTTGCTACCTAGACATTTTACAGTATGATATCTGTAATCACACTCAGAATCTGGACATTTAGATAAGGATTTGAGTTTAGGATGCCTACCACAAGTCCCTGCTTTGCTTCCCCCTCACCCCCGCCAGCATCTTTAAAAATAACCACCAGAGGTAAGCCCCTCAAATTACTGACCTCCACACCAATCACCTTATAAGTAATAGGTGTTTGCTACCCTACTCTGTGTCTACTGTTCATGACCTGGGACAGAGAACTGCCATTTCCCTGGCTCACTGGGCCCCATGGTTTCAGCTACCAGGGTCAACCACAATCTGGAACCAGATGATTCTCCTCCTCACGTATTAATAAGGTCAACAGTAGCCTAATGCTACAACACAATATCTATGTCATTCATCCCACTTCATATCATCACATTAGCATTTTATCATCTCATATCATCACAAGGGTGAATACAGTACAGTAACATACTCTGAAAGAGACCAAATTCACATGACTTTATTATTACAGTATATTGTTATAATTGTTTTATTATTTATTAATCTCTTAAGAGGCCTAATTTATAATTCAAACTTTATTATAGATATGTACATACAGAAAAAACATATATAGGGTTCAGTACTACCCTGGATCTCAGGCATCCACTGGGATCCTGGCATGTAAACCCACAGATTACGGGGGACTACTGTACTTCCACTGTATGGGTATACTGAAACTGCACCTTCAACTGAAACGACCCCTTGGATTTCACTTCCCCAAAATGGGAGCTCCGATGCTGAGAGAGCTACCTCCCAACTACCTGGGTGACCTGTGCCCCCTCATTCATCAGGTCATAACCTACATATTCTTAATTCAGTACACCCACTCTGGCTTTTCAACACAGAAAGCAAACACAAGAAACCAGAAAACAGCATGAACAGCATGTGTAGAATTTTTTTTTAAATTAACTTTTTATTATAAAAAATGTAAACATGTCAAAGTATACAGAATAAAATAATAAACCTCCAAGTACTCATCACTAAGCTTCAACAATTACCACCTCATGGCCAATCTTGCTTTACAATTTATATATATGAAAATTCTGGGGCACCTCCTCAGTGGAGCTCATGACTCTTGATCTCAGGGCTGTGGGTTCAAGACCCATGTTGGGTACAGAGATTCTTAAAAATAAAATCTTTAAAAAGAAAAAAGAAAAAAGAAAATCCTAAGGAACCTATTTTCATTCTTCTGACATCCACTTTCTACATTCTTCACTGATTCCATCCTCAGACAAATTTATACTGCCAAAGTAGTCCCCACAAGGTTGATTTTCCCCACAAGACTACATACAAATGAATGAAGTAAAAGTCCGTTAAAAAAAAAAAAAAAACCCTCCTATTTACATGAACCAAAGGAACAGTGACAAAGATATTGCAAAATGAGAGATAATCTAAAGCTCAGTTCACATGTACTTTTGGAATACCTTTCCATACTTACATTACGAGAATAAAAACAATGATGGCAGAATTTGTCAAACAAAATAAAACATCACAGGTGAAGTATCTTGAACAAATCACTTGGCCTCCTGAGCCTAAGTTTCCTCCTCCATAAAACAGAGAATGATCACCTACCGCAGGGACTGGTGAGAATTAAACGTGTACCTTATTGCCACATGGATAATTACCTACAGTAACTATCAGAACCTAGAAAGCTTCCTGGTTGGTTTCCCAATCCTCTCTCCTCATACACCTCCCTCTCTCAAGATGATGTAAAAACTTTCTCCAACTCAAAACTTGTTAAAGTGAGAGGCTAATAAGCATTCTGATTTCAAAGAGCTTCTTTGCCTGTAAAGCAAAAGGGGCTGAGACTGAAGTATTTCAGTAGGATAAATATTATAAACTACCAAACTTCACAAAGTAGTCCCTCCTCAAATAGTAGAGCCATCCAACATCCCATAGAGATAGTGTGTGGCCAAACTATCTAGTAAAATACTCTCACTTTCCCCACTTCTTGGCCACTGTGTTTACTCCTTCAACCATCCAGAGTCTCTATATGGCACAGTAAAAGAAGGGCAGCCAGCAGGACTCTCAGCAGGGCCAGTTAGTGTGAAGAGCTCAAGATGAGTTAAGTTAGTTATGGAACTTAATTCTGTCCTTAAGAAAGCTCAAACTGTAATCCTGTGTTCCATATTACCTGCTAAGGAGAGACAGCTCACTGTTGCTCTTAACTATCCAATTAGTTAACGCTTTTAAAAACACACTTGCAGTCACAACTGTTCACCAACGTTTTGTTTTTTTTTTTTTAAAGATTGTATTTATTCGACAGAGATAGAGACAGCCAGCGAGAGAGGGAACACAAGCAGGGGAAGTGGGAGAGAAAGAAGCAGGCTCCTAGCGGAGGAGCCTGACGTGGGGCTCGATCCCATAACGCCGGGATCACGCCCTGAGCCGAAGGCAGACGCTCAACCGCTGTGCCACCCAGGCGCCCCCACCAACGTTTTAATTCTTCTTTTAGTGTTACTTTTTTTTTCAAACTCTGTTATCTTTTTTTAACACTTACGTTCCCTTTCGAATTATCATCTTCCATCACCAATCCTCTTTCCCTATGTGAAGATACAATGACTTCCTGACTTACCTATCATAACCTCGACCACCACAATCATCCACTCCGTTAAAGCCCTCTACCTAAATCCATTCTTTATTTTCATGTGTTACCCATTTCTTTGCTGTTTCCCTAACTATAATGTAATAAAATGTAACACTTTACAGTTTGCCATGTGCTTTGCAAAGTTATTCATTTAATCTTTACAACCTATGAAAAAGGCAATTTCCCTATTTAATAGACGAGGGAAAAGGAATGGAGAAATTATCTTGCCCAGTTATAAAGCAAGTTAGTGGTGAACAGGACTTCCAAACAAAGTCTTCCAACTCTAAAAGCCATGCTCTTCCCACTCAGCTGTGCTCTTTTCTAACAAGAGAAAGCAGTACAATTCTGTCTGAAACCACGTTTGCTTCAAAGAGAAAACCATCTTCAATCTCTTTAGATTGCAACCAGATTTCCCATCCCCCACCCACCATCCCATTTCTTCCTTCTTCACCCTCCGGTTATTATTTCCTCCCCACTATCCAATTTCCACCCTTCAAGTAAACTATCATCATTCCTTCAACCCCTCCTGCAAATATTCCACCTCCACATGCTAAAGGGAGGCCTCTCACCCCCCTCTCCCCAAACACTGCCCTCCCTTCTCAGGATAGGTAAGTTCTCATTCCATAAATCACATAATACACTTCTCAGTCCTTAACAAGCTATTTAATAACTTTAGATGTCCTGTAAAAATGGACATAACTTGCAGATCTTCCATCTCCATACCTGACCCAGGGCAACAGGCCACTTTAAATTCTGAAGAAGAGTACCAACTCTCACAAAGATTCTACTCATGCCTTACTGCCACCAACGACTTCCTTTCCAGAACGTGGTTATCCGAACAAGATCCCCTTCCAACCTCTTCACAAGGGTCTCCCCTCCATGGTTCCCAAGACGCTCCTTCCGCGGTTTTCCTTCGGTCACACCCGGGCCTCTGCCCACCTTACCAACTCTCCCTTCACTCGCCAGCCAGGTGCTAAGCAGCACCCCAGCTAGACGGCTCCTCCTCTCCCACAACTTCCAAGTTCAGCCTCTTATCACCTGTTTTTCCCACCAGCTTCCTCGCAGCCGGATGGCCCACCCTTGCCACGGTCCGCCTCTGCCCACCCTTTCAATCCTCCTGCCCAGGAGCCACCCCCTCAAGTCAGTTCCGGGGTGCCCACGGGATTCAACTTCCCTTCCGTGGGCTTCCCACCTTTGGGGTCATGCTCCCCTTCTCCATCACCTGCTCCGCCCATGACCAGATGACATCCGCCGCGGCCGCCGCCGCCTCCATTCCCCGTCCTGGACTCCGGGTCCCCGGCCGCTGACCGCCTTCCACCAGCGCCAGCCGCCCCCTCTGGTGGGGACGAGGGGGGCGTGCACCCCCAACCCGCGCCCCCCCCCCCAACGCGCACCTGTTCCTCCTCCTCCCCTCCCCCCCCCCCACGGCAGCGCCGGTGCCCCGACCCCCACCTGCGCCGCGCCCCGGCCTCCCAAACCCCGCACTCACCACGAGTAGGTCTGCTCCGCCATGGCGCTGACTCTCGTGGGCTCCGCTGCAGGCTCTGGCCGGGCCCGGCGGCGGCGGGGGGGAACGAACGGGCGGCGGGCTCGCTCGGGCCGGGAGCGGAAGGCGCGGCCGCGGCCCGGCGCTCGCTCGGGGGCTCGCACGGCGGGCGGGCCGGGAGGGCGGCTGGCGAGGAGAGGCCGGGTTCCGAGGCGGCCCCGCTCCCTGGGCCCCGGGGCGGGGCGGGCTCCGCTCTCGGCCTCCCTCACCGGCGGCGGCGGCGGCGGCTCCGCTGCGGCTCTAAACCCAACATGGCGGCGGCGGCAGCAGCGCTGAGAACAAGGGGGCCCCGGGGCGGGCAAGCGGCAAGAGGGCCCCGCGCTCACTGCGCGCTGGGCCGCGGGAGCGCCGCGCTCGAGCGGCGGCGGCGGCGGCCGGGGGACATGGCCGGCGGGCGGAGGCGGCGGCGGCGGCGGCGGCTGAGGGGGGCGCTAGGCGGTGAGGCGAGGCCGCTCGGCTCACACCCGCTGAGGGGAGGAGAGGAGGGGGCGGGGGCCAGCTTTGGCCCCGCGCGGGTCACGTGCCCAAAACACGCTCACGTGACGCGTGCATCCCGCCCATCGCGCCGGGCCCTTGCGCGAGATGTCGGTTCGCTGGTTCGAGGCGACTGCTGCTCACACAGCTTCTGGCGGTTGGGCCGCCTCCCGCCGCTTGGTGCCGCCTCCTCCCCACGCGGAGCGGTCGCCTCAGGCCCCCTCCCCTTCCCCTTTAAGGGGCTGCAGCAGCCAGCCAATCAGGAGCCCCGATGCGCGTCCGTTGGCTGCCACTCAGCTGTCAGCAATCAATCAACAGTGTGCTGGCTAGGGGTCCCCCAACTGTCAGTCAACCTGTCAGTCCGCAGTCGGAGCGCGGCATCCCTTGGTTTGTTTTTTCGTTGGTTCATTCATTCGTTTAGCAAATGTTCCACGCAGCCAACCTTTATTGCGCCAGACTCTGTGCCAGGTCCTCGGGGTGCCAAAAAAATACCCCATACTTACCTTCATTTAATCAATCAACAGATATTTATTGGGAACCAACCATGGATCAATTGATTCGGCTGGATCTCTGCTCTCCAAGAGCTTACATTCCAGAGGAAGAGACATAGTCCAGGCTGACAAATAGGTGCAGATAATTTCAGACGCTAAGTTTCATGAAGACGATAACTCCAGGTAATGGGACAGAGTGTGTATGGATGGAGGTTACCTTGAGATAGGGTGGTCAAGGAAGGCCTAGCTGAGGAGATGACATCTGAGTTGACACCCGAAGGATGAGAAGGAGCTGGTCGTGCAGGAGCAAAAAGCTCAGGGAACTGCCCATCCGTATGACCGGAGACAGGCACAAAGCAAACATAATAGAGCTAGACCAGAGACCAACAGAATGAATGGGGGCATAGGAGGAGAGAGGAGAGAAAGATGTATCCAGCCTCTGGGCACTGGGGGTTGCTTTCCCAGGAGTGGCTTGATAGGAGAAAAGGCATTCTACAAAGAGAGAATGGCATGAGGCAAGGCCCAAAGATGTGAAGGCTTGAAGTAAGCTTGGACCCAGGAGTGGGATAGATGGTTTGTATTGAGGAGTATTGAGAAAAGGAACTGATAAGGTGCACTGAAGCCAGATTCTGAAGGGCCGAGCTCAGCCTCCTTGGCAGTTACTGTGTTCATGAATGAAAATGATCAGTACAGCTCCAGGTTTGAGAAGCATGCTTGGGCAACAGACACACTAGCCCCCCGGACCCCAATCTCCACCGGGAGCAGAGCGTGCACACCTGAAACCGGCATATTCAAGCTCCTCTGCAGCTTGCCCAATTTCAGGCCGAGATCTAGCTCTGCTCCAGTTTCCCAGGGCCTGCCCAGGCTTACAGGGAACACCACACCCTGAATCTATCTCCAAATGGATCAGCTGGCCATTGCCCATACATCTGCTGCTTGCCTGTTCCCCAAGGGGAACCCATTAATGAGAAAGCCAAGTACACTTTTCCTTCAGGAGCAATCTCTCTTCTTCCTCCTTCCCCCACTGCCAGGTGCCAGGACCAGTCAGGTTCAGCATGTTTTCCTGAAGCGCCACCAGAGAGGCCTGGGAAAGGGCCTGCTGATAAGATCAAAGTCCCAAAGAGGGTTTGAGGCGGGGCCCCAAGAAAATACCAGACCACCAGGTGTCCTTCCTCTGACCATTGACAGAAAGATACCAGCCTGCAAATATCTGCCCAGCCATAAATAGCACTGGATGTAGGGGTATCATGGGGCGATAGGAAGGCAGACAGCCTAAATTCTTGGTGTTCATTTAGCTCTTACAGCTTTGCCAGGTGCTTTTACAGAACGCCAACTATCTCCTTGAATGCGACACACAGTCATTCTGAGTCCCAAAGGAGCATGAGTGAGGCTCCAGGCCCCATTGGGAAAAGCCAGAAGCCATTGGTACAAGTGGCTTTGAGAGGTGCAAAAGTGTCTTGTCTGGAAAGCTAAAAACAAAACAGACCAGACATGTCACTGATACAAAAAGAGACACAGAGCCTTTGGGCAATTCACTTGGTTTTTAGTTCCCAGTGAGTCATTAATGGCAAGGCCAAGTGAAAGTTGGTATCAAGTGGATGGGACACGAGGTGCTGAGGAAAGAAAGTCGAGGCCTTCCCAGAAGCAACGGGCCCATTCTTTGCACTAAGAAAAATATGGTGGCAGAAAGGAGGGAGAAGAGGTTGGGGTGGAGGTATGGGGTCAGAAATGACAAGAAACGTTTTCTTCTCTCCATCTAAACCAGACGCCCTCAAGATGTGTCTCGGGTAAACATGTCAATGCAGATCGTACAAGAAACCGAAGCATGTGACAGGGCTAGGAGCATGTCCAGGCCACAGAGACCCTGCGTATGTGGTCCTAGGAAGACGGAGTGTGAGCCCAGAGGCTAGTGGCTTGAGCATTTCGGGCTAAGGTTGCCAAGATGTAGAAGGGACGTCCAGGTCCCGGGCAGGATCTCTGCAGGTTTGAAGGCCAGACTGAAATAAATCTGAAGCCTGTGGGTTGGCTCGAGCCTGCTCAGCCCGGGGAACCTGGAGAGTGACTCTCAGTCCCCCTGCCAGCAGCGCTCCGCTCCAAGCTGGAGCCGTCCCAGGTGTATCCACGGCACATCTGGGCCTCAGCTGTATAGTCAGGTGTCCTTGGCAGGAGATAGACGCAGGCGTTGGCTTCTCCCACGAGGGGTGCCTGGCTTCTTCCCCACCCACCCCCGAAGGGGAAAGGGCTGCATTTTATGCAGTGTTTGTTGAAAGAAGCAATGGAAGTTCCTCTAATTATCACCATGGTAATTATAGGATTGCTTCTTCTACTGAGTGTGTTCAAAAGAGACTTGGTGAGTCTCCCCAAGACGCGTCACCTCCCTTAGGCACAGACTCCGGGGAGCAGGCTTTTCGGGTTTGGCTGGGCTGACTAGGCACTATTGAGAAGGTCAAAGGCTTGGGTCTGACCCGTCCCTGCCTGCCTCGCCAGCCCATTTTCACCTCTATCCTCGGCTCCTCCCCTCCACACACACACTCGAGTGCACACGTACACCCACGCTCTCTGTTTACATTCCGCACTGACCAGCTTGCAGCTTCCCAGTGGGCTCTGTTCTATTTTGTTTCCAGATCTCTGACCAAGCCCAGGAGGCATTTCCATTTCTTCTTAACTACTGCTCCTCCTGTTGATGCTTGGCTTCTACGTCACCTCCTCTGGGAGGGACGTCTAACTTGACCACACCTAGGCAAGGTTTGATACTCTTCCCCAGGACTCCCCCAGATCCCTGAATGTCCCTGTAGGTAATGTCCATGTAACACTTAGCACGGTCAACTGTCACTCTCGCTGCCTGTTTACTGTCATTCTCTCCCTCTGGATTGGGACTGCCTTGGGGGAAGGAGCTGTGGCGTGTTGCCAGTTACACCTTCAGTTCCCGGCACAGAACTCAGCCCAGACGAGGAGCTCAAACACTGTGGAACGAATGCTTGAGTGAGCAAGAGGGCAAACCAGGTTTCGAACCAGGACAACTCGTTTCTCCTGATAGTCCCATGATTCTCTCCATGATCTCATCCATATTCGGCATCCCCTCCTGTCCCCCTGAAACCCGCTTCCTGACTGAGAAAGAGAATCCTTCAAGGCAGATAAATCTGTTAGAGACGTTACGGGAAGACAGAAGATCGGAAGTATAGGCTTAGGTATATGGTGAACTTAGAAGGCATCAGGTCACCTACAGTCTGGCCATGGGTCTTTTAAAAAAACTTCTTTTGGGGGGGGAAGTTTTAGGTTTGTAGAAAAATTGGTGAGAAAGTACCAAGGGTTCCCACATACTCCCCCCCCAATACACCATTTCCCTCATTATTTATATCTGTATTAGTGTAGTACATTTGTTGCAATTGATGGGCCAATAATGGTATGTCATTATTAACTAAAATCCATAGTTGACATTAGGTTTCACTTTTTAAAAATCTTTTTTAAAAAAATAATCTCTACAGCCAACATGGGACTCAAACTCACAACCCTGAGATCAAGAGTTGCATGTTCTGGGGCGCCTGGGTGGCTCAGTCGGTTAAGCGTCTGCCTTCGGCTCAGGGCGTGATCCCAGCGTTATGGGATCGAGTCCCACATTGGGCTCCTCTGCTGGGAGCCTGCTTCTTCCTCTCCCACTCCCCCTGCTTGTGTTCCCTCTCTCGCTGGCTGTCTCTATCTCTGTCGAATAAATAAATAAAATCTTAAAAAAAAAAAAAAAAGAGTTGCATGCTCTGCTGCCTGAACCAGCCAGGTGCCCCTAGGTTTCACTTTCTATGTTGTACAGTCCTGTGGGTGTTGTTTTTTTTTTTTTAAGATTTTATTTACTTATTTGTCAGAGAGAGAGAGAGAGAGTGAGCACAAGCAGGGAGAGCAGCAGCAGAGGGAGAAGCAAGTCCCCCGCTGAGCAAGGAGCCCGATGTGCAACTTGATCCCGGGACCCCAGGATCACGACTCGAGCCGAAGGCAGACACCCAACCGACTGAGCCACCCAGGTGTCCCGCAACTCTGTGGGTTTTGACAAAGATATAATGATATGTATCCACCATTACAGTGTCATACAGAATAGTTTCTCTGCCCTGAAAATGCCCTGGGCTTCACTTACTCATCCCTCCCTCCCTCCCTCCAAACCCCTGTGAACTTCTTACAGTCCTTGTGAGTTTACCTTTTCCAGAATGTCATACAGTTGGAGTCATACAGTCTTTTTAGAAGACATCTTGGATGCTTCCAGGTTTTGGCAAGTGTGAACAAAGCAGCTATAAATATTCGTGTGCCGGTTTTTGTGTGGACATGCGTTTTCAACTTATTTCAGAATGTCATGAGTTTTTAAGCGGTGTGTTGTTTCATTTCCAAATAATTGGGGCTTTCCCAGATATCTTATTGCTACTGATTTCTAATTTAATTCTGCTGTGGTCAAAGAACATATTCCGTAAGATTATAATCTTCTGAAATGAGTCAAAACTTGTTTATGGTCCAGGATATGGCTCATTGTGATGAACATTCTATGTGCACTTGAAAAGAGTTTGTATTCTGTTATTCGAGGTGTAATGTTCTGTAAATGTCAATTAAGTCAAAGTAGCTGATAATGATGTTCAGATCTTCTATGTCCTTACTAGTTTTTTTGCCTAGTAATTGATTTTTTGTATCAATTATTGAGAGGTATTAAAATCTCTCATTAAGGGGCACCTGAGTGGCCCAGTCAGTTAAGTGTCCAACTCTTGGTTTCAGCTCAGGTCATGATCTCAGGATTGTGAGATCGAGCCCGGCGTCTGGTTCCGCCCTCAACCTTGAGTCTGCTTGAGATTCCCCCTCCCTCTGCCCCTCCCGCTCATGCTCTCTCTCAAATAAATAAATCTTTAAAAAAATAAAATGAAACCTCTAATTGTGATTGTGAGTTCGTTACTTCTCCCTTTAATCCTATCCGTTTTTGCTTTGCATATCTGAAGCTCTGTGATTAAGGTAACACACACTTAAAGTTGTTGTATCTTCCTGATGAAGTCCCTCTTCTAACATTGTGAATATCTCTGTTACAGGGCTTTGCTTTGAAATCTACTTTATCTCATGTTAATATAGTCATTGAAGCTTTCTTACGATTTGTGTTTTTATTTTGTATCTTTTTCCATTCTTTTACTTTCAACCTATGTGTAGCTCTGTATTTAAAGAATATGTCTTGGGGGTGCCTGGGTGACTCAGTCGGTTAAGCAGCTGCCTTTGGCTGAGATCGGGATCCCAGAGTCCTGGGATCGAGCTCTGCCTCGGGCTCCCTGCTCAGTGGAGAGCCTGCTTCCTTCCCTCCCTCTGTCCCCCACTCATGCTTGCTCGCTCTCTCTCTCTCTCAAATAAGTAAAATCTTTAAAAAAAAAAAAATCGGGATCCCTGGGTGGCTCAGTCGGCTAAGCGTCTGCCTTTGGCTCAGGTCGTGATCCCAGGGTCCTGGGATCAAGCCCCACACCAGGTTCCTTACTCAGCGGGGTGCCTGCTTCTCCCGCTGGCTGCCTCTCTCTTTCTCTGACAAATAAATAAAATCTTTAAAAAATAATAAAAATAGGTTGAGTGTCTGCCTTTGGCTCGGGTCATGATCCCAGGGTCCTGGGATCAAACCCCACATGGAGCTCCCTGCTCGGCAGGGAGCCTGCTTCTCCCTCTCCCTCTGCCTCCCCCCCCCCCAGTTGTGCTCTCTGGCTCTATCTCTCTGTCAAATAAAGTAAAATCTTTTAAAATAAAAATAAATAAAGAATATGTCTTGTAATTAGCATGTACATGGATCTTGCTTCTCCGCTCTGTCTGGCAAATTGTGTTTTTAGTCCATTTACATTTGACATAATTATTGATGTATTTAGGTTTAATTCTACCATTTTGCTATTTGCTTTCTGCTATTCCATCCCTTTTATTGTGGTTGTTGTCCCTTTTTTCTCCTTCCCTTCCTTCTTTTGGTTTAATTGGATAATTTTTTGTATTCATTTTAAATCCTCTGTTGGCCCTTTTAGCTATGCCTTCTGTGAATTGTACTTGTGGTGGTTGCACTAGTGATTATCACATGAATCTTTAACTTATCACAATCTACTTAAAATTAATATTGTTAGTACTTCACATAAAATATAGGAACTTCACAACAATATAGCACCACTGTTCCCTATTCTCAGCCCGCATGCTGATGTTATTACATAAATTACATCTATGTTATAAACCCCACAATATAACATCATAATTTTAGCTTTCAAACAGTGATGTCTCTTAAAGAAATCAAAAGAAGAAATGAAAAAAAAGTAGTTTTTTTATATTTACTCACATATTTACCATTTCAAGGGCTTTTCATTCCTTCCTATAGATCTGAGTATTTATCTGGTGTCGTCTCCCTTCAGCCAGATAAACTTCCTTTGGCATCTCTTATTATACAAATTTGCTGGCAGTTTTTGTTTATCTGAAAATGTGTAATTTTGCCTTCACGTTTGAACCATATCTTCACTGGATATAGAAATCTAGTTCAAGGTTTGCCTGGGTGGCTCAGTCAGTTAAGCCGCTGACTCTTGATTTCAGCTCAGGTCATGATTTCAGGGTCCTGGGATCAAGCCCTGCCTGGCCTCCACACTCAGCGGGGAGTCTGCTCGAGGATTCTCGCTCCTTCTCCCTCTGCCCTCCCCCCACTGATGCACACACACTCTCTCTAAAATAAATAAATCTTTAAAAAATAAAATAAACACTATCTCCTGATGTGCACATTAAAATTCGAGAGGCACAAACCTAGTGTCTATTTTGCTGGTCACTGGGGATTCAGTGCTGAGGAAAACAGATATCCCACAGTAGATAAAGTACAATAAAGAACGTACAGCATTGGGGCGCCTGGGTGGCTCAGTCCGTTGAGTGTCTGACTCTTGATTTAGGCTCAGGTCATGATCTCAGGGTTGTGAGATCGAGCCCTGTGTGGGCTCCACGCTCAATGTGGAGTCTGCTTGAGATTCTCTCTCTCTTCCTCTCCCTCTCCCTCTGTCCCTCTCCTCACTTATAAATAAATAAATAAGATCTTTTAAAAAAAGAAGAAGAAATCTGCATCGAGTGGGGGTCTGCTTTGTTTTATTTTCCAGCACTCTAAAGGTGTTGACCTATTAGGTTCCAGGCTCCATTATTTGCAATGAGAAGTCAGCTGTCATGTATATCAACGATCCCCTGTCTATGACGTGTCATTTTTCTCTAGCTGTTTTCAAGATTGTTCTCATTCTCTTTGAATTTTGGTGATTTGACTTTTATTTATTTTACCTTATTTTGAGAAATCATCAGCAAGTATTTCTTCAAATACTCTTATGCCCCATTCTCCCTCTTTTTTCTAAAAATTGAATTATGTATGGTTAATAGATCTTTTAATGTTGTCCCACCGTCTCATGAAACTCTGTTTAATTTTTTTTTAAGTTTTTTTTTCTCTGTGGTCTTCAGAATGGGTATTTTCTACTGATCTTCGAATTCACTCTTTTGTCATCTTCATACTGCTGTTGAACCTATCGAGTTAATTTTTCACATCAGTTACTGTACATTTTAATTCTCAGATTTCCATTTGGTTCTTTTTTATAGTATCAATTTCTCTGCTGAGGATCTTCATCTGTTTCTTCACTGTAACTATATTTTCCTTTAAGGCCTTGAAGATACTTACGAGTTGCTTTCAAATCCTCAATGTTAAATCCAACATCTGGATTGTCACTTTTCTCTTTGAGAATGAGTTCTAAGTCGGTTTTCTGTTTCTTCATACGTCTACTACAACTTACTTGTGTTTTGTGTGCTGGACAATGTGAGTGATCCATTGTAGAGACCGTGGATTCTGTTATGTTCCTCTCAAGAGTGCTTTAACTTTGTTTTAGCAGGCAATTAACTCGGCTGGCCTCAAAACTCCAAAGTGTGCATCCACGTAGAGGGTATCCCCTGAAATTTCCACTCAGTTCTTTCAGCTTCCAGCTGCTGATTTCACTGAGAACCTTAGAGCCTCCTGTATATGTCTGTAGCCCTGTGGACAGCCAAGGATTTGGACAGAATTTATATACATAGGGGCGCCTGGGTGGCACAGCAGTTAAGCATCTGTCTTCGGCTCAGGGCGTGATCCCGGCGTTATGGGATCGAGCCCCACATCAGGCTTCTCTGCCAGGAGCCTGCTTCTTCCTCTCCCACTCCCCCTGCTTGTGTTCCCTCTCTCTCTGGCTGTCTCTATCTCTGTCAAATAAATAAAATCTTTAAAAATAAAAAAAAAAGAGTTTATATACAGAGTTTGGGACTCCTCTCTTCTCCAGCTCATGTCTTTCTGGGATTCCCCACACAAACCTTGATTTTCCAACAATTTGCATGGCATTCTGTACTCTTGACCCCTCAAACCAGTAAAAGCACAGCGCTCTACACATCCCTACCTCCCACACCGATTAGAGAGTGCCTCAGGCAAGAGGCCACAACCATACACATTTCACCCTGCAGCGATTTTCCGGTGTTGACTCCCCTCACATTTCTGCCTGGTCTTGGATGCCTCACAGAGCCTTCAAATAACTGGGAGCTTTTGGTGTATACTTCTTCAGACTTTATCATTGTTATCTGAGGGAGGGTTATTCTGACCACCCGAATCTGCTCTTACTGCCCCCTCCCTTTATTCCTCAGAGCACCACCTCAAGGTCAGTATAATCTGCCTTATTTTTCAGCTAAGGAAACCAAGGCTTTGAAAAGTGAAGCGTTTTGCCCAAGGTCACATAGCTAGTTCATGGCACAGCCAGGATTAGAGTCAAATCAGATGACATAACTCAATCCTTGCTCCCATTCACAACCCTTCCTATACATCTTTCAGGTGGTTTGGATCACAGCCCAGAGCCCACTGGAAATAGTCAAGGATGGAAAGAGGTGAGATCCCTGAAAACCCCTATTCAGGCTAGGGCAGTAGTTTTCAACGCACAGTGTCAGAATCATTTGAGGAATGATGAAAAGTAGAGATGCTAGGCCCCATCTACTAGAGAGGCGTCTCTAGAAGTAGAGACTTGAAGTCTACATTTTATACTGCTTCTTAATGATTCTAATGCCCCGTCAGGGCTAAACACCCATCTGGCAAAGGCAAAGTATCCGCCACCAGGATTCTTCTGTGTGCCGTAACCCAGGATTCTTATTTTTCCATCATGCTTCACCTGTGCAGTGATCCTGGTGTCAAGGCTTAGGCTGCAGGCTCTGGAGTCACTTAGACTCATATCCTGGCTCTGTAACTTGTCAGCTGGGTGGCTTGGGCAGAGAGGGCCCCACTTCTCTGAGCCGCCTGCTTTCTTTTATCTTAAATGCAGATCACAATAGCACCAACTTTGGGGTCGGTTAAGCGGCTGCCATCCTCTCAGGTTGTGATCCCAGGGTCCTGGGATCAAGCCCTGCGTTAGGCTCCCCATTCAGCGGGGAGTCTGCTTCTCCCTGTCCCTCTGCCCCTCCCCCTGCTCATTCTCTCTCTCAAATAAATAAAAATCTTAAAAAAAATAGCACCAACTTCACAGGGCTGTTGTAAAGATTACATGAGATAATTCAGCTGAAGCATTAGGCAGAGTACCTGATACCCAGTAAGCACTCAATCGATAGCAGCTATTATGATGACTACACCCTCCCTTAGCTTTTCTGCTTGCAGAAACTCTGTTCTATCTCTTACCTAAACCCAGCTTCTAGAGTTAAACTATACCTATGTCCTCTAAGGTATTTTAAAATCCCCCTCTCCCAAAAGTTAGCACAACCTCTGTCCTTGCAACTGATCCATCCCCACCCGAGCCCCTCTGGCCTAGAGCAGGAAGCGTTTTAAATTGAGCCCAGAACTTGAAGAACTTCTTAGAAGTGACTAAAATGCCCTCAGCGTCGGGCTTTGCCCCTTCTTGCCTGTGAGTTGGACCTTATAGGCCACACCTTCAATGAAGCCCCGAATGACAACTTTGAATACCAGAATAGAGTGTTAAAATCGCAAAACCAGACTTAAATTGCTGAAACTAACCACATCTGCTCCTGAGAGTCAGGCCTGAGTCAGAGCGTCCTAAGGGGAATCCAGGCCTGACCAAGATCCCAGGAAGGCAAGCTTCTAACACCCTATTTCTAGGCACTGGCTGAGCAGCTGGGGGCTATGAGAGAGGACCCACCCATCACCCTGGAAGCTTGCCCGGCAGACTTCTCTATAGGACTCCTCCCCGGAGACCTTTCCTATGTGGCACATGACACACCCCAAGGTGACAGTGCCAGGCACACTCCTGGGGCTCTCTGGCCAGCCAGAGCGTTCATTTAACCTCCATCACATGTCAGATCTGTAGGCCTCAGTGAGCACTGAGGACCAGAGGGGTTCCCAGGGCTGGTTCCTAAGAAGGAAAGGAGGAGGACCACCCCCATTTACTGGGGACCCTCTATGTGCCAGATGCTGCATATCCTTTTTAATTTTTTTAAGATTTCATCGATTTATGTATTTATTTATTTGAGATAGAGAGAAAGAGAAAGAGCACGTGCATGGGGGGAGGGGCAGGGGGAGAGAGAGAGAATCTTAAGCAGATTCCATGCTTCTGAGCGTGCAGAGTCTGACATAGGGCCGATCCCACGACCCAGAGATCATGACCTGAGCTGAAACCAAGAGTCAGACCCCTAACCGACTGAGCCCCCCAGGCGCCCCGATACTGCACATTCCTTATTATAGTTCGTCTACTCTGTAAGGTGTCTGTTTCCTCAGCACGGAATCCCCAATGCCCAGCAGAACAGACACTAGGTAAATATTTAATCCTGATGAGAGTAAAACAGATACCATTTATCGAGTGGTCTTATGTGCCGGGTCCTGCTCAAAGCGCTTTATCTCTCTCAGCCCACGCAGTATGTGCTGGATGGAGACAATATGACAACCACGCTGTGAGGCTAGACTCTTTGTTCCGACTTTACCCGGGAGGAAGCTGAAATGCAGAGAAGGTAAGGGGGTGGTCGGAGGGCCGACAGGTAAGAAAGGGACAGCGAGGCCAGGCTTTGCACCCAGGGAAATGTGGCCCTCCAGGAAGCGGAAGGGAGGGTCTGGGTTGAGTGAGTGAGATCGGGGTGCAAAGGGAAAAACCTAGTGGATTTTGAAGGCTGCACCCCTGAGGAAGAAGGAGCAAAGACTGGCCATTGTCAGTGGGGGCGGCTGCAGCTGGCACCCTCCTGGAGCAAGTGTGTCAGATGCGGCAACACCAGCCCAAGCCAGTCCCCTAAGAAATGCTGACATCGTGTCCTCAAGACCACACCCTTTTCCCACAGGAAGAGGTGGAAATGAACCTTAAATTTCATCATGGCCACTGAGGAGGGCGCGGGGTGGGGGGGCGAGTAGGGCTGCTGGCCCAGCGATCAACAGCCCCTATTTCTGTGAGCGTCTCTGGTCAGATCCTCTCCCAGAGTCCTGGAGCCAGGGCAGTATGTATGTTGGGGGGGGGGGGGTAGCAGGCGGCTCCCCAGCTCCACCTGAGATGAGTCAGCGGTGACGCCCCCGCCCTGGACTCTGGGCAAACCTGGGCAGGGAGGAGCACATCGCAAACCCCGTCACCCCCTTGGCCTCGTTCTTAGGGGAGACCCCTAGGGTCGGCTTGCTGAGGGGGCTACAGCGCTGGCCTGCCCTCCTGGGCAGGCCTTCAGTGGACCTGACTTCTGAGGTGGGACAGGGGCCCCAACAGGGCAAGGCCTGGGAGTGGCACCCAAGAAAAGGAAAGAGCTGTGACCCTTCTGCCCCTGGCTCATCCCATGGTGACACAAATGACCACATCTGCCCTGGTCACCCGGCCCCACCCAGCCCAGCCTCTCCAGCACACGGCATTCTCTTCTTCGCAATGCATATCACCACGGAGTTTACTTTGACCCACACAATGCGCTCGCTTGTTATCGCCCTGCTGTCTGGATGCTCCGCGGGCCGCCCCTCCCTGTACGTCTGGAATGGAGCTGGGCACAGAGCAGGTGCTGAACAGCTGTGGGTGAGCCGTGAGTATGACAGGCCTCGGTCACAGCCACACCTCCACCTGCAGTCTTGGTGCTCCAAGCACCCCCACCCCAACTCCCAGAGCCGGGCCAGCAGGAAGTCCTGACTTGGACGTGGGTCCCCTTGGAATACCGAGTATTCCAGAGATGCTCCGGGTTCTGATGGGGGCTGTGGTTCTCTCCGAGGTCCGGAACAGCAGGAGCTGCCTCAGATGTGGCGGAAGCTGCTACGGGCTGGCTGGCCAGAGACCTCTCTGCCCACTGGCGGGGGGGCTCAGGCACTCACCCACTGCCGATCTCCCTTCAGGGCCTGCCTACCTGCTCACCCCTCTCTCCGGCCAGTCCCCTGCCGTGTCTCCTGCTGAGTTCCTTCGGAGAGGGGGATCCCTTGGCAGAACTGTTTGGGCCCTCTTTGCCTTCGCCCCACAGCCTTCTCATCCCAGAGCAAACAAGGGCTATGTGGATATGAAGAAGGGCAAACCGAGCGGCAGACTGTTCCTTGAACAGCTGTTCCCGCCCATCTCACAGCCCAGCCCTCCGTCAGGCCCTCTCTGCCTGGTGTTTTCCTCCTGCGATTTTCTCTCTCAAGCACCTTTCCACCTGCCAGTGCTGCTGGGCTGGTCTGACCCTATCTGAATCCCAGGTTCAGACACCTGGACATGCGTCAGTTCTTTTCCATGAAGCCCGTGGATCCCATGCAGACTGGGGGGGGGGGCATATTCCTGGCCATATTCCAGGAGGTGTCATGCCCACCCCCTCCCACCTCATGTTCCATACCTATTTGGGAACCAGTCTATTTCTAGCCCATGGGGCCCCTCTGAAGGGTACTGTGGCCTGATTGCTCTGCCCTGGCTCAGCCAAAACATCCCTACCCAGGAACCCAGCCACCGAGAAGCTGGGGGAAGAGAAGGCACATTTCCTGAGCACCCACTATAAGCCAAGCCGTCTGCTGGGCCCTTTCGAACATAAGATCTCAGAATCCGCTAACTCTTCCATAAACTTTTCATGAACACCTACTCTGTGTCATGTTTGATCAGCCTCATCTTTTTTACACTGTTGTGCACAATTTCTGTTTCAGAGTTGAGGAGACTGAGGGTCCGAGAGGTGAAGGGACCTTTACAGGGTTACACAGCTAGTAACTGATGCTGGAGTCCGGGCTCATCTCAGCCTGCCACGTCGTATCCCCAGTTGTGGCCTCAAGAGGCATGCTCAAGGAAAACAAGGCACGAGCCACAACATTCTACTCACCTAAACAAGGGGTGCAAACTCAAGTGCCTCCTGGACCCAATAGATCATTTACAAGAGTGAAGCGGTCCAGGCGTAAGACGACAGGGAGGGGTGGGGACTGTGGGTAACTGCAGAAGTCACACCCATCTAAAGCCAATAGGTGCTACTCATCTCCAACAAAATGTGACCGCGTGGGACTATGGGTCAGTGTGGCCAGGTCTGATTTTTCAAAGAAAATCTGGAAATCTGAAACTTTTATGTGAAATTTACAAACAAAACATTTCTACTTGCTGGCTGTATCCGGATGACAATTTGGTCCTCTGAACTAGAAGATGCTCCACAATCTTGGAAAAGATCCCATGTCTACAGACCAGCTGTTCTGAGTTTTGCACTGTTTGGTCCTCCAGATGCCCCGCTATCTGGGGAGAGAAGACAGAAGATACAAACATCCAAAAGGTATGCCACACTTGAAGAAAGACACATAGTTAAAAAAAAGACACAGGACCACTTGAAGGTCTGAGCTCCTCAGCTGCCAACAACAGAACCCAATTCTAGGTAACTTAGGCAGATAGGAATTTGCTGGAAGGACATCTGGAAGCTTAGAGAAGCAGTGAGAGAAATAGAAGCAGAAAATTGGCAGACACCCAGACCGCTGGAGGCCGGATGAAGTCCAGATCATCTCTCCTCGTGTCCTTCCAGAGGTTCCAGCCAAATGATCCAGCTTGGTGAGAAGGAATATTTGATACTTTCGTTCCATACAAAATCTGATATTTGATCCAGAAGGTGGAGCCGCCCCCAAACACAGGTGGGAGGTTCAGATGCTGGGAAGCTACACACACACACTCCTGCCGTCCAGCTCACAGTCTAAGCTGGAAGGGCTCTTGAAGAGCCTCCTGTCTTTCATTTTCAGAATGGAGAAACTGAGGCACTGAGCAGGCCAATGATTTGCTCAAGCCACACATAGAGGGGTGCGCCTGGGCAGCTCAGTTGGTTAAGCATCTGCCTTCGGCTCAGGTCGTGATCCCAGGACCCCAGGATCGAGCCCCATGTTGGACTCCCTGCTCAGCAGGGAGTCTGCTTCTCCCTCTCCCTCCCTGCCTGCTGCTCCCCTGCTTGTGCTCGCGCTCTCTCTCTCTAATAAAATCTTTGAAAAGAAAAAAAAAAGCCACACATAGAGCTCGTGGTCAAGCCACATATTGACCTCCTGATTAAGGGTTTTCTAACTGAGCTGCAAAGGGCTTCAGAAGTCATGAGAGGGGCACCTGGGGGGCTCTGTCGGTTAAGCATCTGCTTTCGACTCAGGTCATGATCCCAGGGTCCCAGGATGGAGCCCCACATCAGGGTTCCCTGCTCAGCAGGGAGCCTGCTTCTCCCTGTCCCTCTGCCTCTCCCCCTGCTTGTGCTCTCTCTCTCTCTCTCTCTGTCAAATAAATAAATAAAATCTTAAAAAACAATAACAATGATAAAACAAAAAACATAGCTTCAGGAATGGTCATATTCTAGCTCACAGGGAGTGGGTTCACAGACAATGTGTATTTTGTGATTAAGTTTTATAACATATTTCAGGGTTTTGCTCAGAAGTTACCTTCTCAATGAAGCTTTTATAGTTGCACTGTTCAAAATTATACCCACTCTGTGCTCCCTTGCCTCTTTCCTGCTTATTTTCCAGAATGCGTATTACCATCCGAGAGATGAAAAGAGTCAGCTTTTTTGTGTGTTTGGTCTCTCTCTATATATATAAGGTACAAAAGCAGCACCTGGGTCTGTTTTAGTCCCCACCATACCCCCAGCATCCACAACAGGGCCTGGTACCCAGTAGGGCCCCCGTAAGTGTTTTTGGAATGAATATGTTATATGGTATATATATTACATAACAAAATGGCTTTGGAAATTTAAAGACCATACTTAACAATTATTGGGCATTACTATGCGTCAGGTCCTGGGTTGAACACTTTATGCGCCATAAGATCTCACTGAATCTTCATTATACAGATGAAGACACTGAGGCTCAGGGAGCCTGTCGCTTGCCCAAGGTCAGAGCTAGGATGTGGCAGGAGCAGAATTTGAACTTAGTGGAGACGAGAGGCTGGAATGATCTGGGAGGTGAACTGGGGACAAGGTTGGGCTCGAGAAGCAGAGGCTCGGAGGTGAGGTCTCAGAGGAGAATGCTCTTCTAAGGCAGGGCCCTGTTGTTTAAGAGCTGGGCTTGGCCGGGTGGGGCTGGGAGTTTACCTGGGGACTCGAAGCCACGCCGAGAGGGCGGCTGGTGGACTCTGGCGGTTGTCAGTGGAGCGTGGAACTTGTGACCATACACTCAGATTACAATGAGCTGAGAAACGCTGGGAAGGCAGCTCAGAGCCTTATAGACTCACCTCCCCAGTCCATCCAGGGGCCCAGGAGGGCAAGCTAATTGCAGAAGGACAGGCAGCCAAGAAGCCATGGAGTGGAGGCTTCATCATCAGACTTTCTGAATCCCTGTACTGTATGGTCTCCTCTCTCGGAGCAGCTCAGACTGGGGAGCCGGCCAGTCCCTGCTGGCCGCTTCTTTCCTCCCAGGACTACGTTTGAGGGAAGCAGGGACTCCTACAGAACCACTCTCTGCCCCAATCTGTCCCCTGAAGTGACCCATCTTCAAAATACATCCCAGGACTGCCTGGGTGGCTCGGTCGGTTAAGCATCTGCCTTTGGCTCAGGTCATGATCCCAGGGTCCTGGGATCGAGCCCCGCATTAGGCTCCCTGCTCAGTGGGGAATCTGCTTCTCCCTCTCCCTCTCCCTCTGCCTCTGCTGTTACCCCTGCTTGTGCTTTGTCTTTCTCAAATAAATGAAGTCTTTTAAAAAAATTCACCTTTTTAAAGTGTAAAATTCAGTGGATTTCAGTATAGTCATCAACTTGTGCCATATTACCACACTTCAATTTTCAAATTATTTTCATCACCCCCAAAAAGAACCCCTTATCCATTAGCAGTCACCCCCCCCCCCACCATTTCCTACCCCCAGCCCTGGTTAACCTCTCATCTAAATTCTGCCTCTAGGATTTGCCTATTCTGGATATTTCATATAAATGGAGTCACGCCATACATGGTCTTTTCATGTCTTGCTTCTCTCAGTATAATGTTTTCAAGGTTCATTCACGTCTTACCATGTATCAGTACCTCATTGTTTTCTTTTTTTTAAGATTTTATTTATTTGTTTGAGAGAGAGAGCACGTGCTCGTGTGCTTGAGTGCGGGGAGGGGCAGAGGCAGGGGGAGAAGCAGACTCCCCACTGAGCAGGGAGACCCACACGGGACTCGATCCCAGGACCCTGAGATCATGACCTGAACCGAAGGCAGATGCTTAACCAACTGAGCTGCCCAGGCGCCCCAGTACTTCATTGTTTTCAATGGCCAAATATTCCATCGTATGGTTAGAACACATTTCCTTTATCCATTCACCAATGGATGGACATGTGTGTTATTTCCAGTTTGGGACCATTATGAACAATGCTACAATGAACATTTGTGTGGTTTTTGTGTGGACACCATTACATTTCTAAATTAATTAATTTATTTATTAGAGAGTGAGGGCTAGGGCAGAGGGAGAGGGAGAGAGAGAATCTTAAGCAGACTCCAGGCCCAGTGCAGAGTCCAATCTCACAACCCTGAGATCATGATCTGAACTGAAATCAAGGGTCGGACGCTTAACCGACTGTGCTCCCCAGGTGCCCCCCGACACCAATACTTCTTGCCTGAACCAGACCACTGACCTCCTCACTAGGGTCCACACTTCTGCCCTTGGCCCCCAGGGGTCTGTTCTCACTGCAGCCGGACGGGTCCTTCGAAAATGGAAGTCAGGTCCTGTCATTCCTTTGTTCTAAGCCCCCAGTGGCTCCCCCTTACCCTCAGCATAAAGTTGAAGAGCCAGCACTCTCCCTGCCCCGCCTCCAGCCCCACGGCTACCCTGGTCAACCGCAGTGATGCGCACTTCCGCTTCACCGCCGTGTCTCAGTTCCTCAAACGAGCTACGCTCCTTCCCAGCTCCAAGCCTTTGCAAGTGCTGGCCCTTTGCTGGGAGCCTTCTTCCCTCTCCTTCCACCCTCTGGTCTGCAAACTCCTCACCATCCCTCAGGTCTCCAGGGAAGATCATTCATACTTGCAGAGAAGCCTTCTGTAACCTTCCCACTAGCCGGTGGGGCGATCGGGTTTAGAAGGGCAAGGCTGGGGGGTTTGTCTTGAAGCTGCATTTTGGCAGCTGTAGGAGATGCTCCTGGTACTCTGGCCGGATCCTCTTTCCCAGCATCCACTGTCGAGCCCCCAGGAGTGGCGCTGCTTCTTTCTCCAGAGAATTGCCTTCCTCTAAGGGGTCTTGCCTCACCTAGGAGGTTCTGACACCCCCTAGTGTTCCCCCACCCAGCAGCCTGCAGGCAATGGCTGATATAGAGACACAGAAGACTGGTCCTCTTGCCTCGGTGGGGGACAGATCTGTGGTGCCATTTGGACTCCAAAGCCCCTTGCTCTTTGCCCCCGCTACGGTAGACCCCAGGCCGAGACTAGACTTGATCTAGCCCCTCGCCTGCCCTAGCCTGCTTTGCTCACTTCTTCACTGGATGCCACGCACCCGAGCCAGACTCAGCCTCAGATAATCGCATTTCACACGAGATTAAGAAATTATCCATGTCAATATCAGATACAACCCCTCCCTGCTTCTGCTGGTGGAAACGATGGGGAAGAAGGCGATGCCCTTGGCACTGACCCTGTGACTGGGCACCCCATCTGTACCCCCGAGGCCTCACGCACTTCCCTTTGTGGCCTTACATCCTTCGCTTGTTCGTTGACTGTCAACTGTCTCTTCCTCACTTGATCTTAAGTTCTCCAAGGGCACAAACCACATCTGTCTCATTTCTACCTTATCCTCATTACCCACCGGGCACCCCAGGAGAGTTTAACAAAGATTTGGTAAAACCCTTTCCTTGCTGCAGTGTTTGCGATACCAGACGATGGGAAACAACCCAAATGTCCATGAAAGGGGAACACCTGTTCATTGGCACCTGTAGCAGAAACCCTGGTTGGCTGGGCTTGCTTACCTAGCAGGCTTCTTCCTTGCTCGGTTTGACAGACTCATATGCAGTCAGCAGCTCTGGACCTGGCTGGCTGGTTTGCTTTCTTTCTTTAAAAGATTTTATTTATTTATTTGACAGAGAGAATGAGAAAGCACAAGGAGGGGGAGCAGCAAAGGGAGAGGGAGAAGCAGGCTCCCCATTGAGCAGAGAGCCTGACATGGGGCTCGATCCCAGGACCCTGGGATCATGACCCAAGCCGAAGGCAGATGCTTAACCGACTGAGCCACCCAGGCGCCCCTGGACCCGGCTTTCTTGATGCCTTACATTGAGGTCACAGAACCCAGAGAAATCTCAAGGCACCATCCAATCATCAGCCACCCACTTGGGAGCCAGCAGAGGGCAGAATAAAGGGCGTGGCCCTTATCTGGCTACCAAATTCGGCTTTCCAAAGTGTGTGCACAGACACACACACACACACACACACACACACACACACACTATGACCTAGAAATTCCATCACTAATAATTTATCCTAAAGGAGCAATCAAGGACTATGCTAAAGGTTTAGCTGGAAGCATATTCACTGAAGGCTTACCTAGGACAGGTGGGGGGGATGGCAACACCCCTCATTCATGGAGACCTCATAAGTGAATTAGGCTGCAATCGCACAAAACACTGCGTGCATTCTTCATGCAGTTTCTAAGCAGTTGTTTGAAACGAGAAAGGAACAAGTAAATGAGAGCAAGGTCAAGTGTCAGGCAGAGCTTGATTCAAATTCTTGCTGTACTCTTTCCGAGGAGCGTGACCTGAATTCACTTAATTCGCTTCCCTGGACCTCTGTTTCCTCATCCACGCAACGAGAACACAATCAGACACCTCATAGCAATCAGGAGCGCCTCGCTGCCGGAACAAGCCACTGCGGGAGCTCCCTGGCCGAACCCACAAAGGCTTATTTCTCTCTCGTGCTAAGTCTGATACGGATGTGCCTGGGTAGGTGGACAGCCTTCTGCCAACCGTAGACTCTGGGATCAGGTTCCTTTCCATCCTAAGGCTCCCCTTCTTAAACTCCCCTGTTCCCTTCCAGGTGGACCGGAGGGAGAACTGAAAGACTGGACGGGAAGCTTCGTGGCCAGGCGTGGGGGAGGGTACGACCCTCCTGCCCACACTCCATTGGCTGCACAAGGCACGTGGCCCTCCCTAGATGCAAGGGCGCTTGGGAATGTGGTCTAGTCGGTGCCTGGGAAGGGGAAATGGACTCGGTGAACTCTTGGCTTTGTTTCTGATCCACGCCTCATGGGGGCTCCTCTGAATGAATGAGGTGGCACGTAGTAGGCACTCAAATATGCCAGGCTTTTCCTCGTTCCCTTTATGTGACTGTCCTGACTTTTCAAAAACTGATGTCCTCCTGAAAAGTTCTGTGTAAATTGAGGCAAGATGTTTATGTCCGGGGGTGGGGAGCAGAAGAGAGAGGGGTAAACTGGGGGGGAGGGTGTCCATCTAAAGGAGCCCTAGAGGGCACCTCGGTGGCTCAGTTGGTCAGGCATCTGCCTTCGGCTCAGGTTGTGATCCCAGGGCCTTGGGATCGAGTTCCCCGCCGGGCTCCCTGCTCCATGGGGAGCCTGCCTCTCCCGCCCCCTCTGCCTCTCTCTCTCTGTCTCTTGTGAATAAATAAAATCTTTAAAAATAAATAAAGGAGCCTAGAGAAGAGGTCATCCCATCCACCACTTCACCCTCATCCCACTCAGATTATTCTCCAAAAAAAATGAGTCCCACGATGTTTCTCTTTCTCCTAAAGCCGTCAGTGGCTCCCCATTGGTTTAAGGACCGAGTCTAAACCCCCTCCCCTCCTCGTGGAGTCTAGCCCCAGCTCATCTCTCCAGCCTCTGCACCTTTTGTGGCTTTCTTCATCCTGTCCACACTTCTTTAATTTCTAGAATGTGCCTTGTTTCACACCGCTTTCCATGCCACAAAGAGGCCCACCCAGCACTTCCTCAGGAAAGTCCAACTCCTCGGTCTAGACAAGGTGCCACTGCTGTACCCTCATGTAACTCTCTCTGCTTTTCCTCCATAGTGATGAGCTCATTTTGTAATTTAATACTGGTCTCTCCCACCGGACTGTAAGCTCAGGAGGGTAGGAGTAGCATTCATTTACATATACTGTATGTACCTAGCCCTTTATTATCCTCATCTGTAAAATGGGGATGATAACTGCTAAGGACTGGATGTAGCCCCTCCTCGCCCCTCATTGAAATCCACAAATTCACATGTTGAAGACCTAATCCCCAATGAACGGTATTTGCAGACAGGGAACCTTTACAGAAGTAAAGAAGTTTAAATGACGTCATAAGGGTGGGGCTCTGATCCAATAGGATTAGTGTCCTCATGGAAGAGACACCAGAGGGGTGCCTGGGTGGCGCAGTCATTAAGCATCTGCCTTCGGCTCAGGGCGTGATCCCGGCGTTATGGGATCGAGCCCCGCGTCAGGCTCTTCTGCTGTGAGCCTGCTTCTTCCTCTCCCACTCCCCTTGCTTGTGTTCCCTCTCTCGCTGGCTGTCTCTCTCTGTCAAATAAATAAAATTTAAAAAAAAAAAAAAGACACCAGAGAGCTCACTCTCTCTCTCCAAAAAGGACATGTGAACACTTGGTGAGAAAGTAGCCACCTGGGACTCCTGGGTGGCTCAGCCGGTTAAGCATCTGCCTTTGAGTAGGTCATGATCCCAGCGTCCTGGGATCGAGCTCTGCGTCGGGCTCCCTGTTCCGCGGAGAACCTACTTCTCCTCCCTCTGCCGCTCTCCCCCTCCCCACCTGTTGTGTTCTCTCACTCTCACTCTCAAATAAATAAATAAAAATTTAAAAAAAGAAACCTACCTTCCTGGCCCCTTGATCATGGACTTCCAGCCTTCAAAACTGTGAGAAGTAACATTTTTGTTGCTTAAGTCACTCAGTTACGGCAGCTCAGATGGACCAAGATGTAACAGAACCCACCTATGTTGTTGTTTGTTCAGGACTAATTGTTAATACCTGTAAAGCACTTAAAACTGCTTGGCATCTAGTTAGTCCTATTAACTGTTAAGGGGTCACATACCAGATGAAAGTATTTGTGGAATGAATAAACAAATCCATTTTGCAAGTTTAAGTTCTTATGCAATGGTTTCCTTGAAGTGACCTTAATTGCATTATTACCCCAAGATATTCAGACACAGACGAACTCCTTAAGAAGAGAATTTATAAACAAAAATATGGAGTTGTAAGAAGCTGTTTGTGTCTCCAACTCTTTTTTCCCTAGAATGCCCACCAGAGAGCCCCCTGACGTCTTTCTCCTTCCAAATCTGGGCTGGCCCCAGGAAGTGACCGACGCAGGAAAGAAGAGAAAGCTGAATCTTCTTGGGTTTAATCCACCGGGGTAAACAAAGCTAATACAATCGTAGGTGTAGCCAGGTGGGGAAAAAACCCAGGTGGGTTTGAAAAGAAGCAAGGTGGAGTCTTGGTTTCACTGGCCCTGGGCTAGTCTTGGGGACACCTCTGAACCTCAGTCTCCTCTTTTAGAAAACCGTGATAATCTTATCTAGTGCACAGAATTGTAGGGAGGACCAAATAAAAAGCCTCTTGTAAAAATGTCAGCTGTTGCTATTGAATCACTACGTTGCAAGGACCTCTTTAAGACGCAGTTATCCAGTCAAGGTGACAGAGCAGTGGTCCCCGCTCCCCACGCCTGGAGATGTGCCCAACACAGTCAATCAATGTCTGCTGTTCAGCACTCAGAATTTGAATTCAGCCCGGAAGTAAATTCTTTTTGCCATAGTCTCTGCCATTACCTATCATAGATGCTTGTCTTATTTTGTTTTATTTTACCGACCTGGCCCATAACGGCCTCTTTGTGGAGTATGCAACGTCTGATCTAGATAGAAAGTTCTGTGCCAGTCGGGTGATATCTGGAATGCAGCATTATTAATCCCAATCACTGCTGTATATTGAGGCGGCCCGAGCTGTATACGTAATGTATGTAAGCCAAACATAGCCGAGCTTCTGCGCGCCCAGTCTCTGCATGGGGACTGACTTGGCAGGAAAAATGTAATTGGAAGTAATTCAAATCTTCTCCCGATCCCTTGAAAAAATGCAAAGGGGTGAGTAGACTTGGAAAAAGAGCTTTCTTGCGGTATAATTGACTTACAATAAACTGCACATGTTTTGGGTGTGTAATTTGCTAAGTGTGGGCGGTGAGTATCCACCTGTGAAACCAGAACCGCAATCAAGATAATGGATACACCTAGAACCCGGGCAAGTTTCCTCGTGCTCGTTGTAATCCCCCCCCTCCTCCCCGGCCTGCCCTCCCTCCAGACCCGAGGAACCACCAGTCAGCTTTCCATCGCTGGAGATGACTTCGCATTTTCTAGACTTTCCTATAAGCGAAATCGGACAGTATGTTCCGAGGTTCGCCGGGCTTCCATCGCTCAGCATAACTACTCCGAGATCCAGTCGTGTAGTCGCGTGGGCGCGAATCACTCGCTCTGTTGTCGCCAAGCTCACATCCGATTGCACGGAGAGGACAAGCTTTGTTTGTGCGTTGACTGGCTGATGGTCATCTGGTTTGCGTCCAGTTTTCGGCGACTACGGACAGAGCTGCTGTCCCTGTGTGTGACGCACGGTTACTTGTGGGCAGCTGTTTTCACTGGTCATCAGTAAATACCGAGAAGTGGAATGGCTGGATCATATGTTAGTTGTATATTTAACTTTTTAAGAACTACTAGCTATTTTCCAAAGCGGTTGTACCACTTTACATTTCTAACAGCAGGGCGTGAGGGGGCCAGTGCTGGTTAGGGGCGGTCTTTTCCATTTCAGCCGTTCAGATAGGTGCGGTTTGGGGGCGCCTGGGTGGCTCACTCCATTAAGCATCTGCCTTCAGCTCAGGTCATGATCCCAGGGTCCTAAGATCAAGCCCCACATCGGGCTCCTTGCTTGGCAGGGGAACCTGCTTCTCCCTCTCCCTCTGCCTCTCCCTCTCCCTCTGCCTCTCCCTTCCGGCCACCCCCCACCCCTGCACTCATGCTCTCTCTCTCTCTCAAATAAATAAATAAAATCCTTTAAAAATAATAATAAATTAGCTCATCTAATCCTAACATAAACCACAAAAGATTATAAAGATCTTTAACCAAATTGTAGTGATAAGGAAACAGGCTCAGAAAGAAAATGACTTGCCCCAGATCACACAGCCAGATGGAGGATTTGAATCCAGGCCCACCTGGTTCAAAATCTTGTGCTGCCCTTCTGTTCTGCAGACCCTACAGTTCCGGAAGCCACGATCGTAAAAGATTCCCACCAGGCTCTAGTGGGAAGAGAAGTAAGAAAAAAAAAATTTTTAGGGCCATTTAGCCAGAAAGAGAGAACTAGCAGTGGTGGCGTGCAAATAGTCTTCAGACACTTGAAGGACTGTATTTGACCCAGAACACATCATTTCTTAACCCTCCCTTCCCCTAGAGGATAAAAATGTTTTTCAGTGTTAATCATGTGATAACCAATACAGATCATTATTTTCTCCATTCATTGTTTCATTTTATTTTTTAAATATTTTTATTTATTTGAGAGAGAGAAAGAGCGAGCACCAGAGGGGGAGGGGCAGAAGGAGAGGGAGAAGCAGACTCCCCGCTGAGCTGGGAGCGGTTGGGGGGGGGGGTAGGGCTCAATCCCATGACCCCCAAGATCATGACCGGAGCCAAAGTCAGACGCTTAATCGACTGAGCCACCCGGGCTCCCCCATTCTTTCATTTTAAAACAATTACCAGGAAGTAGGAATGCATTTCAATTTTAAACGTATTAGTGAATTCAGTAAAAATATCATGTGTGAACTAAAATTAGCAGTAACCAAACAAAAGTATTACATCTTGCCGTTCGCACTGTGTTTCACAGTTTTCAATTTTAAACACAAATAAAAACTCCAAGTGGCCTTATAAAATGACCGAATTAGAGGTAGGCTAAGTTCTATTTCTTCATCGTTATAATCGCTGTAGTATCGTTGTTGTTGTTCTTGTTGTTGTTTAATCTACTGTTTAAAAGAGGACTATACAGTGCCATAGGGGCTGGAGTCATGACCATCCCCAGTGATTTTATATCGTTAAAAACTTACTCTTGAAACCAGATGGCTGAGACCAGCTGTGCCAGGGACCAGCCGTATCACTGGGAATTCTCCGAATTAACTTCCCTACAAGTAGATGACAATGTTTATTAAAACATAAACAAAACCAAAAACAAAAACCCAAAGGTAAGTTATTAAAAAGTGCTAGTTTTACATTTATATTATTGTGTTCTATTTTAATTTATATTATATGCCTATTATATAATCATTTATATTACTAAAACCCAACAGTACAGCAATTCTTTTAGAATTTAAAACAACTGGGGAGTGTAGGGGGGAGATTATGTTATACCTGACATTGGTGAGAACTGCTATTGCATTTTGAAAAAACTAACTTTTAGCTCGATTTATCATTACATTAAAATTCTCTACATGAAATGTTCCCCCTTCAGAGCTGGCTGGACTAATGGGTGTAAGCAGTTCCTCCCTTTGCTTCTTCCTCCAGGAGGGCAAGATGTCTCAGTGAGTGGTGGCAGCCACTTTGTGACCATGAGGGGAGTCACGACTCAGTGAAGCTGATGCTATGGACTGCTGAGAAGGAAGATGGAGAGAATCTGGGCTCCTAATGATGCCACAGAGTTGTCCTTAGCTGCCCTGGGGAAGGCTGTGGGTGAATAAGGTTTCTGGGGAGAAGATGGGAGAATTTTAATCAGGGTTAAAAAATTACCCCTTCTTTATAGCTTTCACTTTGTTTCCCTTATTTCAAGAACTACACTTTTGATGGGTGTTGACCTGTCCTTTTTTTCCATTCCCCTACTTGTTCCCAAAATATAAAAAGGGCAAAGTGAGGGTGGCCTGGGGACCACCCTTAAACTTGCAACTGGTGTCTGAGGTGAGGGCAGTCTTGTGGAAGGTTATGTCTCTCTCCTTGAGTTTTGCCGACTCATTGCAGAAGTGTCTGGCCATCTGCCTAAAATAACACCCCCATTTCCTTGCAATTTGGGGGGTATGAATTTCCACCACAGCTGCTAGGGAACTGCGCTTTATTGATCTGAAATCCAATTATTCCTGAGCCAAGGCTTCCGCGTGTTCAGGCAAGGCGGCATTCATGCTCGGTCATAACTCGGCTTCCTATTTTTTGTCTTGTACAAAGGTCATGGGACTCCTCTACAGGCAAACATGTTTGAGGGGGGCCTTCTGGCCTTTCGTCTACACTGGTTACGCTGATATGCCCTGGGTCCAAGCCTGTGGACCCCCCACCAAGGCTGGTAAGACCACTATTTCTGTGCCAAGCTTTGGTGCAGGCGTCTTGGTTCAGACCAGCTGCTCCAGACCCGGGATCTAGCCTCTGCGAGTTTTGCCTGCATCGCTGATCCTCGGGAACCCCAAACCATGTCTCCAGTCTTGGGATACCTTCCACTTCCCAGAGGATGGGGGCTGCTGCAAGCCTCTCCAAGCTCCTTCCTCCACCAGCTCCCCCAGACGGTCCAGGGTTATCTCCGTGCTACGGCCTTTAGAAACTGGGCTGGCCTCTCTTCTCTGTAGGTGGGCGTGACCCTGGAGTTGTGCAAAATGGCAGCCCTCTGATCTTCCCTTCCTCTCCGCACCGCCTACTTCTCTCTCCTACCTTTGCACCACTCACGCCCTCCCTTCCTCCTGCCGCTCCAGCCATCACCCATCTCTGTAAAAATGTCAGAGTCCCCACCGAAGCCCCTTTTTGTAAATTGCTAAGTACACAGTTCCCGGAGTCTGCTGACTATCAAAAGCCTTTCTTCTCCGGAGTTTCTGCTGACTCGCAGAGGGGAACAGAGGGACTTTGGTCTCACCATTTGTTGACTCCTCTGGGGGCAGGAGCGGGGAGGACGGGGTTGGCTGGAACAGTGGGGGTTTCCATGCCAGACAGTGGCTGGTCTCGTCTCAGTGTATGTAAAATCAAACATATCTCCAACCACCAAGATTAATTTCCTTCTGAAAACATTCCCCCCTATCTGCATGGAAAATTAATATTTCTCCAAGTCACCGCGTTTTGATTGAATTTCGTGAGAACCAGTAACCCTGACCTTATTATGCTAAGGGAACATTACCCCTCCCTGCTTGGGGTCACATTACAAAGACTTCTCATATGAGCAGCTCACAGTGAAAGGGCCATGCCCAAATGGCTCAAGTGTGTGTGTGTGTGTGTCTCTCTCTCCCCGGCTACAGAAGGGGCAGATGTAAATCTTGTTTGACCAGGGCCACACTTACTAAGCGCTTCCACTGTGTCTGGCATACAGTAAGTGCTGAATGACTGGACGGCTATTATCATTTCTAGCTAGTTATACATCTAATAGACATTCTTCCCATTTTTCCTTAGTAACAGAATCCCGATCCTCGAATAAAGATATTTCCCTGCTTCTCTTGCAACTAGGCATGGCCATGTGACTGGCCATGGCCATTTTGGTCCATGAACGGTAGGTAGAAATACCCTATAAACCTCTAGGAGTCTGGGGTGCCTGGATCAGGTAAGCATCCCACTCTTGATTTCGGATCAGGTCCTCATCTCAGAGTCCCAGGACCAAGCCACGCGTTGGGGAGTTTGGTCATCTCTCACACTCTCTTGCTCGCTCTCTCTCAAATAAATAAATAAATCTTAAAAAAAAAAAAAAAAGACTCTAAGAGCCTCAGCTTTTAATTCAGTTCTGACACTCACTACCCAGGCTTAGTGCAGACCCCACAGGTTAAGAGCTTAGTCCCTCAAGACTGCCTCCATCTCAGATGCTGGTCACAGGTATTGGGCTCCCAGGGTACCCACACTTTTGTCCGACTTGGCATCACATCAGAAGCTCCCATGCATGACCCCATCCTCAGTTTCGATCATCTGTTATAATGGCTCACAGGACTCAGGGACACACTTGACTATTATTGGCTTATTAGAAAGGACATGATAAAGGGTACAAATACCAGCCAGAGGAAGAGGTACCTAGGGCGGGATTTGAAAGGGTCCGCAGCACCGGAGCTTCTGTCCCGGTGGAGTTGGGGAGGGGGTACGCCACCTTCCCAGCACAGGACATGCTCACCGACCTGCAAGCTTTCCCAACTCTCTCATTGAGGATTTTGACGGAGGCTTCGTTATACAGCTATGGTTGATCAAATCACTGGCCATTGACGATTAACTCCGTGGGCAGCCCCTCCCCCGTCCTTAGAGGTCAGGGGTGGGTGGGAGGGGCTGAAATTTCTAATCCTCTATTAGGGTTCTGGTCTCTCCGGTTTTGAGCCCCCACAGCGCCCCCGCCCACCAGCCGTCAGTCATCTCATTAACATACAAAAAGACAGTTTTATCCTCTTGAGATTCCCAGGATCTTGGAAGGTCTTAAATCTAGAACGGGGACTAAGGTCAAATAGTGTAACAAAACATGCTCCTACCGCCCCTGTCACTCCAGTTTACACGGGTTTAGGGGCTCGGTGCCAAGATCCAGGGACGAAGTCCAAATACATCTTTCTTAGCTCATCAGTATCACGGTAACCTCCGTTGTGTGGTGGTCTGGTCTGCACCCTGCCCGGTGCCCCGGGAGTCTCTCTGTGTCCGATGGTTACCTTTGGCAAGTGGAAAGACCAGCCGGAAATTGCGGGGCAGGTCAGTGCGCTGGAGATGGAGGTAATTACTCCCTCCCACCTCCTGGCTTGGAGTCACGTGGTTCTGGCCCCTCAGGACAGCCCTTTTCCAAAGCCCTGGAGGCCATTCCCACCCTCACCTGTGCGGGCCCCAGCCCCCATCCCGGATACTCCAGCCCTTGGGTTTTCCTACACCTGCTCCCACTTTGCTACAGAGCCCCTTTACGGAAAGCCTCCCCACATCATCTCATCTGAGCGTGCCGGCTGTATCCTGCCAGGACCCTGTAAAAATGAAGCGGCACAAAAGACAAGCCTTCATCCCACTCCGTCCGTCCTCCGGTCTTTGGGTTTCCCTCCCCTGAAACAACCAACGTTCCCAGGCTCCTTTGTATCTATCCATCCATCCAGAAACACGATCACCTGGTTCTTGTTTGCCGGTTTGTTTTGGATTGTCAATTACCTGTGAATCTCGAGGCCCACGGAGGCATGTGAATGGATGTGACTCCGTGCCAGGTCCTGAGGACCCCCGCCCGGTTCAGCTCGATATCCCTCTTGTCCCTTCGTATCCTCGCAAGGGCCCTGTTTTCGGGGGGGGGGGGTGAAGTCCAGAGGCTGGGCGTGTAGTATGTGCTCAAAACAGTAGCTATTTTTATCAGGCTGAAAACTAACATTCCATCGATGCCCGCTGGCTGCAGAGACTCAACCGCGGTTTCTCTCGTTGCATTATCACAACCACCCCGTGAGGCCCACATTACCCGACTTTGCAGATGAGGGAAGGGAGGCTCGATATGCTTCTGGGACTCGGTTAGCCACGGGGCTAGTACGCAGCAGAGCTGGCAAGTTTGGTGTCTGGGCAGCAGCACTGCCTAGCTCTGGGGCTGACGCGTGGACTCCGGCTAACTCACTGCTTCACTTCGATTCCTGGTCCGTGCATTATAGGAAGTCTCTCTGGGAAGTCTCTCTTTTGCTTCTAAACGCACGGAGGGCAGAAGCCACAACGGAGACACCCACGGAGCTGTGTGAGACAGAGTTTCTGCAACTTGCCTTATCCTGAGAAAATTGCCCACGGTCTTGGTCAAAGAAGAGATTCTCTGTCAATTTCTGCCAGAGTCTGATTCAGGAACAATGAGGGCGGGGCCTTGGAATAGGAAACTTTTTCACGCTGCGGCGGGGAGTTTTTAAGGAGGTGGCAGTGACGGAAACTTTTGCTGCGTGGAAGTAGAGCGCCCTCTGCTGTCAACGCGGAGGATGACATCAAGGCGGAGGAAGGCACTGCGGGGGCGCAGGTCCCTCTCTTCCACCTGTGTTTTTCTGTCTCTTGTCTTTGTTCTACCCTTGAGGGTCACTATGTGCCCATATCAGAACTGGGCAGGGGTTAGGGAAATAAAAAGGCAGGGTTCTCCTGCTCTCACGGAGTTTACAGTCTAATTGTACTGACAGGACACCTTCAGAAGAAACAGGTTCAGAAAGCGTGGATTGGCTCCATCCCACAAGTATTTCCTGGGCATGTGCTGTGTGTATAGACTCCAGGAGTGTAGGATCAGCATTTATGAACTCTGTGTGCCCAGGAATAGACATACCGTGGGTTTCACCACCAGGTAGGGGTCCAGAGAGGAACACCTGAGATGGGGAACAGAGTTGTGAGCGCCAACATAGCCTGGAGGAGCCTGGTTCTTGGGGGGGGGGGGGGCGGGGCAGGGAGGAGTCACCACTCAAATAAAAATAACTTTATCTTAGGGCGCCTGGCTGGCTCAGTCTGCAGAGCATGCGGCTCTGGACCTGGGGTGTCATGGTTCGAGCCCCATGTTGGGTGTAGAGATTACTTTAAAAAAAAACTTTTTTTGACATAAAAATTTAAGTATTCATGTTAAAGTAGTCAAATTATTTAGAAAATAATAAGCATGAACATGAAAATTACCTGAAATCCCACTATTTCGAGATAACTACAGATTATTTCTCTAGAGACCATCTTTCCATACGGCTCACTGTGGTTTATCCTGACACACACACACCAAATCCTTTCACTAACATGCAGTGTCTTTCGGACACTCCTTTTCTTTCTTTTTAAAATTTTTAAAAAGACTTATTGGGGCACCTGAGTGGCTGAGTCGGTTAAGTATCTGCCTTCAGCTCAGGGCATGGTCCCAGGGTCCTGGGATGGAGCCCCACATCGGGCTCTCTGCTCAGCGGGGAGTCTCCTTCTCCCTCTGATTCTTTCCCCCTCTGGTGTTGTCAAATAAATAAATAAAATTATTATTAAATATTTGAGAGAGAGCGTGCAGAAGTGAGAGAGCACAAGCAGGGCAAGTGGCAGACGGAGAGGGAGAAGCAGGCTTCCCACTGAGCAGGGAGTCTGATGTGGGCTTGATCCCAGGACCCCGGGATCATGACCTGAGCTGGAGGCAGACACTTAACTGACTCAGCCACTCAGGGGTCCCACTTTCTTTCTCCTTTCCTTTCCTTTCCTTTTCCTTCCTCCCTCCTTCCCTCCCTTCCTTCCTTCACCATATAACTCACCCATTTAAAGTATCAGTTTAATGGTCTTAGGATATTGCAACAAAGTTGTGCAACTATCACTACAATCTAATCCCCACCCCCAGTTTTGCAGCACTGTAACTGACATAAAACATTGTATTCGTTGAAGGCGCACAACATGATTTGGTGTATGTATATGTTGCAAAATGATCACCACAATATTTTAGCTAACATCCATCACCTCACATAGTTATTTTTGAGGTTTCTTTTCTTTCTTTCCCCAACCCTGCTGTTGTTTTGTTTGTACGTACCTTCCCACCCCAGGTAACTGATGTTGACAGCTTAGAGCACATCCTTCCACATCTTTCGCAAACACTCGTATACAGAGAACAATACGCAGTTCTTTGCCCCTTGATGCAAAGAGCTTGTATATTTGGGGCTTACTCGGGATCTACAAAATCAAACCCTCTGAGTGCGGAGCCACGAATCTGTATTTTTAACCCTCAGTCTGGGGCTTCCTGGTGCTGCGGTCCTGCTCCAGGGAGGTAGGGAATGCTGGCTCGTGAAGGCTCCGGTGGCCGTTGGCAATAGAAGGGGTCAGAAGGAGACCCAGGAGGACCTTCAGGACAGGTTAACAGGGGTAGGCGTCCAAGGAGAAAAGAACTTGTGCAAAAGCATAGATGTGGGAGAGAGTTCCAGGTGTGCCCTGGAGACGGCAGATAGTGTGGCTGGGGAGAGGTTGGAGCTTGAGGTGTCCATGGCCTTGAATGCCAGAATCAGGGCTTATGAGTCAAATGGGATGAGGGCAAGGACTCTTATGGGAAAAACTTTTGCAAAAGAAGAGAACTCAGCCTGGCCAAGAGGAGTGGGGCACTCACATTAATAGCCGCGTAATGACAATCACTCCGTATTGGGGTGTGGTTACAGTAAGCCAGGCACAGCGTTTCGTGTATGTTACCTCATTAATCCTCCTAACAACTCACGGGGCAGATAGTATTTTCAGGCCCGGTCCAGTGAAGAGGAAACCGAGGCACAGAGATGTTAAGCTAGTTGCCCAAGGTCACACAGCTGGTAAGTGGCAGAGCCAGGCTCAAATTCAGGCAGTCATGGCCAGAGTCTGTGCTCTTGACCATTGTTTTTTGTTCCTTGGCACCTTAATCTCTTAATCTGCAAAACCAGCTCGAAAGTGACAAGGCCGATAGGCAGAATTACCCAGAACCACCACCGCCACCAAAGTGATAGTAACAACTATTTAGTGAGAGCAAGCTGCCTCAAAAAAAAAAAAAAAAAAAAAGGTAGCATGGAATAGTGGTCAGGGCTTGGATTCTGCCATCAGAGGGATTTGGGTTCAAATCCTAGCGTTGCTATGCATCAGCTGGACAGGTTATATATCCTCTTAGAGCCTCAGTTTTCTCAGCTGTAAAATGGGATAAAAGTACCTACCTCGGGGCGCCTGGGTAGCTTCTTCGGTTATGCCTCTGCCTTCGGCTTGGTCATGATCCCAGGGTCCTGGGATTGAGCCCCGAGTCGGGCTCCCTGCTCAGCGGTGAGTCTGCTTCTCCCTCTCCCCCTGCCACTCCCCCTGCTTGTGCTCTCTGTCTCTCAAATGAATAAATAAAATCTTAAAAAAGGATAAAATACCTACCTCATGGGACTGTTGAGTTAAATGAGAAAACGGGTTAACAGTGCATATACCAGCCACTGTTTGGTAAGGGTGAAAGGGTAGTGGGGCTGGGAGGAAGAGTGGCCCGAGTTGGAATACAGGTGGGCCCTGAGTTGGGATTAGGGTTGGTAGGTGAATTCCAAGAGAACTCTGAGACTGGCTGGAAGGGCACCCCTCTTGTGCTACCTCCTACAGCCAAGGGGGAAGGCTTTTGCCTTACCTGAACTCGGCCTTTGCAAATCGCTGCTCGCCCAGGAGGAGAGAATGGCGATGAAGCTCACAGCTTCCACTTACTGAGTATCTACCGTATCCCTGTTGCTCCATTATTAGGTCTGTAGCTCTCAGACCGTGGGCAGGTGCCTCAGGGTACTGCCGACTATTTAGAGGATTTTTGAGAGGTCCACAGCGACACCTGCTGGACACCGTGCAAACTGCTAGCTCAAGGTCCTTTGCAGTTTCAATGTTGGAGCTTTGTTCCTTTGGAGGATGTGGTAACTTGGTAAAGCTGCGTTTACGGCAGTTCCGATAAAAAGCAAGTATCACACAAAAATTACTGTGGATCAGGAAATGAGGGTGGAAATGCCCAATCTAATTCCAAGGGTTGAGTTGCGTAGAGCCCAACAAGCTCTCATTCCATTAGTATGTATTTAGGATTATTCAAGAAGGAACTAAAATATTTTTTCTTTCAATTTATGTGAATTTTTCAAGTGGCTTCTAAGTTGTTAGGACATAAATATTTAAGAGTTGTTTTGACCTAAATACTTACTAACCCTGTTAGTTTTTACTGTGGGGTGTTGTTTGTTGAGCGGGTGGGAGTAGGAGGTAACCTGAAAAAATTTCGGAGACACTGGGTGCCTTGAACCCATAAAGTTTGGGATCTCTGCAGCATGCTCTTTACAAAAAGTTATCTTGAGCAACCCTACCTCTGTTTTACAGATGAGTCAAGAAAGGCTAACTCACGTGCCTGAGGCCCCCCAGGGGTGGGGCTGGTATGTGGGGACAGCGACATTCAAACTAGGTCTGTGTCGTTCTCCAGAAGGCAAACAGCTTCTCAATTTAGATTTGTCTCAACTGTGGTGAAGGGCAGCCCTTGTTTGCGGAGAAGCAGGGTCACGTTCCTGACGCGTCCCTTCTTATTCACCCCAGGAAGCCCTACTCAGGGGACCCAGGACAGCAGCCTCTGTTGTAGTGGGAGCAGAAGCCTCCGGGAGGCTCTGCCACTCCCATCTCCCCCGCCAAGCAAATCCACCTTCAGTCTGGAGTCACAGGCCAGCCACCAGGCTGCAGGAGGATGGGAGGACAGGAGGACTCAGCCGTTAGAATTCAAACACCCAGGCGGGCGAAGAATCGAGGCCCCGCCCTTGTCCCTCCCTTCGGTCCCTTTTCTAGGTGAAAAGTCACCACGGGGCAGCTGTGGCGAGCAGGCAGCCTCCTGGCAGTTAGGAGAAAAAGGAGACCGTGAAGGGACAGCACACAGCATCCTCCCTGTCCTTCAGCTTGGACTTGAGAATCCTGCCCCCAGCAGTGAGCTGTCTGCTCCCCAGAGCAACCTGCATGGGAGGAAAAGCACTGGGGAAGAGGTGGGGTTTCCCCCTTCCCAAGGGCAACTGTCAGCAGCACCCTGAGCAAGTCATCGAAACCCTCAGAGCCTGTTCCCTCCCCTCTGCAGATGGGAATAGCAGTACCTACTAGGTGGCGTTGTTCTGAGAATTTAATACACGACTAAAGCTTATACTTAGTGCACGGCAAGTACACAGGGTCTGTTTGCAGTGACATTTAGCTATTCATTGTCAACAAGTAATTACTGAGTACCTACCTGTACATACGAGGCAATATTCTAACCACTGGGAATACAGCAATGAATGAGACGCATGAAAAAGCCCTGCCCTCAAGGGGCTTACATTGTAGCAGAGGGAGACAGACCGTAAATAACAAACCTAGAACATAAGTCAATTACAGAGCAGCCGCTGTCCATAGAAATAGAAAAATACAAGGAGCTACATATGTAATTTACAATTTTCCAGTAGTGCTGTTACAAAAAAAAAAACAAACCGGAGGGGGGGGTATTAACTTTTCTAATTTTTAATTTAGAAATTTTTTTTTTAAGATTTTATTTATTTATTTAACACGGATAGAGACAGCCAGCGAGAGAGGGAACACAAGCAGGGGGAGTGGGAGAGGAAGAAGCAGGCTCATAGCGGAGGAGCCTGATGCGGGGCTCGATCCCATAACGCTGGGATCACGCCCTGAGCCGAAGGCAGACGCTTAACCGCTGTGCCACCCAGGCGCCCCTAATTTAGAAAATTTTAAATTCTGTTTTAAAAACATGTTAACTCTCTTGCAATACATCCAAAATATTATCATTTCAACCAGAGGCATTAGCCACATTTCAAGCATTGACTAGCCACATGTCGCGGACTGTGTTAGGAGGTGAAGGGAAGGGGCCCCTGGGTGGCTCAGTCGGTTGAGCAACTGACTCTGGGTTTTAGCTGAGGTCATGATCTTGGGGTCCTGGGATCCGGCCCCATGTAGGGCTCCGTGCTCAGCAGGGAGTTGGCTTGAGATTCTCTCCCTCTGCCCCCACCCCTAAAATAAATAATCTTTAAAAAAAAAAAAAAGGTCAGTGGAACAATAAAGACATAATACAGGGAAAGGGGGACAGGAGCCCCCGATAAGGGGGGAGGACAAGACAGGGAAAGTGAATTTGTGCTGACAGAGAGCTTAGTACACCAGTGAACCAGCTTCCCTTGCTCTGTGCTGGCCTGGCCCCGCGGGGACGGTTTTCTGGCCAAGGGTGCGTTTTCATCTCTTCTGCTGCGGAGCTTGACCTGAGTTCTGCAGAGCCCTGAGATGCAGGCCTTCTGGAAATGCCCGCCTGGGGGGAAGCCCCTCACCACCACCCTGCTCACTCCAGGACAGGGCACTGCGTATTCCTTGTCCTGGGAGCTGAGGGCCACCCCAGGGGACACACTTCAGGAATTTTGTCAAGGATCTGACTGTAACAGGGAAAGAGGGAAAGAGGGAGGGAGGGAGGGAGGGAGGGAGGGTGTGTGTGTGTGTGTGTGTGTGTGTGTGTGTGTGTGTGTGTGTGTCTGGCGGTGGGGGGTGTGTGAGGGAGGAGTTCTTGCCCAGGGCTGGGATTAGGGGGAGGCAAGTGAGGGTTGCAGCCTGTCTTTATTTAAAATTGTGGTATTTTAGGGGCGCCTGGCTGACTCAGTCAGTGGAGCATGGGACTCCTGATCTCAGGGAGTCAGGAGTTCAAGCCCTGTGTCAGGCGTAGAGCTTACTTAAAAAAATAAATAAAATAAAATTGTAGTTTTTTCTTCCTCACAGATATTTTTGCCTGGACTTAAAAAACATATTACATTGACTATTTTTTTTTTTTAAAGATTTTATTTATTTATTTAACAGAGATAGAGACAGCCAGCGAGAGAGGGAACACAAGCAGGGGGAGTGGGAGAGGAAGAAGCAGGCTCCCAGCGGAGGAGCCTGATGTGGGGCTCGATCCCGTAACGCCAGGATCACGCCCTGAGCCGAAGGCAGACGCCCAACCGTTGTGCCACCCAGGCGCCCCTACATTGACTATTATATCATAAAATTCACCCTTTCTGAAGTGCTCAACTCAGCAGTTTTTAGTATTTTCAGAGTTGTGTGACATCACCTAGCTATTTTAGAACGCTTTCATCATCCTGGAAGAAATCCCTAGACCCATTAAGTAGTCCCCCCCTCCCCCGCAACGCTCCAGCCTCCCCCCCCCCCGCCCCCCATCTACTTTCTGTCTGTATGGATTCGCCTCTTCTGGACATTTCCTAGAAACGGAATTACGTGTGGCCTTCTGTGACTGGTTTCCTTCACTTCGCACAGTACCTTCAAGGGTCACTGCATTTCCTTCCTTTTTAGGCCCAATAACATACCACTGCACGGGTATACTACTTTTTACTTGTCCCTTTGTCCACTGATGGATATTTACGTTTTCTCCCCTTTTTGGTTATTGTGAATAATGCTATTTACATTCACATGCAAGCTTTTGTGTGGACATGTTTTCAATTCCTTTAGGGTTTGCATTAATTTGGGTTTTTAATATATTGTATAAAAATATAGTTTTTCTCGATTACTGAGTTTTTTGATGCCCCCTTTAAAATTTATACGTGAGTTAAGTGCCTGCTTGGCCTCACCTTGTTCCCACCTTACAAGTTTGGTCCCTTGCTACCTGTGTGGCTTTGGGCAAGTTGTTTCACCTCTCGGAGCCTTTGGTTTTCTGGTCTGTAAAATGGGGATAACCCCTGTACCCACCCACAGCTCTTAGGTGGGTACAATGAGGCAATGCCACAGTTTACAGACCAGCACACAGCAGACTGAAGTCAAGGCTTCTTTCCTACGGGGAGGCCTGGTGTTGGGTCACACACCCAACATGGATGTGACCTAGCCCCGGCCTTAAGGACAGCTGGCCCACCTGCCTAGAACCCCTTCCTGCTTCAGTTCCCAAGGGAAACCTGCTCTTTTCAGTCTCCTGTCTCAGCCTGAGCCCCCTACAAAGTCCTCAGGGGCGAGATCCAAAGCTGTTCACCAAAAGCCCTCCGTGGCCCCCCAGCCTCTTCCATTCTGGCTGCCCTCCACCCCCCTGCCTCCCCCACCCTCCCCTCTGCCCATTCCCATTGAAGGCCTCGGCTCCCCAGTCCCTGTGCGCTGCCATGAGGCCTGCACTTTGCAGGGCTAAGTCCAAAGTTCAGTCCCTTCGCTAAGCACACGGATAAATATGAACCTTGGAGAATTTCCCCAGCTCCAATGTAAACAGAGCGGGCAGGGGCCCTGATTCACTGGCCGCTGGGGCCAGGGTTGGGGGTTGGGGGTGCCCACAGGGCTCGGTTCGTGGGGTTTGGGGGGGCAATAGGTGCAAGGAGCCTGGTTTGTGGCTGCCTGCTGGTCGCCCAGCAAGTAGACAGCCCGCTCAGTGGGGGGAGGTAGCCGGTTTGGTGGCCCCAGGCCTCGTGGCCCAGTGGTAGCAGAGCCATGGTTTCTAAACTGAGCCAGCTGCAGACGGAGCTCCTGGCGGCCCTGCTCGAGTCGGGCCTGAGCAAAGAGGCACTGATCCAGGCACTGGGTGAGCCGGGGCCCTACCTGCTGGCTGGAGATGGCCCCCTGGACAAGGGGGAGTCCTGCGGCGGCGGTCGAGGGGAGCTGGCCGAGCTGCCCAATGGGCTGGGGGAGGCGAGGGGCTCCGAGGACGAGACGGACGACGATGGGGAAGACTTCACACCGCCCATCCTCAAAGAGCTGGAGAACCTCAGCCCCGAGGAGGCGGCCCACCAGAAAGCCGTGGTGGAGACCTTGCTGCAGTAAGGACCCCTCCCCTGTCCCCAGCATCCAAGGAGCCCAGGGAGGCCCACCCTCAGCCCCTGACTAGCCCTAGTCCAGAGTTCCCTGAGCTGTAACTTTTAGCCTGGCTGTCGGGAAGGGGGACTGGGCCCACAAGAGCTCCGGGGCGTCCTTGCTGGAGGCTCCCAGGCTCTCACCTGGCCCTCTGCAAAGTCCTGACTCCCCATGAGCCAAGGCTTTCAGCCCAGGGCTTGGGAAGTAAGGGTATGACCCAGGGGAGATCTGAGTTGGGGAAAAAGCAGGCATGTCCATAATTCATGTGCCTGGAGAAACGGGGGCGTGGGATGGGGTGGTGGGAATTGTTAGCCACCGCCGCCCTTTGTACTCCCCAAACCCTAACCTCCCTGCTAAGCATTCAGATTGAGGCTCTGGGTCCAGGAAGCACTGTTAGTGAAAGGGGGGCTGGGGTTTTAGGGGCTCCCTCAGCCACCCAGGGACTCAAGCATTAAGCCAGGAAAGCCCGGGTTTTACCTGAGGGAGATGGAGCCTCGGGGCAGGACCTGTTCCCCTTTCCTGCACAGCCTTAGGCCCCCCGCCCCCACCTCACCCGCAGGCACCTTGAGAGGTCTCCCCGCTGTGCACCCCCATCCACTGGCTGGCTCCCCAACTCCGGGAGAACTGGGTGGGTCTGAGTCCGATGCCTCCCCTCTCCTCAGCAGAGCTGACCTGGTTACTAATTACCCATGAGCTTTATTATTTCTTTTGTTTTATAAATTTATAAATGGTAAAAGGCTCTGATAAGGCCTGTGATCATTAACTTGTAAAGATGGTGGCCTGGGGAGGCCTGGGCCAACCAACCTCCTACCCAGCAGGGGCGGGGGAAAGGGGTCTTGGGGCTGCAGGGACCGCCCTCCCCAAAGGCTCCTAAGCTCCAATCCTAACAGCCAGGCCCTGTGCTGAGGCTTCAGGGGCATACGGTCCAATAATATTGAGATGAACACTGGAAGGAAGCTAGGAATAACTCTGCTTCACAGATGAGGAAACTGAGGCCCCGGGAGGGGAAGTAGCTTGACTAAGGCCACCCGGCTGGGACTCCACAGCCACTCTGTTTGGTGCTCTCAATTGCCATGACCGGGCAGTGGGAGGAAGAGACCCAAAGAGGCTCTCTATGGGACCATCTCTTTTCTGTCCAAGGTCCTGATCCCAGCTTGGGGTGGGGGGAGCCCTCAGGGTCTGCCCAGCCTTGTGAGGGCCTGGGCAGGGGGCAGGGGAGCAGCCAGGGCCCCCTGACTTGGCAGGAAGGAGAGGGCAAAGGGCCCTGCTGCGCTGCAGGGGAGGGGCAAAGAGTCAGGCCTTGCCAGACCCAGGGCGAGGGTGACCGGGACAGGGTGGGGCTGGGCTAGACCTGCTCCTCGCCCCAGATGGGACTGGGGGCTTTCCGGTGGGAGTGGGGGCTGGGGGTACCAAGGGCCTTTCTTACCTGGCTGGGTGGGGCCTCTGGATCAGCAGCCCCTTTGGTGGAATGGTAGGTGGGGGGGAGGCTTCATCCACAGCACTTGAGGGGGGAGCAGAGGTCAAAGTGCTCCCTGGGGACCAGCAGAGAGACCTGGAAGCTGAGGGAGAGCGAGGAGCCGTGGAGGAAGAGAGAGAGAGGGCGTGGGGGGAGATGGAGAGCCCTGCAGAAGCACAGGAGAGCAGGAGAGCCCCAACGGCAGAGGGGCTCCCTCCCAGCTGGGAGAAGGGGCTGCGGAGAGAGTGAGACACCCCAAGCTGCAGAGAAGGCTGGAGTGCTTCCCGCCTGCCCCGATTGGGTTTTCTTTAATGCTAACAGCATGCTATTTACTTTCCATTTAAATTTGAGATGTTGCTATAAATTATCAACCAGCTCCTTGTTCCTGCAGAGTTTATAACTAACTACCTGGGTTACTTATTGTTCAGGTAACAAAAGGGATGTGAAAACGCCCGGAGGGGAAAAAGTGGGGCCTCTACCCTCAGGGCACAGGAGGGAGTGGGGTGGGCACCCCTGATGAAGGCCTGGACAGCCGGGGTGGGGGAGGTTAAGGCTGGAAAGGCTGGTGCACGAGGAAGGGTTCCCCTGTGGACGCCATTTCTTTGAAGACAGTGTGTGGGAAGAGGCAGGGTGGATCCTGGCGGCCTCCCCGCTGGGGTGCCTCTGCCTGAGGCCACGGCAGGACCCTGAGCTCTTCCCTCAGACCTCCACCCTTAGCTCACTGTGTGACCTTGGGCAAGGCTCCTCTCCTGACTCAGTTTCCCTAGCTGGCCAATGAATGAAATTCAAATCCCCTGCCCTGGTTCCCTGACCTCTTCTTGAGGGACCTCTGTCCCTCCCTCACTTTCCTCCAGTTACACTGAATTTGCGGATTCCCACCTCAGGGCCTTTGCGTGTACTGCTCCTTCTTCCTGGACATTTCTTTCTAGTTCTTCCCGTGACCTATTCCCTCTTTTTTTTTTTTTTTTTTTTAAGATTTTATTTATTTGACAGAGAGAGAGAGAGAACAAGCAGGGGGAGCAGCAGGCAGAGGGAGAGGGAGAAGCAGGCTCCTCACTGAATAGGGAGCCCGATAAGGGGCTCAATCCCAGGATCCTGGGATCATGACCCAAGCCGAAGGCAGATGCTTAACCGACTGAACCACCCAGGTGCCCCATCTTTCTCCTCCTTTTGCTCAACTGTCACCTCCTCAGGGAGGCCCTCCCTCACTGCCCCCATCTGAATGTAGTTCCCACCAGAATCACTCTCTCTTCCACTACCTTCTGTTACTTTCTCTTCTCCCTTAACTTTACTTACGATTATCTGTTTCTGTTTTCTATCTCCTGCCATGAAAACATAAGCTTTTCCAAGGCAGGGCCAGCGTGGCCTTGTCTACCACTCGTACCCCTGATATCCAGCCCAGGGGCTCAAACACAGCATGAATGAATGAGTGGCTAGGATTCCCTGAAGCCCTGGGGACATCTGCTGTTAGGGCCAAGGGAGGAACCTGTACCCGGGGCTCCTCCCTGGGTGTCCTCCTGGGTCCTCCCTGTCCCCAGCAGCTCAAACCTCAACCTGAGGGTCTCTGATCCTCTCCGTCGGGCTGCACCAGGGCATTGAGACCCAGGAAGACAGTGGGCAAGGTGAGACAATCTAACATACCTGACTGAGGCCAACCCGCCCGGGTTCAAATCCCAACTCAGCCCCACCCTAACTCGGGCAGGTGATTTCATGTCTCTGAGCCCTCGTTCTGTTTGCAAGGCAGAGATGATGATAACACTTACCAAAAGGGTCAAATAGCATGTAAATGCAATGAACGGTTGCTATGAGTAATAGTCCCATTTTACAGATTTACAAAGTAGTAAGGCCGGGACTTGGACCCAGGTCCTCCTAATCCCACACTCTGCACGGTGTCCTTGGGCCTGTGTGCCGTCCTTAATATGTTTATTTCCCTTTTTATCCCTCCCGAGTCATTCTTGCTGTTAACCTCACATCCACTTACTTCCATGCAGGAAGTGAAAAGCTCACAGGACCGCTTAGAAATGCGTTAAACTTGTTTTCTCCTCCTGGCAACCTATGACATTTTTTTTAGCTCTGTATCACAGTTGGGGAAACTGAGGCACACAGAGGTTAAGTGATTTCCCAAGGCCACCTGGATAGTGAGTGGCAGAGCTGGGATTCAACCTGAGATGGGAAGCTTCTCCACTTACCCACCCCCCTCCCCGCCGGGCCATGCGCTGAGAACTTCACTCCCCCTCCAGACGTGTGGCCCTTCTGGCTGGTCTCTGAGCTCCATAGCCTTGGACCTCTGAAACCGCAGAGGCCAGCGAGCCAATGGCCCAAAGTCTTGAATCTCTGACCGACCCCTCCCAGAACCCGTAGGAGGTGGGAGGAGGCGATGTGGGCAGCTCTTCACCTCTCCCGGGCCCTTTGACCTCTGCTGCCGGGCTGGGGGTCCTGTGGCCACATCATCCATGACGATGATGATGACGGTGACCAAGTGTTGTACTTGCTGAACACGTACCATGTCCCAGGCCCTGCGCTATGCGGTTCACCCCCATCTGGAACTCAGTCCTGCCAAAGGCCCTGCGAGGCCGGCGTGGGCTTACTGCTGAGGCACAGAAGGGCATGGGGCGTGCAGGAGGTGGAAGGCGCCATGCTGGGATGTGAACCCAGGTTGGCTTGCCTCTTAAACCCATTAGCGGGAAAGCAGGAGATACCTGGAGACGTGGCCTGTTAGTTCTGGGTTGGGGAAACTGTTCTGGAAAGAGTCAGGTCCCTGGAGACTGAGGGTGAGTGAGTGAGTGAGTGTGGTGGGGAGTGGGCGGGAGAAAGAGACAGAGTGAACAACAGACACACACACACAGGCAGAAGGAGAGACAGAGAGTAAAGAGAGAGGAAGAGAACCAGGCAGAGAGAAACTAAGACAGAAAGAGAGACAGATATGGAGTCAAACACGCAGACAGTGACGGGGCAGTAAATCTTCGGTGAGAGCCGGGGAGGCTGGGCTGAGAGAAAGACTGAGCTCATTCTCTCTGGGGAAGGGAGGAGGTGATGCCTGCAGCTGGGGGGAGGAGGGAGGCCATCGGCAGCTCGGCTCCAGAATCAGATAAACATGTTTGCCTCCAAGCACAACGCTGGACTTTGTACTGCCCTTCCCTCCAGGCTCTGACTGGCACCGGGGGAGCCGGGGAGGGGTGGAGGAGGAGGGTCCTAGGAGCCCCTCAGTGCAGGGAGGAAGAAGAGCTCGGGGAGAGCTCTGGGGGATCTGGGCAAAGCAAAATATTCTGGAGTCCAGCTAGGTCACTTTGGACAAGTGCTTTACCTTTCTGAGGCTCAGTTTTCCCATCTGTGAAATGGGCATATGGAGTAGCACCTACTTTCTAGGGTTATGGTAAGATTTACATAACCAGCCCTTAGCACAGTGCCTGGTTCATGGTCAATACTCAAGAAACATGAATTCTCACATCTATCATTTTTACACAACTCGGATTTGCCGTACCGACTGCTGACCAATTCAAATCGAACTGTCCCCGCCTCCCTTTCCTCCCTACGTGTATGGAAACTGCTGCTAAGAAAGGAGGGAGTCATGGGGCTCCAGCTGCTGAAAGGCTCTGTGCCCTCACACCCGAGAAGGGCATTGTCAAGGGGGCAACGCCAGGCTGGCTCCTTGGGAAGGAGAGAAGGGGAGAAGGCAGTACGGGGCGCGCTTCCAAGTGCTGGGGGTTATTTGCTTTTTGTTCTTTCACAGCTGAGTTTCCAGTGTTCTATATGCATGTATAGCATATTATCTACCATTACATTACATTATTTGGAAAGTACAGAAAAGCAAGAGAGGACGCTGTCCCTCTTCCCAGCACCCCATTCCCGTCTTGAGACAACCAGTGTCGCTAGTCTTGTCTGTATCTTGTCTGGTATTTCATGCGAACACAAGCAAATATGCAGGACTCTTTTGTGCCATTTCAGATTTTAAACAAACAGCACAGCAGACCCTCCAGAATGTTCCGTGTGGGTGCAGGCAGAGCTTCCTCGGTGCGTTTTTACGGGTGCCATCTACTGGAGGCACCGCCAACAGTCCCCTTCTGCCTGACACTCAGGTCGTTTCCGGTAATTTGCTGTGGCAAGCCACACGGCGACAAGTGGCCTCCTACACATGCCATCTGTCACGTGTGCAAATGTTGGAAAGCTCAAATTCTAGAAGCAAATTGGTCAAGGGGGTGAGGACCTCAGGCTTTGGAACCACACAGAGCTGGGGTCAAACCCCGGCTCCGTCTGTTCTCAGCACTGTTGTATGGAGCTGCTTTTATCTGCCGCGGTATTTGTAATTCAAGCTCAGGAGAGGAGAGCTGAGACAGAACAGGAGAGGGAGGGAGAGAATTTGTGTGGTACAGGCCGTCACAGCCCCCCGTTCCCCACCGGGGGCAGAGGATGGGGACACGAATCACAGATGGCTACAGGTCCCCTGAGTCTCTCCGGTAAGAGTCTCAGCCCACGGAGTGAGATTCGGGGGCTCAAACACGCACCTCTGAATACCAGCCCATAACTCCTTCTCCTGAACCGGCCCGCCCCCACCCCGTGCTGTAGGCAAACTGGCCAGGCCACAGCCTAGGGTTTAGTGCAGGTTATCAGGAGCTGTTTTGACTCCGTGTGGGTTTTACCTGATAGGCTGACTTAGATGGAATCCCTTCAGGTGAGATGGGACTCTGCTGGGCTGGCTCTGTGACCTTGGGCAAAAGATACGATGCAAGCACTTAGCCTCAGTGGCCCTGGCTGTAAAGTGAGAGAATCATGTTTCTCCCCTTGTTTTCAGACCCATTTTCCCCCCCAGTAGGTCTCCTTCATCCATCCATCCATCCATCCATCCATCCATCCATCCATCCATCCATCATCTACCATCTATTTATCCTTCTATCCGTCTATCCACCTATCCACCATCCCATTTCCCCATCCCTCTAACAACCTCCCCTCCCCTCTATTCATCCAACCATCCATCCATCCATCCATCCATCCATCCACCATCTACCATCTATTTATCCTTCTATCCATCCGTCTATCCACCTATCCACCATCCCATTTCCCCATCCCTCTAACAACCTCCCCTCCCCTCTATTCATCCAACCATCCATCCATCCATCCATCCATCCATCCATCCATCCACCATCTACCATCTATTTATCCTTCTATCCATCCGTCTATCCACCTATCCACCATCCCATTTCCCCATCCCTCTAACAACCTCCCCTCCCCTCTATTCATCCAACCATCCATCCATCCATCCATCCATCCATCCATCCATCCATCCATCCACCATCTACCATCTATTTATCCATCTATCCATCCATCCATCCACCATCTACCATCTATTTATCCTTCTATCCATCCGTCTATCCACCTATCCACCATCCCATTTCCCCATCCCTCTAACAACCTACCCTCCCCTCTATTCATCCAACCATCCATCCATCCATCCATCCATCCATCCATCCATCCATCCACCATCTACCATCTATTTATCCATCTATCCATCCATCCATCCACCCACCCACCCACCCACCCATCCACTATCCCACTTACCCAGGTGTCCACCCATCCACCCACCTATTCATTCCTCTATCCACCTACCTATCTACCCTCTCATTCATTCATCCAACCACCCGGCCACCATCCCATTTACCCATCCATCTATCCACCCATCCACCATCCCATTTATCCATCCATCCATCTGCCCACCCATCCATCCATCCACTCATTCATTCATGTATTCACCATGGCATACATTATGTCAGGCCTATTTTGGGTGCTGAGAACCAGACAGTTCCTACCTTCACAGTGTTTATAGTCTCTCACAGTGACTAAGACATAGCCACAAACAACATTTCCAAGTAGGATGAGGGGAGGACTTTCCCTATCTGGCTTGTACAGCTTTCGGCAGGAGTCTGTTCATGTCTTCATCTCTGTCCATATGTCCTGGCATGAGTGCCCTTACGTTGCTGTCCTGGAGTCTGAGTGTAAGTCCCGGGCTCCACACCTGCTTCCACCCACGATCCCCACTCTCAGGGCTGACAGGACCCCCAGCCCTACCTGCACCCCCCTGCACCCCCCGTGCTGAGCAGGCTCTGTCCTTGCCCTCCTACCAGGGAGGACCCATGGCGCGTGGCCAAGATGGTCAAGTCCTACCTGCAGCAGCACAACATCCCGCAGAGGGAGGTGGTTGACACCACTGGCCTCAACCAGTCGCACCTGTCCCAGCACCTCAACAAGGGCACCCCCATGAAGACGCAGAAGCGAGCCGCCCTGTACACCTGGTACGTCCGCAAGCAGCGAGAGGTGGCGCAGCGTAAGTAATGAGCACGGCCCCGTCTTCCCTGGCAGGGCCCTGGAACTCTCTGCAGGTCGGGGGTTGGGGCTGGAAGCTTCTCCACCACGTTACCGGGACAGGTTGCCTGAGAGGAAGTCAGCAGGAGTCAGTGGGCACGTGCTACCTATTCTGCGCAAGGCCCGCGGGGGAGGGGAGCAGGCCGGTCCTGGGCATCTGAAGCTGGATGAACTGGGTCCCTGCCTTCTAGAAGCTCTGTGTGGAAACACAGATCGTTACGATGCAGCGAGACGTGTATTATAATACAACAAAAACAAGAGTAACAGCTAGTGTTTATGGAGCCATCACCGTATGCCGGGCCCAGGGCCGCGCCGCACTACGTAAACTATTTCAAAATATTCAGCTGGCAGAGGACCAGACAGTAATCGATTCTTCCACAGGGAGGCAAGGGCATCAGGAAGGGCCACACCAGAAGCAGAACTTTCAGACGAAGTCTTAAAGTCTGAGTGGAATTTTGGCCCACGGAGACACAGGGAAGGGTGTTTTGGGCAGAAGGAGTGGCCTGAGTAAAGGCTCAGAGGCAAGGTGTACGCTCAGGGGATCCTTCACTGCAAACCCAGGGAGACCTGGCCAAACTATTGTTCAGGGAATGGTGGGCTTCCTTGCTTAGAACTCACGCCCCAGAGGGGCGCCTGGATGGCACAGCGGTTAAGCGTCTGCCTTCGGCTCAGGGCGTGATCCGGGCGTTATGGGATCAAGCCCCACATCAGGCTCCTCTGCTATGAGCCTGTTTCTTCCTCTCCCACTCCCCCTTCTTGTGTTCCCTCTTGCTGGCTGTCTATCTCTCTGTCGAATAAATAAATAAAATCTTTAAAAAAAAAAAAAAAAAGAACTCACACCCCAGAAAATTCCAAGTGCATACTCACACTTTTGAAACTATGTGTAAAAAAAATTTTTTTTTAAGATTTTATTTATTTATTCGTCAGAGAGAGAGAGAGCATGAATGAGCACAAGCTATGCAGGACTCGATCCCAGGACCCCGGGATCATGACCTGAGCCGAAGGCAGACGCTTAACTGACCAAGCCACCCAGGCATTCCTAAAAAAAATTTTATTATTTTCTTTTCTTAATTATCCATGTTTTTTTTTAAAAGATACTATATTTTAGTTTTAAAAAATAGGGGAAAATAAAAAGCTTACAATAAAAATTAGGTGTCCTCCTAAAGAACGTTCCTAGTCTCATGCATCCTTCCAGAGAGATTTTATGCATATACTAGCAATATATAATAGAGATATATTTTCCTCTGCTATTTGAAGGGCGGCTGAATATTCTGTTATTTCGTGGTACCACTGTTTGCTTAACGGGCTCCCTACCAAAGGACTTTTAGGGTTTTTCCAATGTGCTGTTATAACCAACTGCTTCGAAGAACATCGTTCTTTGTATATGTGTTCCCACGAGACTATGTCTGTAAAGTAATTCCTAGAAGTGGAATTCTGGGCCAGAGAGTAGGTACTTGAAAATCTTTGATAGATATTCCTGTAGCTCCTTATGAAGACACGGTGACAACTGGCGTGTCTGGTAATTTACAAAATAAACTTTTCCCCCCATGGTTCCTAAACATTAAAATGTTAAAGTGCTCAAAGTCATGTATTGATCTGCTCACCCATTTAATATTCACTTACGTATTTACTTATTCATCGATTTTTACAAGCTGAAAAGTTGCTTTTTTTTTCCAAGCTGGAAAGTTTATTAAAGTGAAAAGTACATTCTCGAGAGATGAGAGCAGGTGAGCTCGAGAGAGAGCAGGCTACACCTCATTTAATATTAATTAATTAATTATTTTAAAAAATATTTTATTTCTAAGTCCTCTCCACACCCAACGTGGGGCTTGAACTCACAGCCCTGAGATCAAGAGTCGCACGGTCCACTGACTGAGCCAGCCAGGCGCCCACCTCATTTTACATTTATTGAGCATCTACTATTTACCATTTTCTGTTGAACACACAAAAAAGCAACTTTTAAAAGCTGTGATTATCATTTCTATAACTTATTTTTTTAACTATGATATTAGTAGGGGCACGTGGGTAGTTCAGGCAGTTAAGCATCTGACTCTTGATTTTGGCTCAGGTCATGATCTCGGGGTCATGAGATCAAGCCCCGCCTCAGGCTCTGTGATGGACGTGGAACCTGCTTAACATTCTTTCTCTCTCTCCCCCTGCCCAACCCCCCCCAACTATGATATTAGTTTTATCAAGGGACTGATTAAAACATTAAATTAATTGGGGCGCCTGGGAGGCCTAGTCGGTTAAGTGTCCGACTCATGTTTTCAGCTCAGGTCCTGATCTCAGGGTCCTGGGATCGAGCCCTGCATTGGGCTCCATGCTCGGCACGGAGTCCGTTTGGGATTCCCTCTGCCCCTCCCCCTGCTTGCGTGTGCTCTCTCCCTCTCGCTCTAAAATAAATAAATGAATAAAATCTTTTAAAAAAATACCAAAAAAACCCATTAGGTTAATTAACATTTACTGAGCAACCCACTATGGTAAAGTTTTGTAAGAAAATATTTTCTTACAAAGATGATTGCTGATTGCTTATTCGTGCAGACGTAGCAACACATACCGATGCCCCAGGAGCCATGTCCCTGCCCCCTGTACCCGACACGGGCATCCTTTGGGTCTCAGGTGGCTGGGACTATATATGACGTAATTTGGCACTATCACGAAGTGTTTTTAGAAAACTAGCAATTTACCCTTCTTAGCAGGTAAAACTTAAATAACACATAACAAACTCTTAATTTTAGAGTAAGTGTAGACTTTCAGAACTTCTGGGCAGGTGGTACAGAGAAATCCAGTTTCCCCCAGACCCAGTTTTCCCTATTACTAGCACGAGTATGGGACATTTGTCACGATTAACAAACCAACACTGTCACACTATTATTAAGTCCAACACTTACTTTGCTATTCAGATTTCCTCAGTATTTCCCTCATGTCCTTTTTCTGGTCCAGGATCCAGGTGTGGACGTACTGCATCTCGTTGCCGTGTTGTCTTAGGTTCCTCTGGCTTGTGACAGTTTCTCAGATTTTCCTTGCTTTCGATAGCCTTGACGGGGTGATTTCACATTTTAGTGTTGCTGGGCCACGTCACAGTGTCTGTACTCTAGACCTTGGTCCAGCCTGCTGCCAGGCGAGATGGCTGAGTCAGTGTGAGCGGCCGCCCGAGCCTCAGCTGCGGAGAATGCTGGACTCGGGAGTCAGGTGGCCTTCTAGTGGCTTCTAGAGTTGGCTTTCGGGGGGTCTAAGCCCGCCTCTCCCCAGACCACTGGTGCTGGCTTCTGCCTCTTGGCACTCGGGCAGTGAAGGCATAGCCTCTGCACTCTCCCTGACTCGCGCTCCCTGCCTCCCCTCCCATAAAGATGGCTTTGCATTGATCTGTTCTAGTCTCTCAGTTGCTTGCTCGGGGAGAATCTAAGAGTTTCCCCTAAAGTGGAACCCGCTGACAAGGGCTAAGCTGGGTCTCTGCTCTCCTGACTAACACTTGCAATTTAAGTGTGATTTACAGGTCTGAAAAGTTTAAAATAGCTCTGAATCTACTCAGGAGATGTGGCTCAAGTTTCTGTTCTACTGTGTAGCCCTGGAAAGATATTCAGCCTCTCTGAGCCTCAGCATCTTCGTCTAAAATAAGATAGCCAATGTGTTAAATCTGAACGAACGCTAATGCTTTTCTGGAGCCTTGTATTGAGAAGGATTACGAGTGTCCATCTGGGCCTGTAGAAAACTGTGCAGGGGTTGATTAGCAATGTCTGCCTGGGGCACGGGTTAAGACAAGGGCGGCACGTGTGCTGTGTTTGTCATCACTGGATTGGATGATTTCTAAGTTCTAGCTGTAAGCTCCTTTGGCTCAACACCTTGGGAATGAGAAAGAATCAGGGGCATGGTCACAGGAACTGAGGTGGGAGGGTAGGAGTGGCCGGTGCCCTGCTTACGGCTCTCTGTGCCTACAGAGTTCACCCACGCAGGGCAGGGTGGGCTGATTGAAGAGCCCACAGGTGATGAGCTGCCAACCAAGAAAGGGCGGAGAAACCGTTTCAAGTGGGGCCCAGCCTCCCAGCAGATCCTGTTCCAGGCCTACGAGAGGCAGAAGAACCCCAGCAAGGAGGAGCGAGAGGCATTGGTGGAGGAGTGCAATCGGTAGGATGGTCGGTGGGTCAGCAGGGCTGGTTCGGTCTGGGCTGGGGCAAGGCTGGGGGAGGGTGGCTCTGGGGTCTGAGGGAGGCTCCCCAGTCCTTGCGTGCTCCTGCTGTTGGCCCAGGAGCACTCAAATCCTGCTCAGTGTCTGGAACTTAGCTCCACTCCTAGCACCCACTCCCCACCCATCCAAGCAATCCTTGAGCGGCTGCTCATCTCATTCACCCTCATTAGGACCCTACGGCTGTTTTGCCCACTTTATGAATGGAGAGACTAAGAGAGGTTAAGACACTTGCTCAAGGTCACACAGCAGCACTGGGATTGGAACCCAGATCTGCCAGCTTTAAACACTAGGGGAGAAGCCTACCTCTCAGGACTCTCTCACCTACCTCCAGCCCCAGGACAGGCTTCCTCTGAGCCTGGCCTGGAGGCTCATGAGTGGCCATTTCTGCAGGGCGGAGTGCATCCAGAGGGGGGTGTCACCGTCACAGGCACAGGGGCTGGGCTCCAACCTCGTCACGGAGGTGCGTGTCTACAACTGGTTTGCCAATCGGCGCAAGGAAGAAGCTTTTCGTCACAAGCTGGCCATGGACACATACAGTGGGCCGCCACCAGGGCCAGGCCCGGGCCCCACACTGCCTGCCCACAGCTCCCCGGGCTTGCCCCCACCCGCCCTCTCCCCCAGTAAGGTCCATGGTGAGTGCTATGTGTGTGGCGGGGATTGAAATAGTGGGTAGAGGGGACATGAGGGTAGGCTGGTGAGCTGGGGAGCACAACGCCAGTGACAATAACCACCCAAACCTCTTCGCACTTCAGCTTGGTTCCTTATCGTTCCCCTCTACTCGTCACCCTCCTCTATCCAGTCCTCTCCTCTCCACCCCAGTGACCCCTCCATGCCATTCGATCCAGCCTACCTTGACTCGGGTCACTTCCATTCAATTCATTCATTAAAGATCAACTCAACACAATTCATTTCAGTTCAATTCAATTCAATTCAATTCAATTCAATTCCATCCTGTTCAACTCACTACAATCCAATTGAGTTCCTTTCAATTCCGCTCAGTCCAACTAAATATAATCCAAGGAAATTAAGTTAATTTTGTACGGCTCAGTTCAGTTCAATCCAATTAAATTTGATCTGATTCGGTTCAACTCCATCATGCTCAATCTACTTCATTTTGGGTTCAATTCAACTAGATTCCAGTTCATTTAACTAATTCCGGATCCTTCTATTCAACTCCATTCACTGCAGTTTCATTTCATCAGTTTTAGTTCACTCTGAGCCAGATGTCTTTCATTGCACACCTACTGTCTATCACGTATAGCCCTGGCCAGTGGGGGCCACGGAGCTAATAAAATGCAGGTCTTGCCTTCAGGGAGTTGGAAGCAGCCAGCCCAGGATCTGGCAGGATATGCAAATGAAGTCTGAGGGCTGCACACACAGAGATGGGGCAAGTGAGCAAACTGAGGCAGTTTGGAGTGATGGGGGCCACGGAGGGCAGGAAGTGGGGTGTTGAGGCTGGACGCGGCTCCCCTTCCAGGTGTGCGCTACGGACAGCCAGCAACCAGCGAGGGGGCGGAAGTGCCCTCCAGCAGTGGTGGCCCCTTGGTGACAGTGTCTGCTCCCCTGCACCAAGTGTCCCCCACGGGCCTGGAGCCCAGTCACAGCCTGCTGAGCACCGAAGCCAAGCTGGTGAGTGTCCCCACACCTCACGGGGGGACATCCGTCCAACCCCATCTTCCACCTTCCCTTGGCTGGGAGATTCTGGAGTCGTCCCCTGGGAGACAGTGTGGGCCCCAGGCTCAGCTTGGTTTTCCCTCCAAGGTCTCAGCAACGGGGGGCCCCTTGCCCCCTGTCAGCACCCTGACAGCGCTGCACAGCTTGGAGCAGACCTCCCCGGGCCTCAACCAACAGCCCCAGAATCTCATCATGGCGTCGCTTCCCGGGGTCATGGCCATTGGGCCTGGTGAGCCTGCCTCCCTGGGCCCCACGTTCACCAACACGGGCGCTTCCACCCTGGTTATTGGTAAGTTGGTGGGCATGAGGGGGCACCTGGGTGGGACG